>NW_027041734.1:1200000-1714789 GCF_035928015.1 Saxophila tyrrhenica | reverse complement strand
CAGCACCGGATGGTTCCTCTCCACCATTCGGAGAACTTGCCACCGGCTGGACCCAGTCCGCCCCTTCTCCGCAGGCCAATGCAGTACCCACAAGCCTGCCAGCACCGGATGGTTCCTCTCCACCATTCGGAGAACTTGCCACCGGCTGGACCCAGTCCGCCCCTTCTCCGCAGGCCGATGCAGTACCCACAAGCCTGCCAGCACCAGATGGCGCCTTTTCGTCACCCGGAGAACTGCTCCCCGGTAAGGTAAGCGACGATGAATGAATCAAAGGTTCTCCAAGACACGATCACACTGCAAGTGGCGCTCTGACACCTTTTGAGCTCTTCCAAGGCGTCGAGATTATCCTTCCGTGCATCAGGCCCCTCTTTTGGTTCGCCAAGATTCACATGTCATCTTCCTTCCTTTCCGATTCACTTGTCTAGCGCGGGAAAGCTCGAACCCCGCCAGAACAAACTTCTCCTCGTTCGGGGCTCTCCCTTCTCCGACACCTCTCTACACACAGCCATACGCTCCAGCATCTGTCCACACACCATGGCGGGCCAGGAGAAGCGCAAAGCATCCACCGCGCTCAAGTCGTCTTCACCGCCAAACAAAAAGCGGACCGGCAAGTTGGTGAACAGCCGCAAGAAGGGCAATCCTACGTATGTTTGGCACAAAAAGAATTGCTCGCAGCATCAGCTAACGCCTCATCCCAGCATCGACAGTAGCGTACGCTCCTGTGGACTCTTCCGACTTCCTGCAGAGCTACGCAACAAGATCTACGGACTAGTGCTCTGCGCAAAGACGCTCCACGTGGACCTCTCCCACGACGGCCGCCGGCGCTCGCACGTCTGTGTCTAAGCATGCAAAGCTACTGGAGAGGATCGCAAAATCGTCTTGCGAGCGCGCGACAGCGACCACACCAAGTATGAGGGGGAGATCAGCATCTACTGGGAACGCCATCGCCATTGCACGCCTCACTACGTCAACCTACAAAAGGTTCAGAATCCATCGCACAAAGCCTCGCTTGCGCTTCTCGAAACATGCCGCCAGATCCATAGTGAAGCTGCGCTGCTCCCGTTCCTTAAGTGCAACTTCGCCTTCGAGTTCTTTGCCGACGTTCCGATCTTCATGAAGCGGTTGCTGGTCATCCAGCAAAAGGCCATCCGCAGCATCACCTTCCCCTACATGACGCATGTGCCGACTCACGCCCAACAAGTCCGGATCCTCAAGAAGTTGGCCGGCTTGCAGGAAGTCACTCTCTTCGACTACAACAATGAACGGAGGACCCTTGATTGTTCGCAAGCAGCTCTTCCCGCAATTTGTCGGATATTTGAGAAGACCACATTGACCAAGGCTACGGTGTGCGTCTGCGCTCAAGCATATGAGTTGGGGCTGGAAAGCAAGGACGAGAAGACCATCAGGATAAAAAAAAGTGGTGGCTTTCTGCGAGAAGCTGGAGGGTCTCCTTGTCAAGAAGCCGGAATCTGTTGATGACGGACCACAGGATGATGTTGGGGGTAAGGAGGCATAGTGCAAAGCAGGGAAGGGATGTTTACAACAGCGGCAGGGCTTGGAGCTACGTGGAGTTGGAGAATCATCCGTCGGTTGCTTCGCTACGCAGATGCTCGTGTTGAGTGGACGGGGCATTTCGCTTATCGGAAGGCATAGCAAAGGTTTGAGAACACAGTAAGGCATATCACATATGTTGCATTCACGTTTTCTCCCGTTCTGCTTCAACTTCCTCTCATGTCTCTGGCTCAGAACTCGTCAGGACTAAAGACTGCCCTGCTTAATCGAACGCAATGCGTCTCTTGCGTCATAAGGTATCCTTTCTATGAAGTGAATACGCTTTCTCTTGCCAAAAGTCACATGTCAGCTTCTTAAATTTGACAAGTCACTCGTTGCAGAGGGCGCCCCACTTTTCCTAAGGCATATATATATCCCACTCGCTCTCTATGAACTTATCTCTCCCTGCATCTCCGCCGGCAAGCCACCATGGCTGGCACCAAGAAGCGCAAAGAGCCAGACGGGCCCGGCACACCACAGCAGAAGAAGAAGAAATGGAGCGGACGCATGCTCAGCAGCGGGAAGAAAGGCAATACGCTGTAAGGCAATGACAAAGGATGCGCTTGAGGTGATTATTACTGACAAGGACGTCTTTCCACAGCACCGAAATCAACTCACGCTCACGCCTGCTATCACTCCCGGCCGAGATCCGCAATCGCATCTGGAGCTATGCGTTGTGCGAGGAGTCACTTCATATCCACCAGCATCCTGAGAACGGCCGTCGGAGTCCAAAGATCAGTGCATACGTATGCCACGCCGCAGAAGGAGATCTCGGGACTCTCTTAGCAATGCGCAACAAACCTGTCACGAAGGACCCCGATTCCCAGTCGTACAAGGAGAGACATGCTGTCTGCCTCCCACGCTGCGTTGATGGTCTTCACAGCACTTACGACATGTCGCAGACACGACTCTACTCTCTCTCGCCCTGCTCCAGACATGCCGTCAGGTGCACAGTGAAGCCGCACTGCTGCCATTCCTGGTAAATAGCTTCTCGCTCGACCACGCAGTCCGAATGGAAAGACTCCAGAAGATGCTGATGGTGGTCCAAAGAAAGACACTCCGCAGCGTCACCTTTGGTGGATATCCTGGTGGGGATATTGAAGGGTCGATCAATGGAGGGTCACTACCAGGACTCAAAGAGGTGGTGGTTTTTCGAGGGGTCGATGCTAGCTGGAGTCGCTGGAGTCGGATGCTAGGAGATACTTTCTGGACCGTCTGCCTGTCTCTGGTAAGTTCGACTCGACGGAGACTTCCGTACTTACCATGAGCCGTGACTGGTACCCAGAGGAGAAGGTGTACAAGTGTGAGCAGATGCCTGCCTTGAGCGCTGAGCTGGAAGCCAAGCTCTTGGGGCGGGAGGTCGTGGAGGACGAGGAGGACGATGATGACCAGAAGGAGGAGGGTGAATAGATACGGCAGGAGGCCATACCATGACTGCGGAAGCATGAGTTCGTCATGGCAGCTGTCGTGCGCATGGCGGGACCTGGAGCGAAGAGGAACAGAAAGTTGTCCTGCCCAAACACTACCTCAGCTACCACCTTACTATGCGATGAAGACAGTGTGCTCCACTGAAGTAGACCGTCATGTCGGTGATTCGTCGAAGAACTACGTATAGACTCAGCTGCAAAGGAGTGGAGTGCTGTGTCCACGATGACCACAGCGACTGCTCGCGACGTCCGCACCTCGCCAACCCACAGGAATTGTACTGTCGTCAGTGCTGTCGCTTACCCAACGAAAGTGAGGTGGCGAAATGAGCGTCTCTACAGCCTCACCATGATCACGATCCCTCGTTACAACTCGTGAAGTAGGAGAAAGGTGTATCACTCTCGTCGTGACCGTAGCTCCACCATCTCGGGGAGAGGTTGAGGGGAGGACGAAGTATGAGACCAGTACTTGAAATTCCACCACATGGTTTTGAACTGTTATTGTTTCGACATTGTTTCATACAGCGTTCTCATCGAGCCGTAGCCCCATGGTCCTCATCTCCAGCATCAGTCGTCCGCTCTCCAGTCGCAAAACAACCATTCCTCCAGATTCCCCTCAATTCGTAAACTTATCCTGATCCTGAATAACCAACCCGGCAATACTCGCACTACTCAACGTACTCAAAACCCCCGTAATCAACGCACTAATCGCCAACCGACTCACATCCCCCGCCCGGCCCGGCGCAATCTGCGACAACACGCCAATCTGCGTGCCCAGCGAGCCGATGTTGCCGAAGCCGCAGAGGGAGTAGGTGGCGATGAGCGTGGAGCGCGGGGACATGGATTGGTAGGTCGCGGTGTTGCGGAGCATGTCGTAGGCGACGAATTCGTTCTGGAATGATAACAGAGAAGGTTAATTGGGGTGGTGGGAAATAAGGAGGGTGGGGAGCTTACGGCGATGACTTTGACTCCGATCAGGCGGGCGACTTTAAGGAGATCGGGACCGCGAGGGACGCCCAGTAGGAAGGCGACGGGGTAGCAGATATAGCCCAGGATGAGCTCGATGGTGAGGTCGTCGATGTTCAGGTACCGGCCGAACCAGCCCAGGAGCCCGTTGACTAGGCCAAGGAGCGCGATGATGCAGAGGAGCGTGGCGAGGATCATGCCGGCGATTTTGAGCCCGAGCCAGGCCCCATTGGCGAAGGCGTGCAAGGTGTTGGCGGCTTTGTTGTCGCCGTCGTTGGGGACGACGACGGTGCCGGCGCTGATGGATTCGTCGGTTTCGGGGTAGCGGAGCTTGCTCATGGCGAGGGAGGCGGGGATGGACATGACGCAGCTGGAGATTAGAGCCTGGGGGTTGACACCAATACCGATGTAAGCCACGAGGACGGAGCCAGCGATTGTAGCAAAGCCAGAAGTCATGACCTGGTGCAGCTCGGCTTGCGTCAGGTGCGGGACGAACGGCTTGATCAGCATAGCGCTCTCGCCTTGGCCGATGAAAGGTGTTGCGGCAGCCACCACGGCCTCGGCGCCGGAAATGCGCATGGCCCAGAAGAAGAAGACGGCGAATTTGCCGATGAACCATTGGAGGAGCCCCCAGTGATACAGCATCTGCACGATGGCGACGAAGAAGATGATGGCCGGGAGGACGCTGAAAAAGAAATACTGCTGCGTATCGACGATTTCTTGGGTGGTCAAGAAGGCAACGCCGTCTTTCGCGAATCCAAGCAGTAGGCGGGCGAGCTCGGAGATAAAGCTGAAGATGTCATAGCCTACGCCGGTCCGCAGCACGAAGAGCGCGATGATGAACTGCATGAGGAAGCCGACGATGACGGTGTGCCAGTTGATCGCTTTCCGGTTTCTGGAGGTGGCCCACATGGCGAAGATGAGCACGCCCAGGCCGAAGAGACTGACGGCGCGGTTCTCCCTTGTGTTATCGGCCGATTCTTCGCTCACAAAGGCGCCCAGCATGATCACGGCGACTGTAAGTGTGGCTCCAGCGAGAAGGCGGAATCGCTCCGGTATGAATTTGACCACGCGAGGACCGGTGTTGTTCCACACCCAATGCATGGGCTTCGTGATGATCGAGATGGGAATGTGGCAGAAGAGGAGGCGCAGAGAAATGGCCAGCCAGAGCAGGAACGGCACCACCCAGTTCTTGTCGTCGTGGTGAAGACCGAGCGATGCTGCCCACCAGCCAGTGATGATGCACCATCCGGCCAAGTCGAACCAGATCTTATGTTTGCGGTAGAACGTCTTGAACTTGCCAGACTTCTTCGTGCTGTCGTCCGACCTTCCATCCCCTTCGTCCTCCGATGCGGTCGGCGAGAGCTTGCCCTGCTCTACGTCGATCATCGTGGCATTCTTCTCGCCTTGTCTGCCATCTTGAACTTTCAAGTCGTTCGCCTCAACTCGTGGAGGGTCGTGGGGTCCAATCGTGTCGTCGTGAGCCCGCTTCTCGTCCTCCCAGCCTTGCGTAGGCATATCGTGAGCGGCCATTGTCGCGACAGTCAGAGCACACACTGTTGAAATGCGCGTGACGAAGGACGTGCGAAAAGAGCACACACACGCGACTAAATCAAAGTTCTCCCCGTGGCGAAGATCGAGCTCCACATCCCACTTCCCTACCTTATACCGTACCCCTACCTTACCTTATCTCTGTGGCCCCCTCCAGCCATGCTCAAATGCTACGACGTTACACCCACCTCGCCTTGGCAGCATTTCACAACGGTCCAGCCGCATGCAACCACTGGCCGTGAAACGTTGCAGCATTTCCAATGGCCTGGGAGCATGCACGGAATCCTTCTAGAAAGCGGATCTCCTGCCTGTCGAGTGCTAGTGAGGCCTCGGCGCGGTTGATAACGGGCTTGGAAGGCGTTCGGCGCGACCGAGGAGGGCCTGCAGATCAGCCGGCGTGGGGCACGCGAGCAGGTTCGAAGACTGTTGGACGGAATGGGTTCGAGGATGCTGAGGTGTGTTGTACAGCGGTGGTAAGATGTTGGAGTCCTTGTGCGCGATAAGACCATCCCCACCGGCCACAGCGACGTCGGCCCAGAACATGGCTTACAATGACAAGCAAGGGCCGAAGTCACTGTGGTCCGGCCGTGAAATTGCTGGAGAAGGATAATTGGTAGCCATATATGCCTTCTGAGCAACGCACATAGGTGTAGGAAGTGTGGAAAGAAGGTGAAAAGGTGCGTGAAGTCAAGAGAAGCTTCGGAGGCTCATCAACATATAAACACGCATATACGATTATACGAGAACGAGGTGAGTCATTCAACACCGAATTCCGCAGCCACCCGGCAGGAGGCTCTTGGAGGCCTCTAGTATAGCACGGTGGACATCACGCCATCCGTTGAAAAAGCGTCAATGTGACTTGAGCTGTGGTCGGTATACGTCGTTCAACGAATCCTTGGCCCTTTTTACTGACTTGTGGTCGAGCGCAACGATATCTTCGCGGTGGCGGATTATGAATGTGGACAGTCTCTCTGACCGCGAAAGGCCTGGCTGGAAAGCGGTCGCTTACGAGGTGTTTCGCAGGCGCCTAGATGGTTTGAAGCTTCATCGACCAGCGTGCCTACGTCGAGCGCAGAAGGCGTTCAGAAGCGTGCCATCCTTCACCAAGTCTTCCAAGCCCTCGACCTCCTTCAAATCGGCTGTCTCCCACTTCTCGACCAACCGTCTCACCGCACGTACTTATCCATAAACCGCCGATGGAAATCACTCCTCAACAAATCATTCACAAACCTCTTCTCCTTGCCCCGCTCCTCCGTCCCCCGCGCCTGGTTCTTAAACACCACATCGTCATCCCACCGCCTCTTCACCCCATACTCCGCCTTATTCAACAGCGGATTGCCCAGCGCGATATCCTTCTCCCTCTGCTCTGCCTCCTTCGCCGCTTCTTTCTCCGCGGCAGCTGCGGCGGCGGCGGCGCGCTCGGCCTTGATCTTTGCGAGCTCGCGCATGAGTTCGGCGGACTCGTCTTCACTCTCTGATTCTGATTCGGAGTCCGAGTCTGCTTCGGAGCCGGAGGAGGAGGCGTCGATGTCTTTGGTCTCTTCTAGCACTCGTCGCTTTTTGGCCTCATAGTCCTCTTGCTTCTCCCCTCCACCCTCTGCTGCCTCCACATCGCCAATCTTCCTCTTCGCGCTGTCAGGTGCCTCAATCGCGCCCTTCACTTCCCGCTCGTCCTCGTCTTCATCCTCCGGTAATGCCTTGCCCTCAACCTTAGCAAAGTGTGCGCGCTCTGCCCTCAGTAGCTCGGCTTTGAGGTCGCGCTTCGCCTGCTCGTCTGCGGTTCCTTGCGTCTGTTGCCGGAATTTGAGCGTCTTGTGCGCGGGGAGCAGGCGTTGGTGGTAGGCTTCGCCGCGGGCAGCTTCTTTGCCGCGCGCTGGGTCGAAGGTTGGGCGATGGGCTGTTGTCATCCTTCCTGTGAGGGATGGCGGTCCTGGAGAGGTCTTAAAGTGGTTCTCGTGTTCCTGTCAGTGTTTTGGAGTGGTTGCTGGTGGTTGGAAGAAGTGAGGTCGCAAATATGAGCATTTTGGCGCTAGTAAACTCAAAAAGTGTGGGAAACCACACCCCACGACGAACTCATATCCCCCCCTCCACCAACCCCTCCAAACATGCGATAACACCACCATGCCCTCCGAGCCCGCCCCCTCCACAAACGAGCGAGAATTCATCCTCGCGGCGCTCCGTGAAAACACCCGCCTCGATGGCCGCGCCCTAGACGCCTACCGCCCCATCTCCCTCACCTTCGGCAACGACTACGGCACCGCCGACGTCCGACTAGGCAAGACGCGAGTCCTCGCGAAAATCTCCTGCGAAGTCGCCACACCCTACCCGGACCGCAAGTTCGACGGCATCTTCACCATTACCACCGAGCTGAGCCCGCTCGCTAGTCCTGCGTTTGAAGTCGGACGGTACACCTTACCCCCACCTTGCTACTTAGATGGAGAACCCAATTGACTGATATCCTAGCCAAGACACCCCCGAACTCCTCCTCTCCCGCCTCCTTGAGAAAACCATCCGTCGCTCCGGCGCCCTTGACACCGAATCTCTTTGCCTCGTCGCTGGGCAGAAATGCTTCCACCTCCGCGCCACGCTGCACGTCCTTGACGCCGATGGCAACTTAGTAGATGCTAGCTGTCTCGCCTTAATAGCAGCGCTTCTGCACTTTCGACGTCCGGACATCGAAGTCCACGGCGAGGATGTCACGGTCTTCGATCCTAGGGAGCGAGAGCCGGTGTGCTTGACGATACAGCATAGACCTTTCTGCGTGAGTTTTAGTTACTACCATGCTGGGGAGGTTATGGTACAGGATGCGACGCTACTGGAAGAGCAGTGTAGGGAAGGAGAGGTGGTGGTGAGTATGAATCGATTCGGGGAGGTGGCGCAGGTGGCGAAGTATGGGGGGCCGCCGGTGGATGGACTGAGTGTGCTGGGATGTATGAGTGCGGCGCTGGAGAGGGTGAAGGGGTTTGATAAGATGGTTACGGAGAAGTTGAAGGAGGATGAGAAGAGGAGGGATGCGGGAGGGTTGATGGCGGAGTTGAGCGCGGAGAATGAGCGGCCGGTTGAGGGTGGGGATAGGGTTATGCTGTGAGGACTGCTCCTTCGACTGGACTTGCGCCGATCGCAATACCGTATCGTCGAACGAGGGCACTGGCAAATGGTCTGGGCGAAGTGCGACGAATGTTTGCCGGCGTGAGAGCATGTGATCGACAGGCTATGGAGGTCTGGACTGATTGAAGGAGACCACCATGTCGATGGCCTCTATATTCATGGCGATCAGCACTAAGTACTTTCACTTCTCCTCTTCACTCATCTGGTCACATGTCCATTTCATGGCTTTATCCTAGTGAAGCACTTCCACGTGCTCCAACACCACAGGACCGCCTCTATATAAGCTGGCTTCTTTCCGACCTCATCCATCCCTTTTACATCAACACCTTCCAACTCAATTTGACATTCTCCTCACATCGGATATACCTTCACCTTCATAACACATATAACATCTACAGAAGCAATGGCTTCCATCATTACACTCTCTCTGCTGACCACGCCATCGAAGCAAACAACCTCCGAGGGTGCGGTTGCTTAACCATACCTTCACGACAACTTGCCAATTGGCTACATCAGTGGCTTCCAGTTTCACACAATAGCTTACCACATTTACCCCTTCATCAGACACCGCAATCATGACGGCACTAATTGACCGTGTCACGAACCGCTTCTGGCCCGCAGCTCAGGAAGCGCCATCATGGGACTTCTCCATGGACGTGAATCCTCCGCGAGAGCCACCTAACAAACCACCAAAGACTGTGACCACTGCTCCCGCCGATGGCGACTCCTTAGACGACGACGACAGCATAGCTGAGATCGCCAACACGAGCTTTTGGAATCGAAACTTGGATGGCTTTTCCGGCTCTCCAACGCGTAGTGGACGCAGATCAGTGAACCACCAGCATTCACGTTGTGAAGGCATGTTCGGGAAGCTGTCAGGACACTCTGGTGATCTGCTCGGGAGGAAGAGGGAGCTCCCTGCAGACCACACCTCCGCCCGAGACAACCTACGAAAGGCAAAGAGGGCAAGGCTCGATGGAGGAGTGGGAGAGGAGAAAAAGCGGGAGATCGACGGATGGGTGGGCGGCATGCTACGTGGTGTGAGATCTGACGGCGCCTCGAGGAACGGCACGTCGTTGGACCGTGCCAAGGCTTCGACGAAGTCGCTCAATGAGGCCATCTCTCCTCCACATCTGAGCACGACGTTCGTAAGGGGTCATGCACAGCCGAACATGCCAGCAAGGACACCCAGCGGTGGAGATCTCGATCGCAGCGATGGACTGGGCAGGCCATCCAACACGGCAAAGACCCATCAGCCTTCATTGCAGACTCGAGAAACATCGGCGCAGAAATCAACATCCAGAAGCAGCCTCTTCAATGCCTCTCCAGTGACACCGACACCGGCTAGGAAGCCGGAGCAGAGATCTATGGCGCTCCCACCACCTCGTCGCCCGAGCCTCCTGCCGCCGGCGGAGATTACCCCTGGAGCGGCAAGAGCGGCTCCTACACCTCTCTCGGCTTTCAAGCAAGGTGCTATTACCAAGCCTACCTCCTTACATTCATCATCTCGACCATTACCGGCCATGAAACAGCCAACAATCATTCCGCCCACGACGAACCACAACACGACGTCAAAGCTGGCCCCACCATCCCAATCTTCCCGTCCACCCCCAACATGGACCCTCCTGCCCCCGACCGAGCCCACTCCCTCCCACGCAGACGGCACAATCACACGACCCTGCTTCATCGACGACGACTCCGACTCCGACTCCGACAACGAGGAAAAGCCGTCCTCTCCCCTCTTCATGCCCACGCAACCAGAGATTAAAGTCGAGAGAGAAGCTACCGCCGCCCCTCGACCTCGGAATCTCGGTCTGCCAGCTGACGCTGATGCTGATGAGAAGGCGGCGTTGCAGGCGAAGAGTGAGAGGTTGAGGCTGGAGGCGAGGAGGAGGAGGGATGGGGAGAGGGAGGGTGGTCCCGGCCATAAGATTGATGTGAATACCAAGGCCGTTGTTGCGAAGAAATACGGTGAAGCGCCGTCGAAGTCAAAGACGGAGGCGTCGGGGTTGAATCATCGGCCAGTCGACAATACGCAGATCAGCTCCAAGCTGCCGATTTCGACGAGCAATGACACAGCGCAGCCAAAACCAAAGGCGGACGTTGACCATCTTGCTACTGCCACCCTCGATAAGCTAGCCCAGAGAGTCATGCAGCAGAACAGGCGACCCGCTGCTGGCCATGGCAGACCTGGGGTCATGCCACAGCCTGGTGCCGCACCACGTCCTTCAGTCACGCAAGGGCATGCTCCAGTTGCAAAGCCTGCTCCAGTGCAATTAAAGCCACAACAGGTCCAGCAACACGCGGCTCAGCAGTCGCAGCTGAGCAACCTGCTTGGCGATATTACAGGCACGAGTATACAGGCACAGCGAAAGCAACCGCCGGTCCAAAAGCCGCGGCTGGGCGGCCAGCTCGGCGAAATTAGAACAACGCCCACTGAAGCACAGTCCAGGCAAGCATCAGCGCAGCCCTCGCAGCTATCCACTCTGCTCGGTGACATCGAAGGATCGAGCATCAGCGATGCGCCAGCTCTCACCAATGCAGGTGCGATCGCGAAACAGCACGTTGGCAAGATCTCACAGCAGCATCCGCCAGCTCCAAAGCCACATCCTACGCAGACGAAGCCGGTCGAGGAGAAGCGACTTCGGGATGCTCAGCATGGCCCACTAAATCACCAGCCTAAGGTCCAGATCGCAGTACCTGCCGAGTGGGATCCAACTTCGACCTTGCAGGAACAACCTGATCAACAGAAAGCAGATCTGAATGCCCAGATCAACGCTATCAAGGAGCGCACACGCACACGTGAGACCAATCAGCAGCGGGAGGCTGAAGCGAAGGAAGCAGCCAACGAGTTAGTACGAGCCGCAGCAGACAAGGAAGCAGAAGACGCTGCCTTCCAAGAAGCAGAAAATGCTCTCAATGCCGCTGAAGTTGCTCGCGAGAGCGAACGTATCAGGGGTGAGCAATTGGCCAAGAAGCGTAAAGAACAGGATGCTGCGAACGAAGCCCAAGCTCGCAGGCGATACGAGGCGAAGGCGAGGGAGGAAGAAAGGCTCTGGGAGGCCCAACGGAAGGCGAAGAAAGTCGCCGAAGAGAGGATGCGGAAAGCGAAGGAGGCGGCCACAAAGAAAGCTGCTGAGGACGAGAGACAAAACAGTGCTCTGTCGAAGTTGATGAGTGCTGCGCCGCAGAGGCCTGCGAGTGCCGTGTCGCAGCAGAACATTGGGAGACCGATGACAAAAGGACCCGATTCTGCGAAGATAGAAGATGCGCCTCAACAGAAACCAGCACCCAAGCCTGCCGAGCCGTCTCCAACTTCAGGCAAGTCCGAAGTAGAGCTCGCGCGACAGGCGCGGATCCAACAGAAAGAAGAGCTGAAGGAAAAGCGACGTAAGCAAGAGGAGGAGGCTGCGAACGAAGAGCTGGTTGCTGAACCTTCACCACCGCCTGCTCCATCTCTCTTCGTGCCGACTCGGAAGAAGGCTCAGGTGGCTGCTCGGGAGGAGTCTGTTGATGCGAAGCCGGTTTCTGGAGCTTCGTCGTTCGCGGGAAGACCGGTGTCGTTGAATAGCGCTGCTGGTGCTGCCCGTCTCGCCAATGCCAAGAAGAGTCACGGAAGACAGCTTGGCCAGATTTCGCCAAAAGATGTCAGCCTCGTCAGGCTGCGACACGAGAAGGTCGAGTGGCCTGCCGTTATGAGCTTCATCAACCAGAAGTATAACGACGGTCGGTGTGTGGACACACTGCGCAAGAGGGCCAGGCAGGTCAAAGAAGCAATTGATGCCGCTGGGACTGGGATCACAAAAGCTCTGCTAGGCCGGGTCGAGGCTGGAGACTTCTACGCGCAGAAGGAGCTGAACAAGTTAGTTCATGGTAATGACCACGATCCCGCAGCTGCCGGCCAAAGACCTCGCGACGCGAATGGACATTTCCTGCCCCGGTCAAAGGCGCCCACACTGTCTCCTCAGAAGGCTGCTTCTCCAATCGCCAGCCCTTCTCCGCAGAAGGCTCGACAGCATAGCACCGACGTTCAGACGCCAGAAGAGTCTGCAGAAGACCAAGACACCATGCCGACTCATCCGATCCAGGGTGGTAAGGAACTCACCGCGAAGATCCTGATGCAATGGTATGACGAAAGCGAAGACCACCATAAAGAAGAACTGGCGTGGGCGCGAGGAGAACGTGAGCCATCGCCGTTCACTCCTCAGGACTATAACTACTACGTCTACGGCGTCTGGCGACGGGAGATTTCTGCAGAAGAGCTGGAAGAAGGTGACGAGCTCGAGGACAAGGAATGGATGGTCTGTGATGATGACTACGAAGACAAAGACTGGGCGAACCTTGCTGCCGGCCAGCAATCTACTCGGTTCACGGACCCCAGATCTGCGATGTGCGACATGACTCAGGGGAACAGCGTCACGAATGAGTACGATAAGCACGGCATGCGTTGTTCGACGATGATCATCAACGGTGGAGGAATGGTCCAGGCTCGTGTCATGCGGCAGGCGAAGAATTACAGCGATGGTATTCCTCCGACGTCCAAGGAAGGCTGGCTCTCGCCAATCGTCTGGATCGTAATGCAGCAGATCATCAAGCGCTCGGGTGCAGACGACATGTTCGAAGTGTCCAAGGAAACCAACACGACTAGCGTCGCGTACGGCGAGATCTTCTCGGTGTTGGAGAGGGCCAATGTGCAGGCTGCAAAGAGGTTCGTCAATCTCACTTTCACACCGCAGGACAAGAACCTCAACAGGCGGGATGAGGAAATCGCGGATGAGGTGGACAGGCTGGTGATGGCGCTGGATGCGGACGAAGACGAGACTCTAGATGAGACGTTCGAGTCGAAGGACGGTACTACGACGGTGAGGGTTTGGGTTGAGCAGAACCAGTTGAAGGGGCCGAGGAACTGTTAAGGGGAGGGGGGCTCTTGAGTAGAGGCTTGCGCTTATTGACGCAGTCAGTTGGTGAGCTTTGCTCGCATCTATCGATGCAGCGGGTGACAGCTTGGAGGTGTTGATGCTGTCGGAGAGCCTTGCTCGCATCTGTCGATGCAGCGGGCGGGCGGGTGGAGCTTGCATTTCTTGATGCAGCTGGCGGTCAGTATAGAAGACGGGATATCATCACATTGCTATACAAGACCATTAATCATAACACCATCACTATTTCACCTCACTCTTTCAAAGCCATGCCCAGTGAAAGCGACTGGCTGCCGGCATTTTCACGACCCCTCAAATGCCCCCTCGGCCTCCCTCTTCGCCGTCCCCGTCTCCACCATCCCCTTCATCCCCATCTTCCCCCCCACCTTCTCCATCAACTTCCCCGTCCTCGAATCGCTACTCCCACCATGCTCGGGGGGCGCTTTATTCCCGACCCTGTTGCCTTGTCAGCCCTTCCCCCCAATATCACCCCCCTTCGCCCATTTCTTTCATATGCACGGTGCAATACTCACCCCGGCCCAGCAGTAGTCCCACTCCCCAAGTCCGTGCCCCCGCTATACGTCCGCGTATCATGCGCGATCTCCATGCGCGTCCCCGACGTATCGACGTCCTCGGGGTCAGGGGCGGTTTTGTTGCCGTGCCCGGGACCCGAAGTCATGGCGGAGCCGTGCGAGCCGCCGCCGGAGTAGGGGTCGGAGCCGGAGGCGGTGGTGGTGATGCCTTCGCCTGTTGCTGCCATTGCTGCTGTTCTTCTAGATGGGGATGGAGTTGTTGAGGCGGAGATTGAGGACTCGAAGCGTTTGGAAGTGAGAGAAAGGGTGAGGATGCAATGAGAAATGCCTCTGTACCTACGTTATCGTCTCCGAGCTGTCGTCACGCTCATGATGATAGAGAGCTAGGCGTGGTGGAAAAGTAGACGAGAGATCCTCGCCTGGTTCTCTCCGATCCCAACGCCTGCTCGTCCAATGCGGGCAAATGCCGTGGGAAGCTTCACCTATCTCGACCTGCCCAAGTTGCTTGTCCGTCCCTGAAAGAACGATAAGTCGACCAGAGATTACTTGGGAGCGTCTCTCCACCGTCACGCAACTGATAAGAACAGTCGCAGCTGCCAATCAGAGATGCCGACCGCAGATAAAAATGCACCCCAGGTTGTGGCGGAAAGCGATCAGCTCGATCGTGCCAGAGGACGGTTTTTTCCTTGGCCGCGTACGGCAGTTCATGTGGCAGATCGCAGTTGCTCACATCAGAGTAGCAAAGAGAGGTGGATGTGGATAGTTGACAGTCAAGCATGTTCTGAATGGGCCGGCAGCAGATTGGTGGTTATAAGAGTTGCACGACCCCATCCCCAGAGCGTATATGGATCTGACGTTTGTTTGGATCATGTCGACTGCGTGGCATATGATTACAGTGTCAGTATTCACACGAAAGAGATGATGTCTCTCTGCGGAAAAAGGGGGTGTCCAAGGTCTGGGAATCCGGAAGCGTTTCACAGAAGTTCAACACGCTGCCGCGCGATCGAGCGAATTCAAGTCAGAGAATTTTGTTGCTTGCCAGACAACCATGTACATGTAGCATAACATAGCATAGCGTCGCGTCGCATAGCACATCCCAACCCGAAATCGCTAATAACAAACACAAAACACAAAACCCCTCCCTCCTCCCAAACCGCCCATCGCCCAGCTCAGATACTGTGCTTTCTAAGCCAAGCTCTTCTCGGTCTTCATGTCCTCGGGGTCCCACCGGCGGCCGTCGTACTCCTTGTTGTCCATCCACGGCACAAAGCGGTAGAGGCCCATGTACGGCGAGTTGATGGGCGACTCGCCGGTGAAGAGCAGGAGGTCGTAGAGGAAGCCGCCGAAGAGGCAGCCGAGGAAGGGGGAGACCATGGGCACCTATTTCCAAACGTTAGACATGGGGAGAAGTGGGGGGGTTTGACATGGGGAGGAAAAGACGTACCCAGAAGTAGTAGTTCCCGGCTCTCCAGACCTCGGGGCCGTAGCCGATCATGTACGAGACGAGTCGGGGGCCGAAGTCACGGGCGAGGTTGATGGCGTAGCCGGTTTCCCAGCCCCAGCACGCACCAATACCGAAGATGATGAAGAAGAGTCCGAGCGGCGTCAGGGGTCCGGCGCCCAAGTTGGCGTCGTCTTTCAGCGTGTAGATGAGGAACATGAGCAGGGAGGAAGCGATGAACTCGCTGAAGAACTGGCCCGTGGTCGTCATGTACGACTGCGGGTACGTGCAGAAGATGCCGGCGGTGGCGGTGTCGGAGTAGCCGGGGACGGTGAGGATGTCGGGGCCGCCCTCGAAGGCGATGATGGCGGAGCGGTAGTTGCCGTAGACGACGGCCGAGGCGCACATGGCGCCCAGCACTTGGGCGATGGCGTAGGGGAGGAACATCTTCCAGGGGAACTTGCGGAAGACGCAGTTGGCGAAGGTGACGGCGGGGTTGATGTGGGCGCCGGAGATACCGCTGGCGTAGACGCCGAGCATGACACCGAGACCCTGGGGTGTTGTTAGTGATAGAAATGGATAGAGATTGCGACAGTACTCACCCAGCCCCAGGAGACGGATTGGTAGTCGCCACCAGCGTTCTCACTCAACAGGGTCTGAGCAACCACACCGTCACCAAACATGATCAGAATGAAGGTCCCCATGAACTCCGAGAAAGGGGCTCGCAGGGTGTGTCGGATACGAGGCCATAGCAGACCAGAGTTGTAGGCTCGCTTCGTGAGGTTCTCCGCAGTCACGCTGCGGTCGATGAGAGGGCCATGTTCCCGGTATGGCGTTTTCGGGCTGGCTGGGCCATCGCTGCTGGTCGGCGTGTGTGGGTGCTCGACATGGCCGACGTTGGTGCTATTCTCCTTGACATAGTCGTTGGTGAGAATCTGGTCGTCTCGGGAAGCCATGCTGATGAGTGAGTGGGACGAGTTTGGGATGGTAGGAGGTAGCACAGGACACTGGCCCGCCGGTAACGAGCAATATAAGATGATGAGGACCAAGGACCAAGAGTACGGTGAGGGCAGGACCTTAAGAAGTCTCCGCAATTGGAAGGATCCGGACTGGTTAGTGTTGAAGTCTCAAGGTGTCAGAATCACCGTGCGTATCCGAGAGGCGGACCCGCTGCG
This sequence comes from Saxophila tyrrhenica, assembly GCF_035928015.1. Taxonomy (NCBI): domain Eukaryota; kingdom Fungi; phylum Ascomycota; class Dothideomycetes; order Mycosphaerellales; family Extremaceae; genus Saxophila; species Saxophila tyrrhenica. Next base: position 1,698,124 of record NW_027041734.1, on the reverse strand, counting down.
CAACGTGAGAGTGGAGCTCTAGGTCTTCCCAGGCCGTGCAAAATGCTACCGCGGAGCACCTCAACGCCTGCAGTCCTGTACGTCTTGAATCAGTCGTCTGTACTCTCGATATTGACCTCTGAGTAATGAAGAGGCAGGCAGGAAGATTGCGGTGTCGTTGACGATACGGATCTACGTCAAGCGAGCTGCCGGTGCAATGCTGACGCTGACGTCCTGTCGCAACAGCGGGGAAATGCTGGAGACAGGACATGGGATGTGATCAGTGACACGGTACGGGCAACAGTAGCCGCATGCAGTCGTCGCATATTTTGGCAGCTTTCGTAGGCATCGCCGTGGTACGACCGAGCGACCCTGCCTCCGCTACCCCAGCTTGCTTCCGCATGTGGACGGCGTGCAGCGTTGCATTGTCAGCTCTGCATTCCAGCCTCTCCGTTGTCTCTGGGCGATGCATTCCTGCCAAGTTGGCGCTCGTTCTCGACCTTCCTTGGGGTCTCCAGAGGCCATGAGACCATGGAAGTCCCCGAACTCCACGTGGTGAGGATTCGTATCCCGGCGTGGAGCGGAAAATGATAGCACGCGGACCAACATTGTTCGGATGGTGCCGGCGTAACTCTGGCTGATTAAACGATCGAAGTTAGAAGCGCGTTGGCGGTTATCGATCAAAGCATAATCGCGCAATCCAACCACACACAGACGTCGCCAGACTCCATACGCAATCACCTAGCCGCTTGGCTGATGATAGGTCCCCATGGTAGTGATGACCCGCCTCCACCTATAAGCGCGTCTTCGCGTTGCTGGTGGCGGAGTGATGGGGGCGATTAGGTTTGTCGGGGTGAAGTCTCATCCACGGTGGGCTTGCGAGGCTTGGTGATGGGCGCGCCGACTGTTCTACCGCCCTTCTGGCCAGCTTGGGGGTAACCGTACCTGCGCAAGCGGCCAGACCCGAGAGTGCTCCTGCATGCAGCTTCGTACGACGGTCAGAAAAGAGAGAGGCGAGGTCACTGCCGAGAGGCGCTAGGGGCTGGATAGCGCAAGTGATCGCCGGGACGTGGAGGAAAAGCGGGGAGGACAGGTGGCCCAGGCGCTCGAACGGCTGGTCCTCGAGCTGCTCGCGCCGAGGAACATGTTCGTGAGCCATCAGACGCCGAACGACACGCGCACGTGCCGGCCGTCGGTGAGATGAACCGCCGAACAGTGCGTCGAAGGAGCGCGGAATCCCTCCTCGAACGGCGTGGGCGGCCTTGGTCTTGGTGGGGGGACGAGGGGTCCAGAGCAAGTTGGCAGCAGCCTGGACGACCGCGTTGAATCATGCGGCGGGGAGTAGTTGTGGGACGGCGAAATTGAAGCATGATCACATGCTTGCCAGCCCGGCGGGGCTCTCCAAGCTGTGCTGTGGCACATGCGCGGAGAAGCCTACGGGCTTTGAGCGGGCGAGGTATTTGTGCTGCTGCTCCGAAGCAAGGCATTCGTCGAGCATCACCACTCTTCAGCACACGAGCATCATTAACCCCCTCCTCAATCGCCAACATGTCCGGCATCGCTGACAAGATCTCCAACCTGGTCGGCGGCCAGCAGAAGCCGACCGTCGATCCCTCGACTGAGACGTTCGTGGGGTCCATTGACCAGGGCACCACGAGCACTCGCTTCCTGATCTTCGACACCAAGGGGGAGCCGGTGGCCATCCACCAGGAGGAATTCAAGCAGATATACCCAAACCCGGGGTAAGTACAGTTCAGTGCACCACTGCAAGAAAGACGCTCACGGTATAATAGATGGCATGAGCACGACCCGGAAGAGATCGTCCAGTCCGTGGAGAACTGCATCGAGGGCGCGCTCAAGCAGTTCGAGAAGGACGGCCACTCAAGAGAAAGCATCAAGACGATCGGCATCACCAACCAGCGTGAGACGACCGTCTGCTGGGACAACAAGACCGGCGAGTCGCTCTACAACGGCATCGTATGGACCGACACCCGCACCGCCGCGCTGGCGCGTGAGCTCAAGGCCCGTCCCAACAGCGACAAGACGGAGGTCTGCGGTCTGCCCATCTCCACCTACCCGTCCGTCACCAAGCTGCTGTGGATGCTGCGGAACGTCGAAAAGGTGAAGAAGGCGTACGATGCGGGCACGCTTGCTTTCGGCACCATCGACGCGTGGCTGATCTACAAGCTCAACGGCGGCCCGGCGAAGAACATCTTCATCACCGAGTGCACCAACGCTTCTAGGACCATGTTCATGGATATTCGATCGATGGAGTATAGCGATGAGATGTTGGACTTTTTCTCCTACGAATTCGATATGCGCAAGGTCCACCTGCCCAAGATTGTGCGGTCCGCGGACACCGAGCACTTTGGCAAGCTCGAGACGGGCTCGTTGAAGGGCTGGCCCATTACCGGATGTCTGGGTGACCAGTCGGCGGCGTTGGTCGGACAGAAGGGCTTTGACCCCGGTGCCGCGAAGAACACCTACGGCACTGGATGTTTCTTGCTTTACAATGTTGGCGACAAGCCCGTCATCTCAAAGCATGGGCTTTTAGCGACTATTGCGTACAACTTTGACGGCAAGCCGATTTATGCTCTGGAGGGTAGCATTGCCGTGGCGGGCAGTGGTGTGAAGTTCTTGATGCGTAAGTTCATCCCCCAGACAATACTGTGTGACAATTCTCTGATGTGTTTCACAGACAACCTAGGCTTCGAGCAACAATCGCACAAAATCACCGAGCTCGCGGAAACCGTCAAGGACAACGGCGGCCTCGTCTTCGTCACCGCCTTCAGCGGCCTCTTCGCCCCCTACTGGATCGACGACGCCCACGGCACCATGTGTACGTCCTCCTATGACCCCCTCCCCTCAACCCCGTCACACACTAATAAAGAAATCCAGTCGGCATAACCCACCACACGGAACGCGGCCACATCGCCCGCGCCACGCTCGAAGCCGTCTGCTTCCAAACCAAAGCCATCCTCGACGCCATGGAAAAGGACTCCGGGCACAAACTCGCCGAGCTCAAAGTCGACGGCGGCATGTCCAACTCGGCCCTGTGCATGCAAACCCAAGCCGACCTCGTCGGCATTCCTATAATCCGTCCTAAGATGCGCGAGACTACTGCTCTAGGAGCGGCGATCGCCGCCGGCTTCGCGAGCGGGGTGTGGAAGGATTTCGGCGAGTTAAAGGAGGTGAATACCGCCGGGCAGACGAGCTTTGAGCCGAAGATGGAGGAGAAGGAGAGCAAGCGGATGTTTAAGCGGTGGGAGAAGGCGGTTAGTATGAGTAAGGGGTGGATTGCTGAGGATCAGGCGGAGCAGGGGCGGGAGGAGGATTCGAAGGCTACGTTGGAGAGCGCGAAGAAGGACGAGGAGGCGGCGGCGAAGATCTAAGGGGTGGTTTGTGAAGTGACGGTTTAGTCGAGGCTTGGATACCTCGGATTTACAGCTACTAGGGAGGGGAAGAACTTTCAGTAGGCACTGGTATAGCACCATGACTGTCATGATCGTGTTGGGGTCTATACTCTTTCCTACCTTCGCTCCTCCCCCAACGGGAGCTTGTTTGGGTACGAAACCATCTGGACCGCCATGCTGCAGTGCTCTCTGCGCGACATCGCTCCAATCGTGATTCGAGCGACCACGCAGTCCTTCCACTCCTTTCTGCAAATCGTCGTTCATACCGCCTCTTGTGAGTAGGCATTGGAGGGTGAGATGAGATGGATGTAACGAAATGTATGCAGCAGTTTGACCTTGGCGCCCTTACCTACTTGCTCTCGTATCCTCCTTCTCTCGAGCACTCAATGCCATGTATAGCATAGTGGAAGATGATGTTGGTCGAACTGTTCTAGGAAGACGGGAAAAAGCAAAAGATTGCTAGACAAAGTTGGACGAGGATCACCCGTTGCGGCGTCGAGCGAGCGGGGCAGGCGAGGATGTCACCTCAAGCAAGACGGCCAGGAGATCCGTCCAAGCCGTCCACTGCTTTGTTCTCTGGACCTGAACACTCCTCCAGTTGCATATCCAACCTACTACCTCCCTACTGACCCCAGCAGTGTCGTCGTATACCTCTTGAAGCCTACCGAATTGTTTCCGCCTTTGCACCGCCTAGTTTGGCCGACGTTCACGAAGCTGGCGACGTCAGGCGTGCATTCCGAAGCAGTATCCACGCCAACGACGACGGCTCGAACGGGGTCGTATGACGGTTTAGGAGCTCGAATTAGGCCGTAGGAGACAGCAGCGACAAGGAGTGAGGTGTCGAAGCTGCATACGAGTGAGACAAGACACGCCGGCTTCCGAGCTGGATATACCATTCAACACAGCACCCATTCGCGCCGCTGAACGCTGAGGCCCGCGAACCGATTGAACGCAACCGTGACCTCTGTTTCCGACTATTGGAGGTCCAGCAAGCAAAAGAGGGGAAGCATTGGCAGCTCAACTCTGGTTTGGGTCAGCAGAAACGCAAACACGACCACACTCCGGCGGCGCAACCCCTCCCGCGTTCCTCGTTCCTTGCGTCGCATCCACCGCTCCGTCCGCGCTCCCGTCCAATCTGGGCCCGCACCCACACGGCTCCGAACCGTCCAGCAGCCCCTCCCGGCCATACCAGCGCCCCGCGTAGTCCCGGCAGGTGCCTCTGCCCCTGCCCCTCCCCTCCCTCCCCCAGCAAGCCGCTGCCATTGTGAAGCGCTCCAGCCCAATGCCGTCCCTCGGCTTCCTCAAGAAGAAACGCACAAAGGACTCGCAAGGCAGCGCCTCCGACTTCGCCCCCAAGAGCCCCGTCTCGCCCCCGGGCTTCGACAAAGCGGGCGCCGTCGGCGACTCCCCCATCGACCGCGTGCTGAGCAAGAACAGCGCCTTTAGCAGCGAGCCCGACTCCTTTGCCGGCGACACGGGCGGTAGTGTGCCCCCGACCTCCAACGCCCCGCCCACCAGCAACCCCGAAGGCATGCAGACCCAGAGCAGCAACAGCCCGAGCATCGCGAACCTCATCAACCAGCCCAACAACAACGACAGCGGCTACAACTCCAACGCGAGCAACGATGGCGCCGGCGTCCCGCAGCTCGGCAACCCGAACGCAAAGCACAACTCCAACCCGACCCGCGAGACCAAGGGCAAGTACACGCTCACCGACTTCGCCATGCAGCGGACGCTTGGTACGGGGTCGTTTGGAAGAGTGCATTTGGTGCAGTCGAAGCACAACTCGCGCTTCTACGCGGTTAAGGTGTTGAAGAAGGCGCAGGTGGTCAAGATGAAGCAGGTCGAGCACACGAATGACGAGCGGCGGATGTTGCAGCGGTGTCGGCATCCTTTCCTCATTACGTTGTGGGGCACGTGGCAGGATAGCAAGAACTTGTACATGGTAATGGATTTCATTGAGGGTGGCGAGCTGTTTAGCTTGTTGAGGAAGTCGCAGGTAAGAAATATCCCCTTTGATAGTGACATATTCCAACGGCTAATATTAATACTTATTGTAGCGCTTCCCGAACCCCGTCGCCAAATTCTACGCCGCCGAAGTCACGCTCGCGCTCGACTACCTGCACAGCATGAACATCATCTACCGCGATTTGAAGCCTGAGAACTTACTGCTCGACCGCCACGGCCATCTCAAGATCACAGACTTCGGCTTCGCAAAGGAGGTGCCGGACATTACATGGACGTTGTGCGGGACGCCAGATTACCTCGCGCCGGAGGTGGTGAGTAGCAAAGGCTACAACAAGAGCGTGGATTGGTATGTTTCCAAGCCGAACGGCACTCGAACAAGCTAATAGAATTACTCAGGTGGTCCCTCGGCATCCTCATCTTCGAAATGCTCGCCGGCTTCACCCCCTTCTGGGACAGCGGCTCTCCGCTCAAAATCTACGAAAACATCCTCAAAGGCCGCGTCAAATACCCGCCCTACATCCACCCGGACGCGCAGGACCTGCTGTCCAAACTCATCACCGCGGACTTGACAAAACGCCTCGGCAATCTGCATGGGGGCAGTAAGGATGTGATGACGCACCCGTGGTTCGCGGAGGTGACGTGGGAAAGGCTGGCGAAGAAGGACATCGATGCGCCGTATGTCCCGCCTGTGAGGGGAGGAGCCGGGGACGCGAGTTTGTTTGACAAGTATCCCGAGGAGACGGAGGCTTATGGGGTTACGGGGGAGGATACGTACGTTCAATCTCAACCTCAAGACTGGCTTTGGTGTGTACTTGGCTGATTCGCTGATGATTGTTACAGGCATGGCAAGTTGTTCCCGGACTTCTAAAGCAGACCACCTCTGCACGATTTACGAGCTCCGGAAACGGCCCCTCGCGAGGGATGATGGAGGAGGAAGACGGACGGGTGATGAGGAGCATGGCGCCCGGAGGAGAAAAGGCTCGACTTTTGGTTACGAAATGGACGCAGCTTGCATGGGAGGCGGGTATTGTTTACTTTACCCTGCGGCTTTTTTCTTAGGATGTACGGCAGGGCCTGTGATTCAACGATATTGATATGCCCCATCGCTTCACGTCTCCTGAATGCATCCATCTCCGCCACGATTGGAAGGCAAGTACTCGTGACGACTGAGCCTCTTGCTGATGGAACAGCAGGACGTCTCTGAGTTCGCTGTGATTCGATTCCTGCATTTCAGCCTCTATGCTCCTTTCAACACCCGCTCAACCATCACCTCACTCAGCCCAAGATAATTCCCCGGATCACAAAGCCTTCCCAACTCCTCATCGCTCAACCCAGCCTCCTTGATCTCCTCATCAGCACACAACAACTCAAGCAACGATTTATCCTCCAGTTGCGCCCGCCTACACAGCCCATACACCACATCATGCGCCCTCTGCCGCCCCATCGTCTTGCCCAACCCCATCATCACCGCCTCGCTCACCACTGCTCCCTTCGACAATGCTAAATTCCGTTGCATAGCCTCCTCATCCACCTCTACCCCTTCGAGAAGACATCGCGTCTGCTCCAGACACCCCACCGCCAGCGCACAAATCTGCGGCAAATTAATCCACTCCACCTCCCACGCCCCAGTACTCCGCTCATGATCCGCGACCACCGCCTCCACCATCCCCCCCGCCAGCTGCCGGACCGAACTCGCCATCGCGCACACGTACGCCGAACCGATCGGGTTGCGCTTCTGCGGCATCGTGGAACTACTTCCTCTGTGCGGGACGTACGGCTCCCTCGCTTCATTAACCTCGGACTGGGAGAGGAGTTTGAGATCGGTGGCGAATTTCGCGCAGGTTGCGGTTAGGAGTGCAAGAAAGGAGGAGAACTCGGCGAGGGTGTCGCGTTCGGTGTGCCAGGCTATCTCCGGGATGCCTAGCTTTAGGTGGGAGGCGAGGAGGCGTTGGCAGCGGAGACCGAGGGGTTCGGGGTCGGAGTCGGGGTCGGGAGAGGGGAGTGGAACGTTGTAGGATGAGGAGGGGGAGATGGTGGCGAGGGTCCCGGCTGCGCCGCTGAATTGCAGCACGAGGAGACGCGGTTTCAGCTCGCGAAGGCGTTGGGCGTGCCGGCGGAAGGTCGCGAGGAGTCGGGCCATTTTGAAGCCGAAGGAGACGGGGACGGCTTGCTGGAGGTTGGAGCGCGCGGGCATGGGGGTGGTTTTGTACTTTTCGCATAGGGTTGTTAGCGCGGCCGTGATGCTTTCGAGGGAGGCTTCGACGAGTGCGATGGTGTCGCGGAGCTGCAGGACCGTAGCGGTGTCCGTGACGTCTTGGGTTGTGGCGCCCCAGTGCGTCCATTCTCCCAACCCGGGCTCTACTTCATTAACCTTAGCAACGAGCTGCTGGACTACCGGTAAGACCGGGTAGCCGATCAACTCTGTTTGCTGGCGGAGGAGGTCGAAGTCTAGGAACTCTGGTTTGCAGTGTTTGATGATTTCGTCTGCGGCGTTTTGGGGGATGATGCCGAGTTGGGCCTGTGATTTTGCGAGGGCGGCTTCGAAGTGCAGGTAGTATGTTGTCCGTTGGGCGTCGGACCAGATTGCTCGAACGGCCGGGGTGGAGAAGGTGTTGGTGAAGATGGGGGAGTCGATTACTGTGGTCATTATGCTGTGGGGGTTGGTTGATGAGAGGGCCAATGTTGGATTGTGTTGTCTCCGTGATTTGATAGGACGATCGCGGCTCCAGAGGATAGTTGCACCCGTGTTAGTTGATGGAGTCGTTCGAGATTGATGTTTGAGCATCAGTCGGGTTGATCGACAAGCGACTTCGGCAGGGCAACAACTCCTCTCCAACCTCGACTATCTCTGTCGGCTCATCAACGGGACTGTGAATTTCATCGACCTGTTACACCTCGAGTTCGTGTTGAAACAGGAGGGCTGATCGATGTTGTTCAGTTAAAGTTCACATGAACAAAGCTCAATGATGATCCATTGACAACCGAAGGGTGGCAAGCTGTCGACAGTGAAAGCGGCCTAACAGATCAGAGCGAGCCCTGTAAGGGAGCTTCTCACAGACGATAATAGCCCATTAACAAGAGTGACGTGAGCTCTTCGGGTGCATTTGGATCTGAGAGAAGACTGCCAGGTAGCTCGGTGGGCCGCGTTCACTGTCTGTCGCCTGGGTGGAAAGACGATATCAGCCATCACGACATTCCACCAGCTCCATGCCCACTCGGGTCTTAATAGTAGGCGCAGGCGCCATCGGAGCCTTCTTCGGATCCCGCCTGGCCACCCTCCCGCAGGTCTTCGTCTCCGCACTCTGCAGAAGCAACTACAATGCCGTCAAAGCCAATGGTCTCAAAGTTGCCAGCCCCAATTTTGGAGAATACGTCTTCAAGCCAGAGTTCACGTTCGATAGCCCGGATCAAGCACGCCGGGTGACGCGGGAGAAGAAACTGACCTGGGATTATATGTTGGTTGCAACGAAAGTGTTACCTGAAGTCAACGATGATAGCAAGCTGCTTGAAGGGCTGGTCAGCGACGAGACCGGCATCGTGCTAGTCCAAAATGGGTTGGGGATAGAGAAGCCATATCGAAAACGCTTCTCATCGACGACCATCCTCAGCGCCGTCACGATCGCTTCTGCTGTCCAGCCCGAGCCGGGCGTGATCACCCACAATCGATGGACTCGTCTCTCAGTCGGTCCGTACATACCAGACAACGACGCCGGCGGCAATGATACAGCTACAACCCGCACCAACACGTTCGTCAAACTCCTGCAAGATGGAGGCATTGCCGATGCCATCGCCTACCCGCCGACATCACTCCAATTCCTTCGCTGGCACAAGCTGGCTATTAATGCTGCCATAAACGCCTCATCCGTCCTCAGCGGTGGATGTGGCAACGCTGCTCTTGCCAACGACCCAGAACTCGCAAAGCATCTCCGAGGCGTGATGGAGGAAGTCTTGTCAACGGGAGCGAAAGTTCTGGGCCATGACACCTTTCCGTTCGATAACCTCGGTTTCGCGACTCCGGAGCAAGTACTTGCCAGCGTGCGGCGGAACACCAGTGGAAGCCGGCCGAGCATGTGGTGGGATTGGGTTGAAGGTCGGAAGATGGAGGTAGAGGCGATTCTGGGTGAGCCGGTGAGGGTGGCGAGGAAGCACGACGTGGAGATGCCGAGGGTGCAGAGTTTGTACGCGTTGTTGAGGATGGCGCAGGTGAAGAGGGATGGAGGAATGGAAGGAAAAGGAAAGCTGTGACATGAGCTTATATGGCCTTGTAGCCATACTCACTTAGCTATATGGCAGATTTTTACGGGTCGACTTGATAGTGTGTTGTTCGCTGGACTGCAGTGATCCAATTTACAAAGTCCTGAACGTGCTTTCGTCCATATCGTAGAGAATAGACGTCTCGCCCAAGGACTTGGCAACTTCGCTACTAAACGAGTTGGCTTCGCAGTCGGTCAAAAGAGATGCATCGAAGGCCTGCAAGAGCATCAGTAGTTGACTGGACAATGCAATGATCTATGCTCCTCACCTTTGCCACCTCCAACGGCGAGAACGAGATAGCACGCCTAAAGTGCCAGAATCCCCAGAGCAACGGCAGCACGACTGCAATACAAAGTATCTCAACGACCGCCGCGCCAACGAAGAAGTAGTGATTTGAACGAAAGACGTTGTGTGTGCCAGTGACCGTGCCATTGACCACCTAATAGATTTCCATGCCTGGATCCATATCGCCCAGCAGCTTCGATGCATCGTAACTTTGAGCTGCGTCAACTCCGAGTCGGGACATGAGCTCGTTCAGCAAGTCTAGCGTCGACTGCCATGAATCGGTGAAGGAGGAGCAACTGGTGTTACCGATTTCTTCGTATTGAAGATAGTGCTCGCATGAGCTCACTGTCAATGATTTCTGGCTGAGGAATTGACTTCCGCTGGAGTACCTATTCATGAAGAAGTCAGAAATCCCGAACAGCGTGGAGAAGTGATCTTCTGTCCATGGTAAGGTAGGTTGCGCTTGGGTGTTGTTGGCAATGGCGAGAATGGTAGGTCGTACAGGATGCTTGGGCGCCACCGCACCATGTGAGATTGATACTTCGTACAGCCCAGTAGCTGACTCCAGCCTGCAAGCGGCCAAATTGAGGACGCCTGTGCAGTTGTTAGTCATCGTGGCGTAGCCAGTGATAAGATTGAGAGTCTCTCTGGAGTGGGAATCGAGCTTCAAAGCAAGTAGGAAAGTGGTACGACTGAGCAGCATCGAGGTGTTGTGCTCAGCATCGTAGTCCTACCAGGGCCCCGGGAGTTGCAAAGGCAGGCCCTGCGTGCGGCACTCAGAGACTGCTAGCGCTGGTGCTCTGACTGCGGCGTGGCAATCACCTTCGTAGCCTTCGACAAAGCCACGCATGGTCGTGTTCTGGATAAAAGAAATCGTGGTCGCCTTCACGTTGTTCGTAGATGCAGAACATACATCATTTTTCACGTCGCCGTGGGCTGTTGGGATCGTAAATCCGAAGGCATTACCGCACACTCCTTCTGTGGTCATGTTTTTGACTCGGTACCAGCCACCCGTGAACATCGTCGGAATCTGTTCTCGAGGTCAAAAGATTAGCGGCGGCATGCATTCTAATCCGCGGAATGCTCACCTGCGGGACCACACTGACATGGAGAGGCACGATCTCATCTGTAATATCTGGTGATACTCAGAGGATGCACTCTGGAGGAGAGGCCCATCAATTACCACAAATGTGCATATGATGCAAGCGACTCCCAGCAGACGGACTCGATGGCCAGTGCGTATAGCTCCAAGTACAGACGTACCGGAGGTCCAATCTCGTTGTAGTTTCGCGATAGTCGTCCCCTTCGAAGCGTTGATCCACCAGGCTACAATGGCTCCCTGGATCGATGCATACGCCAGTGTCTGGTTCGCCACTTTAGTAGCCATGCCCAAGTATACAGATTGAGTGAACGTCCATCGCACCACAGGGGCTCCATTCGAAGCGACGAGGATTGCCAGTGAGGTGAACATGCTTGCCAGTGCAATGGTCAGACCACAAAGTCCACTGAGGGGCCCAAACTTGAGCCATGTGCGCTTCCATGCCGGCCAGTTGGCCAGAAAGACATGCCGACGGCGCAAGCGTACCGGAGATTGCTGGCCCTCGCTGTCGTCAACTTCGCTTAGCGCCGTGAGTGTCGGTGTAAGGTGCTGGCTTTTGGCACCTGGCGACAGTCTATCCTCCGCGCACGGTAATTCGTCATCCTTAGGTGTGAAGTCGTTGGCCGACACAGGACTGGAATGCTCTTTCTAGACAAGGTCTCATCAGTGGGCGCGGGACTGAAGGGTTCAGCGCTAGACTTTTCAACAGCCATCGTGGAATTTTGCGATAGAGTACTTTTCAAAGAACACAGTTACAAGAAGCCGACCTGGCCTCCGAGAAGGCTGTTGAGGAGCCGTGGGTTCTTATCTCCCGTCTGTGTCGAAGGCGCAGCGACATGGTGTATCTCGATACATGCAACCGCTGGTCGATTGCATTGCTGCTACTGTGTGCACCTCCATGTATCCACACCAGAAGCAAGTCCATCGTCCTTGGTTGAGCTGGACGAGCGTCTCCAGCTGCACAAGCTGAGAAGGCGGTGCTGTATGCCAGCAAACACCTTTCGCGATAAGCATCGTCAAGGAGTCGTCGAGCTTCTCGAGCTGAGAATCAATCCAAAGCTGCATGTAGCTGCCTTGCTGAGAGAGCTTTGTGCTTTTCGCAGGGATTCTAGAGCTTCAGTCAGCAATTGTTAAGAAGGGCTGCGCGGACCCAATCTTAAATACATGCCTGGGTGGTGTGGTGTTTTGATCTCAAATGGGCGAAAACTTCGATGCTGAATCCGGATGCCTTCTCTGGAACAATGCAGACCCATGTTCATAGACTCCAGGAGACCGACCACAAGCACGAGTGACTCGAGGGGGCATTGACACAAGCTTGCAAGAATAGTCGGTCTTGTACTCCGAATATGCAGCCCGATGTGCCATCAGCTCGGCGTCTTCAGATCATATGCAACGCCAAAAGACTGTGACCGCTGTCTCCTCGCGCACGATCTGCTCCGTTCTTCCAAAAGTACCCAGTAACAGACAACTCACCCATCCCTCATCTCCTCACTCCCTAGAAGCAGTCAAAACCAGCATATGCGGCCTCAACAAATAAACATCCCAAAACCCCCCCTCCCTCCTCTCATCCTCCGGCATAACCGGGGGCCACCACCGCACCTCCCCCAACCCCGCCTCCTTCGCAGCCCTCTCATAAAACCCGTGCAAAAAATGATACATCTCAAACTCCACCGGCTCCGGCTCCGTGTAAGCCTTGAGATGACACTTCCACCCCTCGTCCCCCACTTTCTCGACCGGCCAGACGGCCACCCCGTAGTAGTCGTCGATGGGCTCGTACATGGGACAGTGCGTGTTGGGTGTGATGCTGATGAAGCGACCGCCGGGGGCGAGGTTGACGTGGATGTGCCGGAACATGTTGAGTAGGGTGGCGTAGTCAGGGGCGTAGTTGAGGAGCCAGCCGGCGAAGATGAGGTCGAAGGGGCCGCCGGGGACGGGGGTGGGGATGCTGCAGTCGCCGGTTTGGTAGGAGATAGTGGGTTTGAGGTCGTCTGGGAGGAGGTCGTTGGCGCTAGAGATCATGGTCTGGGAGATGTCGACGCCTATTACTTTGCTTGCACCTTTCCTAGCTAGGAGGCGGGACCAGTGGCCTAGACCGCACGCGAGGTCGAGGCATGTTAGACCCTCTACGCTGCCGAGACGTTTTAAGACACTAGGTTCTTCGATATCGACGACCGGTCTTTCCTTGAAGGCCTTGTACCGGCTGCCGATGGTGTCGTATTGCGTAGACATAGCTTGTTGTGTGTTAGTACCTGAATATCATCTCCCAGCTTACCAACTCGTGGTCTCAACTGCGAGAGTTAACAACGACAATGTGGGAACCAAAACGAAAAATGGAACTTACGTCTTTGAAGACAGTGATTAGCCGAAGCGTGGTGGTAGGAAAAGGAGAATTCTCGCCTCCGGTTGAGACATTGATGCATTTGATGGAGCTTTGATTAGCCTCATCAATGTGCGAGCTCCTATTGGAGGACGAAATCCAGGAGAATGATGATCCGACAGCGACGTTTTCTACCAAAGCGACGACTAAAAGCGCAAGCGCGATCTTGAAATAGTTGAGGAGGTCGCTATCTGCTTGACCTACTCAGTAAATCTGCCATCGCTGTGCCCATCAGTCCTTGCACCATACTGATCGTCGACATCTATTTCCTCGCCCGGCTCCTTCCCCACCAAGCCTTCACGAACCCATCCTTCTCCTTCGCTCCCAGTCCCACCCTCTTCACCCTCCCCAACCTTGCAAGCGCTTCCGCTACGGCATCGAGCACTCTTCGTTCCTGCTGGCTTAGTTCCGCATCTCCTTCACTGTCGGCCTCGCCGTCGCCGCTGAGGGTAGTGTCGGTGTCGGTATCTCCGGGGACTTTCTGCGCGTGGAGGGTGTCGAAGTAGTTTGTTTCGTAGCCGCCGGTGCTGCGTCGTGCAGCCGGAGAAGTTGTGGATGTCGCGGAAGAGCCGGTAGCCCTACCGGTTGAGCGGGGTGAGACTGTGGACGGACTTTCGAGCGTTCCAGACGGTGGTGGTAGTGAAGCCAATGTCAGCGCTCCGCCCACACGAACGCGGATGCAGTGGGTAGGTCTGCTGTTAAGTCGCCAGATGAAGCGAGCAACTTCTGTCCAGCCGGGAATGGGAGTCACAATGTCCGCTGGCGTGTAGCGCAGACTGACCGGGTAGATCCTTGTGGTTGGTGATGCTGAGAGGAGAGACGGCGCCAGCGGAAGAATTGCACGGCCGTTGCTTGTTATTGTCTCTGGAAAGACGACAATTGTGCGGTCAGGGTTCTGCGCGGTGAGTTGGGCGAGTGTGAGGGGGGCCTGCCGTGTGTGGAAGATTGCGGGAGCCGGGACGGAGAAGACGGAGGCCAGTGCTGCTTCCAGGGATAGAGGTTGGACGAGCCGAGAGTTTGGCGTGGACTGAGTGAAGATGGGATCGAAGATGGCGCCTAGATAGAGGATGTCCAGCGGCGAGGTGTGGGAAGAGGCGATGATCGAGCTGCCGGCGGGAAGGCGTCCTTTCGCACGGGTGGCGGAGAGGGATCTGGTCGTGCTTGTCAGCAAGCGACTCTGCCAGCTCTTAGATGCGACTGACCCTCTCCGTACACCATCGACCTGAATGTCAATCCACCACACGCCCGGTATACCCAAGACATACCAGAGATTGGCTTTACGCAAGACGCCGCCTGGTGGCGTCCACTGAATGATTGCGAGCCATACCAGCCAGCCGAAGGACACGAGCGGGACGCGGACGCAGAAGAGGAACTGTGTAATTGTTAGCGAGGCGGTTCCTCGTATGTCAAAACGCAAAGCCACTGACGAAATACCACGGCAAAAGCAGTGGATTGCTCGGTTCCGGCGAGACAGGAAAAAATGGCGCGATGCCGGAGCCTTCAATGTCATGGTCAGCCTGGTCGTAGAAAATACAGTGAAGTGGTAGCTACCTTTATCTCTGTATTGACCGTACTTCTCCATCCCGTCTTGTCAAAAGCATCCTTGTCATGCACAGAGTAGGCGGCCGCAAGCTGAGGATATGTAGCTGGCGAGGGCACTTATCACGGAGCGGCCGCCGTAGTGTTCAAGTGGACGGGCGGGTATATCGAGCTCTCAGGCTATATCCGACATGCAGTAAGATGACGGTATGCGAGTAGGCGAGGGCACTGCCGGTGCGTTCGGATTTGCATGTGAACGCCCAGCCAAATGATCGGCAGCGGAGTGGGGTGCGCTTTGGCGGTTCGGGAGCAGCCGTAGTGTTTACACGTCCCTAACGACGCCGAAACATCAACTTCTCGACTGCTTGACTTATTCACCTTGTTGGAGGCGACTGTGAGGATGATACTGAGGTGATTACTACTTGGACGACAGTACCAGACGACGCGACCATGGACCGACCACCCTCGCAACAGGAGAACACGCGACCGAGCGGACTCAAACAGCCATCGCGTCTGCCGGCCATCGCGAACGGCGGAAGGACGCTACTTCACGAGACGAGCCAGAGTGACCTCAATGCGAAGAACACATCCGGCGCGGGCTTGATGGGACCACCACCGGCGGTGTCGGCGGGCAGCATGAAACACAAGATCCCAGGACGTGAGTGGAACGCTGTCTAGGACCGCGAAGTGTCGAGTACTGATTCAGCTATGCATGCAGTGCCAGAGCCCCCGACGAAGCGTAAGACACTCGCTGAGCGCGCTGGCGAGCCCATAAACCCGCCACGCTCACACATGCCTCAACCCGCAAAAACGAGCTACGCGAAGTCAGAGGCCATCTACCAAACCGCTGGCGCTGGACGTCAACTGCCATTCATGGGAAACTCCTTCAGCACCACCGGATACCGAAACACTTCCAACGCTTCCACGACAAGTTCTTCGAGCGGCATTCGACCTGCGAGCCGGCAAAACATCGCACGACCACGAGCGACGGACCCTCATGCTGTGTTGGAGGAGACAGAAGAGGCAGCGGGAGTCATGGGCAAGCGAAAAGGTACACCAGTTCTATCTTTCAACCCTGCAAGCAGCATCACCATCCGGAAAACTCGCACTGCCCAGGACCTGCGCAGCCCACAGCATCAGCACCAGCCACGTCCGGACATGAGAGCAGCGTCTCAACACTCTGCCTCTTACATCCGGTCATTGTTGTCTTCGACATGCAGTGGTAGCAACAGCAGCAGCAGATCCAACAGCGGCAGGAGTACTCCGGACCATCAACGCAACACTTCAACCTCGTCATCAGAGCCGTCTTCCTTCCAACAGGAGGACAGCACAACACCCAAAGCCACCAGCACCCGCAACACCTCCCTCATCACTGCATTTGCCGATCTCTCCATCACACCAAAACCCAAAGCACTGCCCCCACACTACTCTGGCAAGCTGTCGGTTCAGCGACCCTCAGCAAGCAAACACCGCCCTTCGCTCTCCCCTGTCAAAGAGTCAACCAAGGAATCCCCTTCTAAAATCCCCAAATTCTCCTGCACCCCTCTCCTTCGCCACGCACAATCATCGCAAGCTCTCGTTACACCCCTCAAATCGAAATACTCGACCAACGGGTTCAGGTCGCCCGCCCCGAGTATCTCGAAGCGAGGATATCCCCCTTCAACTGCTGCTGCACGGGATGCATGTGAGTTACCAGTATTCTTGACGAAAGAGAAGCTTACACCTTCTTCCCTTCCAGCATGGGACACCAAAGGTCGGCTCGAGGACATGGAGTCCATGTACACGCGACTCCGCGGCGACCTCGCCAATGCGGCGGATTCCAAGCGCGGTCTTGAGGAGGCTATGGAGCTGTACAAAAGTAGAGGTGCGCATATTGCCCCCTGGTGCTGGTTAGCCTGGCTGTGGAAGGACGTGCATGCTGATTGTAGAACGACAGTGCAAGAGCTCACCTCTGCGAACAAGGAGATGACAACGAGTAACAAGCATCTGACGAGCGACTTGGAGCGAGCAAGAAGCGACCTCCACGCGACGACGACCGATCTGCGACAAGCGAGGCGAGACCATGAGCGGGATATGCAAGATCTTGAGCGCAAGCATGAGCGTGATTTGAGCGAGCTGTACGCGAAACAAGAGAGGGAGTCGCAGCAGCTGCATCGCGAGCTGGAGAAGATTGCGGAACAAGGGGAGAAGGATTTAGAAGTGGCGAAGAGGGAGTGGGAGAAGAGGAAGGATGACGAGACGGCGGATATGACGACGCGGCATTGGGATGAGATTGAAGAGCTGAACGTCAGTCATCGGAAAGAGGTCGAGCGGTTGGAGAAGGAGATCGAGCAGCTGAAGAAGGCGGGAGAAAGCAGAGCGAGTGAGAGTGCTGGCGAGGTACAGGAGCTGCGCGATAAGCTGAACACGCTCGAATCGCATATTGAAAGCGCGGAGGCCACATCCAAGGCGATGGAAGCGCAGATTACAGCGGCGGAGGCGAGAAGTGCAGCACTGGAGCAAGAGAAGGCGGCGTTAATCTCGAAGACGCACTTTCTGGAAGGCAATCAGGAGGCTCAGAGCCATGAGTTCACGACCATGCGGGATCAGCTGTCTGCTGCGAAGGCATCTGAGGAAGCCGTGCTCGTCCAGCTGCGGAGGGAAGAGATGGCGAGGCGGAGGCTCAACGCTCAGATCCTGGAACTGAAGGGCAACATCCGGGTGTTTGTGCGGACACGACCACTGCTTGCCGCCGAAGCTGAAGAAGCCGAGCCCGCGAAAGTTGAATACCCTGATCTTGACAGCCTGGACGGCGGAAAGGAGATGGTTGTGCAAGGACCCAAGCAGCAGACTGCCACTGGCAAGGAACGGGTGGAGAAGCACAACTATGCTTTCGACCGCGTGTTCAGTCCATCCACTGCCAACACAGAGGTCTTTGCGGAATGCCGGGAGCTAATCCAGAGCGTGGTCGATGGCTACAACGTCAGCATTCTATCGTATGGCCAGACGGGAAGCGGAAAGACGTACGGCATGTCTGGTCCGGAAGGCATCATCCCAAGCTCAATAGCGCTGCTACTGGAAGAGATGCGGAGGCTGAAAGCGAAAGGGTGGAAATACACTGTCGATGCTGCTTTTGTGGAAGTGTACAACGAGACCCTGAACGACCTTCTCGGCGATGCAAAGACCTGGGATGAGACTGGCGCTGAGGATCTTGGTGCCAGCACAAGAGCCAGCGCGAAGAAGAGGGAGAAGCATGAGATCCACCACGACCCCGTCACCGGCAAGACGACAGTCACAAACCTCAGCTCTGTCCCGCTATGGCCACCTCCCACCTCTTCCGTCACAGACGACGAATCGAGCACGATCTCCTACACCGAACGCGCCGTCACCAATCTCCTCGACACCGCAGCCAAAAACCGCCGCGTCGCCGCCACAAAATCGAACGAGCGCTCATCCCGCTCCCACTCGATCTTCATGCTTACTCTAAAGGGCTCCTGCGCAGCGACCAACGAAGCGTCAGAAGGCGTGCTCAACCTCGTCGACCTGGCAGGAAGCGAGCGTCTCAAGCAATCCGGCGCAGCGGGCAACCAGCTCAAGGAGACGCAAGCGATTAACAAATCCCTCTCCTCCCTCGGCGACGTGATAGCGTCGCTCGGTAGCAAGAAGGGGGATGAGAGTCATGTTCCTTATCGGAATAGTAAGGTATGTCTTCCCCCCTCTAATCCCTCTTCCCACTCATAGGGTCTTATGTACTGACTTTTGTGCGTGTGTGTGCTAGTTGACGTATCTTCTCCAGTCGTCGTTGGGAGGCACGGCGGCGAACGGCAAGAGCAGTCGTACCCTGATGCTGCTGCATTTGAGCCCGTTGCTGGCGCATTGGCAGGAGAGTCGGAGTAGTTTGGTGTTTGGGAATAAGGTGCATGGGACGCATATTGGGGCGGCGAAGAAGCGGTAGTATGGAACGTGTCGCTCAGCGGGACGCTTGTGGTACGGTGAAGGAGTTTTAGTTGGAGGGACTTCTCTCACCCAGCTACCTTGCTGTTGATATGGCGCGGCTTGGGGCTTGAGGCGTAGGGCTTGGGTTCTTGGAGATCTTGGGTTTTCGAATGTATATGGCGTTAAGGATGGATGGGAGGAATGATCAGCGTGCCGCTGTCGCCGCCACCACAGGTCGACAGACCGATGCGGTATGTGAATGCAGACCTGGTATTTACCGCCCTCGTCCAGCGATTGGGTTTCCTTCCTCCTCACCCAACTCACGAGTCGCGCGAGCAATCTGGCCACACGTCTTATCGAACAACACATGCACACCTAGCTTGTTTCCAGCCTCCGGCAACCCACTTCCAGGCATCCGGCGCGCGACTCACGTCCACCAAGCTTTCGTTAGTCTGCTCTGCAGTCCCCGGCTTCCTCGAAGAAGGCTTCCGGGGACGGTTTTGCTCCAAGCCCCCATGGGCCTCCGCACTATGTACCACGTTCCGAGTGGAGATTTTGTCGTAGATCGCTGGGGACCACTTTGGTCTGGGTTCTGGGATACCGATTGAGCTTCCCGAAAGTCTCGGAGGGCGGTAAGGGAGTGTGGTATAAGGACTCGCCAACTTCCCTGTTCTTTTTGAATGTATAGGAGTGGTGGGTTGGGAGTTTACCTACCTTTGTTTGCAATAATACGCCACGTGTTGGCTGTTGACATACCGTTCCGTACTTGTCGTTGTGGGTAGCCATCATGGTCGAGCTCAGGGGCAGCGCCCTCATCGCTGTCATCTTGACGGTTAGTGGGCTGGACTTCTTGTTGTTTGGATATGATCAGGGATTGTTCGGAGGGATTCTGGCTGGGGATGGGTTCAACGAGGTGAGTACTCCCTCGAAGACACACCATCCAACACCCTTGCTGATGTTATGTGCTTCAGATGCTCGGCAACCCATCGCCAACATTGACTGGTCTGGTCACGGCAATCTACGACATTGGGTGTGCTCTGGGTGCCGTTGCAGCTTTCTTGTTTGGCGAGAGGATTGGACGGAAGAGGTCCATTATCCTGGCCAACATCATCGTTATTGTTGGGGCGGCGGTTCAGACGGCTTGCTATTCTTATGGACAGATGGTAGGTTCCACGAACAGGGCTTCGACATGTCCGGGACATCGCTAACAGTCTCTAGATCGCTGCGCGTATCATCGCAGGCATTGGCGTGGGGTTCTCTACCGTTGCGTGAGTCCTGCCAGTCAAAGGATCCAGTCGTCTCGAGTCCTAACAACACCTCCTGCGGTGTTCTCGAATATCTAAGACATGCTAACCTTTTGATTCATGGACAGCGTGCCCATTCTGCAGACCGAGACCCTCCCTGCTCACAACCGCGGAGCCATGCTGGTGGTACAATCCGGCCTGATCATCATCGGCGTCGCCATCGCTTCCTGGCTCTGCTTCGGCTGCCTCTACTCTGACACCAGCATGCAGTACGTCTTATCCTCTCCATGCTGGTGTGCTCGTGCTGACCCCTTCCTAGATGGCGCTTCCCAATCGCCTGCCAGATCCTCTTCTCCGGCCTCTGCCTCTGCTTCTGCCCCTTCATCTGCGAAACACCCCGCTGGCTCGCCAAACACGGCCGCCACGACGAAGCACGCCACGTCATCGCCCGCCTTCTCAACAAGAACGACAACGACCCCGAAGTCAAAGGCCAGCTCAACGAGATCCTGGACGTCATCAACACTGAATCCGAAATGGGCGAGCCCACCTGGAGCGAAGTCTTCAGCAACAACAACAAGACTCGCAACCTCCAGCGTGTGTTGCTCGGCATGGGCCCTTTCATGATGAACCAATGGAGCGGCATTAATGTACTGTGCTACTACCTCGCGTACATCCTGGAGAACTACCTCCACTTCACCACCGAGATGTCGCTCATCCTCGCCTCCGTGGCCTTCACCCAGTACGCCATCTTCTCCTGGCCCCCGTTCTTCTACATGGATCGAATTGGAAGACGCTGGACGGTCATCTTCTCCTCCGCCGGCTGCGCGGCGTGCATGTTCATCATCGCCGGCTGTCTACTCAGCACGAGCTACGCCTGCGCAGCTGCCGCGACGGCGTTCATGTTCCTTTACATGGACTGCTTCACCATGGGCATCTTGCCGGTGTCGTGGAGCTACGCCGCCGAGACGCAGCCCTTGAGAGTTCGGAACAAGGCCATGTCTGTTGGTGTGTTCTCGCACTGGCTGTCCAACTTCGTCGTGGTGATGGTGACGCCCATTGGACTCGACAACATTCGAGGCAACTTCTTCTGGATCTGGGGCATTATTTGCTTTTGTTTCATCCCCCTCACTTGGTTCTTTGGTGTCGAGAGTACGTTCTCCCCTTCCGTCTCGTCTCGCACACCTCATACTGACTGCCATCCCAGCTTCCGGCCGCACCCTCGAGCAGGTCGACCGCATGTTCTTCGACGAACCGAGAATCTGCATGGGTTTGAACCCCAACCATCGCCAAGTTGTCAAGTACTCTCGTGAGGACGAGGAGAATCGGTACGCCGCTTTCGCGGATTTGGATGGGAAGAGAGGGAGCATTGCGGAGATTGAACGGAGGGGAAGTGTTGGGTCGTCGGAGAAGGTTTGAGGGTCGGGTGATGTGGTCTTGCTGCTGGCGAGGACAGTCACTGAGAGAATGGGCTAGTGCTAGGACCTATCACTCCCGGTCTCTGTCAAGAGGTCCAGGGATGACTCGAGCATAAAGCGTATTGTCATCTCCAGCGTCTTGTCATCTTCCAATCGCATCCTCTCGCCTTCCTCGACTGGACATGAGCAGTACATCATTCCACCTGGGCTATCATCCGGTGCTCGAGAAGAAGTTGAAGGCTGAAAACGCACAGTGCTATTATGACAGCTTCTTTCATATATCCGTTTCGCCTGTGTCTATCAACAGGGCCCATGCGAGCACGTCGTTGCCGTCGAGAAGGCTCAGATGAGGCCAGATATGACGACTACACCTACAGCTTCTCCGCCGACCTGACGCAGTCAAAGGCCATCAGGACTGTCAATGAGTACACCTCACGTCTATTGAGAATACTGCGCGAGCAGAGCTAAATCTACATCTTCTCCCATTTCAGAAGCAGCCCACAGTCTACCGAGCCTGCCAACGTGACCACCTCGCTGTCTCGGAGAATAACCCTTCTGCCGTTCTCACGCAGCATCAGTAATACACCCCCTACTGGCGTCCGTCACACTCCTCGCATACTTAAACAGCGTCCCGCGATCGTACTTCAGCTTCGGCGCCACAAATTCCTTCCCCCTCCTCTCCAGCTCTTCCGCGCTCTGCCCCACGATATCAACCACGTTCTTCTCAGCATCAATCGTGATGGTATCTCCATCCCGTACCAACCCAATAGGCCCGCCTTCCTGCGCCTCTGGGGTGACATGTCCGATCAAGAAACCATGGCTCCCGCCGCTGAAGCGGCCGTCTGTGACGAGCGCGACGTCGTTGCCGAGACCGGCGCCCATGATTGCTGAGCTAGGTTTCAGCATCTCGGGCATTCCCGGACCGCCCTTCGGCCCTTCGTAGCGGATGATGACGACGGTCTTCTCGCCTTTGGTGAAAGTGTTCGCTTCGAGCGCCGCGATGAAAGCATCCTCGCTGTCGAAGACGCGGGCAGAGCCGGTAAAGACTGTGCCTTCTTTGCCGGTAATCTTGCCTACGGCGCCGCCTGGCGCGAGCGAGCCGCGGAGGATCTGGATGTGGCCGGTTGGTTTGATAGGGTTAGAGATCGGACGGATGATCTCCTGATCTGAAGGGAAGTCGGGGGCGTTTTCGACGTTTTGAGCGAGAGTGCGGCCGGTGACTGTCATGCCGGAGCCGTCGAGGAGGCCTTCTTTCAGGAGATATTTGATAAGAGATGGTGTCCCTCCAATATCGTAGAGATCGTTGAAGACGTATTTGCCGGAGGGTTTGAGGTCGGCGAGGAAAGGGGTGCGGTCGGAGACGGATTGGAAGTCGTCAATTGTGAGCGGGACGCCGACGCTGTGTGCGATAGCTATGAGGTGGAGGACGGCGTTGGTGCTGCCGCCGGTTATGTTAACAAGGACCATGGCGTTCTCGAAGGCAGAGCGGGTGAGAATGTCTGAGGGGCGGATGTCTTCCTTGAGGAGGTTGCGGATGGCGGGGCCAACGGCCTGGCATTCAAGTTGTTTGGCTTTGCTGGTGGCGGGGTTGGAGGAGGAGCCGGGGAGGGTCATGCCCATGGTTTCGATTACGGAGGCCATCGTATTGGCCGTATACATGCCTCCGCAGGCACCCGCGCCAGGGCAGGCGTGGCGGGTGATGTCGAAGCGCTCTTCTTCGTCGATCTCGCCGGAAAGGAATTGGCCGTACGATTGGAAGGCGGAGACGATGTCGAGTTTGGCATTGCGTGGTTTGGCGCCACAGCCAGGGGCAATGGTGCCGCCATAGACCATTATGCTGGGCCGATTTGACCGTCCCATGGCTATGATCACGCCAGGCATGTTCTTGTCGCAGCCGGGTATGCTGATGTTGGCATCGTACCACTGTCCGCCCATGACCGTCTCTATGCTGTCTGCGATCAAGTCTCGACTCTGCAAGCTGTATCGCATCCCGGTTGTGCCCATCGATATCCCGTCGCTCACACCAATGGTGTTGAATTGCATGCCCAACATGCCAGCCTTGCCCACACTCTCCTTGACCTTGTGGTTGAGGTCGAGGAGATGCATATTACAAGGGTTGCCTCCGAACCAGACAGACGATATACCGATCTGAGCCTTCGACATGTCCTTCTCCGTCAGACCAGTCGCGTACAGCATGGCTTGCGAGGCTCCCTGTGACTTTGGTTGTGTGATGTGTCTCGATATGGCATTAATGCCTTCGCCATCGTCTTTGGGGGTGGCGTTGCGCCTTCTGGTGGACTGGGAGAATGCTCGTCTGTAACCCAGTCAGTATACCATTCTCGGTGTCATAGGTGTGGAAGCGTACATTGATCTCCATCGCGCCGGCAGTGACAGTGGTGATCGCATTGGAGCTGGACAGCATCTGAAGGTCGCCATGCTGTATTCAGTTGTCCCAATGGCTTGCGGTATAACTTTTTGAGATGTGAGTAATTCTTGAGTTTACATTGGCTCGTGGTATGCTGGATAGGGTGGTGCTGCCCCTACCACCTCCGCAGCACCTCTGAACACGCCGCCGCCTCACATCTCGATTCGAGTGGCTTGAGCTGGAGACGCTAAGAACTTCCGTCAGTGACGGCAGCAACGACAAAGTCGACCGCAGACCATCCATAACCCACCTCTACGCTCGAAACACAACCGAGTCCTCGCCATAACTACACAGACGACCTCTTGCAACGCACCACCGAGTCACACCTACCTATCGAGCCCACCGAGCACGAACACGCCCGCACTCGAGCATTTGATCCCACAAGAGGGACACTACCGAACAAAGAGGTAAGCAAGACTGACGACGAAGTGGCGTAGTGCAGGTATACATCGGCGGCGGCGGTAGGGTGAGCATCGAGTCGGGCGAGGAGGGGAGAGGAGACTGCAAGAAGTAGCCGTTACGTCGGGTTGGATATCTCACAGACGCATGAGAAGCGGCTCCACCTGATTACTGCCTGCGGCTCCTCAAGCAGGAGGGAGCTGCCTCGAATGTGGTCACCGTGCGATGGATCCGCAAAGCCAATCCTTTACCCCATATAGCAGCAACAACGACACCTGGCGGCTGCAGACCGACGTGGCGAGGGTGCAGCAGGTGCAGGCCGAGCATACCGAGAGGATTGCGAGGCTGGAGAAGAAGCACGAGGAGGATGCGAGGATGAAGAGCGTATGGGGCAGTAACTCGCCTTTTCCCAGTGTGCTGAGCGGTGGAACCCCGCAGCAAGGTAGGCCCATACTGAGGTTGGATGGGGATGCAGCTGATGGCTTTGGTGAAGCTCCTCTTCAACAACCGCACTCGGATCAGTTCCGTAGCTTCGATGATGATGCGAACGAGCTGATGAGTAGTCTGCATCTCGACGCTGGGGATGAGCCCAGACGAGGCATGACGGCGAATTCGAGGGCGAATAGCGTCCGCTTCGACGAGACTGCCAACCAGAACCACTTCTCGCATTCGTCAAGACCTTCGATGGACTACATGTCGCGCACCAGCAGTGGCCTCGGCGGGTTGCAGATGACAGAGCGCTCAGCATCTCACAAGTCAGAAGGTCGTGCCAGCTCTGTACACTCGATACGGTCTGCGGCATCTGGCAGGGCTAACAGCTTGAACCTGGACACAACTTACGGCATTGGCGACTCGAGCTCATCATCCTTCGACCCACCAGGCCTCCCGGGATTGGCATGGCTCGGGTCCGTGCCCGCCATCATTCGATGCTGGATGAACACCAACTTCAAGCACGATGCGCTACTCTACGCCGCTGTATGCACTGGCTCGTACAAGTCCTTCCTGGAGCTGCGCCTGATACAGAAGCTCGGCTTTGAGGATAACATCATCACGAATGAGCACGGCGCAAAGGTTGTTCAGCTGGCGGTCTACTTTCCCGAGGCAGTGCCTCACCCGGCATCGTCGCGGTCGAACAGCCCTGCTCCTCAGCTGCCATACGTCACGGTCGATTTCCATGTGGTCGACAGCAAGCCTTCGGATGGGGACAAATATATCCAGATCTTTATTGGAAGCGACGCTTTGCGCTCTCACAATGCCGACATCCTCTTCTCGTCTAACAGCATGACACTGTTCGATGATGAGCGCAGCAAGGTCAGCATCCCGCTTGTCCGCCCAGAAAGCGATGCCACTTTCAAATCTCTGTATGTCGCCAGTGGAGCTGCTCTGCCTACCACAGACATACAAAGTGAGCGCACCAAAGAACCTGCCTTCCTCAATGGCTTAGGCATGGGCAGCTCCGGAGCATCTCTTTCTTCCGCTGCAGCGAGTCCGCCACCAGGCAAATATCGTCCACCTGGCGTTATCGCGGCCGAAGCAGCAGGCCACGACTCCACCAAAGCAGGAGCGCCAGGCTCAGACAGCGATGCAAGGCCGGCTAGTCGCCAGTCCACCGCCTCGTCACGCCCGTCGCTCTCACTTCTCAACACTCGCCCTGAAGCGCAAGACCAACAGCCCGATCCTGGTCCGCCTTCATCAGCCCTCCGTACCGGCAGCAGCCCAGCAATTTGGAGCAACTGGCGAACACAAAGCAGCGCCGCCGCGACACCTCCAGCCAGCGGCCTCGACTGGGCTGGCGCGAGCAAGAACCGCGACACCTCGTATCAGCGCAAGGATACTGGCATCAAAGTCCTCAAGCCCAAGACAGCGAGCCGTACCGTCTCGTCGTCGACTGCCGGCATGGGTTCGGCTTCGCTAAACAGCCCTGCAGATGGCAAGAGCAGGTTCTTCGATGAGGGGCGCAGGCGCAGTGAGGTTGGGGAGGCGAAGAAGGAGAATCAGCCGATTGGGAGGCCGGAGTCGACGAACGCTGCAAGTGCGAGCGCGACACCTGCGCCGAAGACTACGAAGAGCAATCCGATTGGGGGTGCATCTGCTTTCACGTGGTTGAGCAGCGGCGGTGGTGGAGCTAAGTGAGTGATTCCTTGTGCCTAGTCTTCGCAGGATTGGCGGGATGAAGTTAAAGCAAGCACCAGAAGATGGATGCCTGAACGGTTTCGGCATGGCATTGGAGCGTGTTATCGTGGGAACGGTATGCAAGCACGAAAGGGCAGGATCTGGTCTCCCAGCACTGGGCTGCGAAAGGATGATTGGAGTCTCACGTATCTGGGAGGATGAGATGTACTCATAGCCTCCAGCCTTACGGCATTGGAGCAGCAGCTAGCGACGCAATCAATGAAAGCATGTGATCGCAGCATGAGCCTGAGTCTGTTGACGCGCAGACGTGTCTCACAGCAGCTGATGTAGTGAGGTTGTGGAAAGTCTCTTCAACGAGCTTTTCTTTGCCATTGTCGACTTCTTCTTCCTCACAATCACCACTCCGCTTCTTCACTTGATACTACTCACTCTTCGACACGTATATCACGTCCACACCCTTTACCATCGCGTCAGCAACACGATCATCTGAAGAAAGTCGACTGCCACCACTTTGCCTCACAGCGACTTGCAGCACGCGCCAAGCCCAAGGCAAGCAGTTCGACGTACGTCAACCCGACCTTCAAACGGCCTTGCGGAAAAGACAACATCAACCCCACCGCACCACTCTTGCTTCTCTTCACGTAAGTCACCCCTTTACTCACCACGCTCCCTTCGTACAGCGCAGCAGCAGCAGGAAGGCAGGCAGCGGCAGACAGGAAATTTCAGCGGGAGGACAAGCACAGCAGTGAGAGGAAAGAAGTTTGAAGCGGCGAGACAGAGCAGCACGGGCTTCTGTTTCATCGGGGCTCTGCCAGCAGCGGCAGAGTCCACTTCCACAGCACGAAGTCACGGCTTCCTCGCAGAAGAGGAGGAAGCTCGCGCCTTTCCACCACACCGACGACGCTTCCTTCGCCGCCTCAGAAGACACGCCTGGTTCTTCGTCGCCGATCCATCCGGACGCTCCGAGCCCCGCGAGCAGCGAACCGACACAACTGCAGCAGCAGGGCGTGAGGTTCTTGCCGCCGCATTTGCAGCAGGAGGTTACTACGGAGGGTGGGAGTCCGAGTTGACGGTTCGCGGAGATCAGTATTGATAGTGCGAGTAGTGGGGATATGTCTGGGAGCGAGAACGGGGCGGGGGAGGTGAAGAAGGCGCCGAGCCCGGGGAGGGTGTTAGGTGGGAGGAGTGCGAGTCCGGCGAAGAGGAGTGCGGATGATATGAATGGGACTGCACAGAGGGATGGGGTAGGGGAGGGGATGAGGGATGTGACGCCGGGAGGGCAGGAGACTCAAGAGACGGCCGAAGACACGCAGACACAGACGCAGCAGACGGGTGGCGTGGACAGCATGGACACCAGTGCTCCAGAGAGCGTAGGAGCAGAGACCGAGGCGACGAGCTTTGGTTCGGAAGAAGACAAGCCGCCTCCGTACCAGTCAACGGAGCCTTCGCCGTTGAAGATCAAAGACTACGCCGACTACACAACAGAAGACATTGACAAGCAGGAAGCTTCCGTACGCCAGATGTGCCAGAAGGAACTCGAGGAGGGTCAGAAGGGCATAGTCGTGTCGTGGAAATGGTTGGCGCGGGTCATGTCACGGTCGTCAGACGGCCTGAAAAGCAATCAATTCCCAAAGGAGGCCAGAGAGGGACCGATCGGGCAAGTCGACAACTCGGACATCGTGCCCGAAGCTGGCTTCGACGAACCGATACTCAACGACATCGAAGGCCAGCCATTCATCCCACTAAAGCCTGGTTTGCAGCTTGGCGAGGATATCGAGATTCTCACAAACGAGGCGTGGGGCGTTGTGGTTGCGGCGTACGGCGTGGCGCCCGGTCAGAAGCAGATCGGTCGGTACGTAAGGAATACTGCTTCCGAGGAATCGACCGGCACCAATTTTCAATACGAGCTCTGGCCGCCTATCTTCACCATTCGCAAGGTGCCACAACCGAAGCAGGATGACGAAGAAGAAGAAGCGCCTCCTCTATCGGCACCAACAAAGTCTTCTCACGAGTTGATGCTCAGGGTGAAGCAGCGCACTCGCGGCCAGATGTCACCTGATGATGCAGTCAAGCTTGTATCGTCGCGGCAAGAGAAGTTCCAGAAGTTCTTGGCCAGGAGCAAAGAAGCTGCGGGCATTCCGAAGGGCAGCAAGGTGCGCATCTTCAAAGCACTCGATCCTGCGACTGTGACAATGGACGTTCAGCCAGAGGGTGCATCCGCGGCGCCAACTTCAGAGAACACAGACCCCACGTCCACTGACAAGCTTGTGGTCACCACGGAGGACTTCAATAAGATGGAGATTGGGAAGGAGCTCGAGCATGTTGATGTCAAAGACCAGACTGACGACCCGAACTACAATGGCTCGAGCAATATGGAGCTCTACGTACTCACGCAAAGCGGCACCCTCATACTTGAAGAGCAGATCGGTGGTCCTGGGGGTGGCGAGTTCAAGTCGGACAAGAAGAGTGGTGCTAGAATCAAACTTAATCTTGCCGGCCTCAGGAAGAATGGCGATTCCAAGCCTGGGTCGACGACCAACTCCCGTGGGACGAGTCCCGCGCCTGGCGCCGGCATCATGACCAGAGGTCGCACAAGGCGAGATGGTCGTACGAAGGGTACGGTCGGTCTGGGCAATCTCGGCAACACATGCTACATGAACTCTGCTTTGCAGTGCATTCGAAGCGTCGAGGAACTTGCGGTCTACTTCCTGTCGAATGCGTACAAGAAGGACATCAACGCCAGCAACCCTCTTGGTCATGGAGGGACGATGGCGAAGGTGTACGCCAATTTGCTCGGGCAGATGTATGGAGACAACACCTCTGGATCCGTCGCGCCGAAGGCATTCAAAGGCGCACTCGGCAATGTGGCGCCGATGTTCTCTGGGTATGGCCAGCAGGATTCACAAGAGTTCCTCAGCTTCCTTGTCGATGCGCTGCATGAGGACCTGAACCGCGTGCTGAAGAAGCCGTACAACGAGAATCCCGACTCGACCGACGAGACTGTCAAAGACCCGCAGAAAATCATTGAGCTGGGTGAGACGTACCGCAGCAACCACCATGCCCGGAATGACTCCGTGGCTATGGATCTGTTCAGCGGCTTCTACAAGAACACGATGGAGTGCCCCAAGTGCGACAAGATCAGCATCACATTTGATCCGTTCTCCCTGCTCACCGTCCAGCTGCCCAACGAAGGAAGTTTCCAACACCCCGTCACTTTCATCCCTCTTCGCGACAGAGCCATCAACCATGCGATTGATTGCGACAAAGGCTGGACCGTCAAGATGCTAAAAGAGAACATCGCCTCCAAGCACTCGGGAGTCGACGTCGACCGCCTCTGGATGGTCGAAGTATACAACAACAAGGTGTACAAAGTATTCGAGAACTCCACCACACTCGCGGAAGCCGGCATTCAGACCAACGACCACCTGTTCGTCTATGAGCTTGAGGCCGCGCCTACGAACGGCCCTTCGCCGCCCAGCAAGTCAGCCCTGTATTCGACCTCCATTTATAGCAGCAAGAATGATGAGAAGGTCCCCGATATGGACGATCCCAAAGGCGAGCGCTTCGCTGTCCCAGTTCTGTCGCGGCAGAAGAAGGGCACGGGCTGGGACGTGGTGCTGCACCCGCTGTACATCACTGTGACTCGTGAGGAGGCGCAGAATTACGACGTCATCATGCGAAAGGTTCTGGTTGCCTTGAGTCGGGTGACTAGCCGGCCTGTTCTGTCCGAGGATGCTAAGTTTGGTGGCGGCTTGGGTGGAGCAGCGGACGCAGAGATGAGGGATGCGGCGCCAACACAGCACAACGGCACCACGACTATCATCAACGGCGAGAACGGGCAGGTGACCGATACCTCTGGTTCTGAGGACGATTACGTCAAAGTCTCGGTTGAGCCTACGGAGAACACGCAGGCGAACGAGGCTCCTGAGACCGATGGCGCAGAGAAGGAGGATCGTCCTATTCCGGAGCGGTTCATGGATCCTCAGTATCACATCTCGGCTGGTCTGCGCAAACACCTCTTCGAGTTGAAGTACGGCGCCTCCAATGACGCCAATCTGCACTGTACTGGCATCAGCAGCTTCAAGGATGGCGCGGTCCGGCCTATGGAAGTGCGCGTCAAGAAAAACCTCAGGCGTGGCAGCACGCAGTCGACCTCATCCAGCGAGGAGTCCACCACTAGCAATGGGACTGGGACAAATGGCGATGATGTCGGCAGCGATCCTGACGACTTCGGCGACAAGCCGGACATCATGCTTGGGGGTGACGGTAGTGATGACGAGACGCTGCCGGGTAACCCGCTTGACTCTGCTCCGGCGATGTCTCGTAAAGACTTGCGGAAGAACGGCAGAAGCGGCAAGGGCAAGAAGAAGGGTCGTCGTGGCGGCACGATCACGTACAGCAAGAAGGATCGGCGCAACTTCAACAAAGGCCAAGGCAATGGTGGCTCAGCCCTGTTCGGCGCCGGCAAGCTGAACAATCCGCAGCAAGACGATGAAGACAACCCGTACTACATCAAGCTGGGCGAGTGCATCATCCTGGACTGGCACGAGCATGGCGCCGACGCTCTCTTCGGCAATACCACCCGCGATCCCAAGGACCCTCGCGGCTACTTTGTCTCCCACTCCGAAGGCAAGAATCTTCCGTTCATCTCCGATCCTGAAGTCGAAGCCAAGCGCGCCCGTCGCGAGACCCGCCGCAAGCACGGCATCACGCTCGACGAGTGCTTCCAGGAGACTGGCAAGCGCGAGGTCTTGTCTGAAGACAACGCCTGGTACTGCAACCGGTGCAAAGAGCTTCGCCGTGCGACCAAGACGCTGGAGATCTGGACTATGCCGGATATCCTCGTCGTGCATCTGAAGCGCTTCGGTGGCAACAGGAGTTTCAGAGACAAGATTGATACGTTGGTCGATTATCCGCTTGAGGGCCTGGACATGACGCAGAGGGTGGGCTTGAAAGAGGAGGGTAAAGAGTATGTGTACGATCTGTTTGCGGTCGACAACCATTTCGGCGGTTTGGGAGGTGGTCATTACACGGCGTATGCGAGGAACTTCTTCGATGAGGTGTGGTATGACTACAATGGTAAGCTGAGCACACTTTGCTGTTGGTTGATGAGGTTACTGACCTTCTCCTTCACAGACTCCTCATGCAGCCGCATGAACGAAGACCGCGCCCAGTCCTCCGCAGCCGCCTACCTCCTCTTCTACCGCCGCCGCTCCGACAAGCCTCTCGGCCCTCCTGCCTTGCAAGAGCTCGTCCACGACTTCCGCAACCCGCCCACCAACGGCGAGCCTCCTGCCGACGACGCCGAAGAGTCCGATGCGGGGGAAGGCCGGCTCGGCGGCCCAAATGGCTTCTCGCGTGGGCCGTCGAGCGCTGGGACCGGAGCCGGAGCCGGGAGTCTCCGCAGCGGGGGCGCAAGTGGTGGAGCTGGAGCGCGAGCCGGGGGCAGAGCCCTGATGAAGAAGGACAGCGAGAGCAGCGGAGCGACGGGGATGGGGACGATTAATGGGCAACAGCTGTATGGGCCCGAGCGGCCGCCGGTGGGTGCGGATTGGACGTTCAACAATCTTGATAGGTCCGGTGGTGGGGAGGAGGGTGCGAGTATGAGTCTAATGCAGAGTGTGGAGGGCCCAGATCTCACGCCTGAAGATGACGATGACGCGGCCAGCACGACGGCGCAGATGGATGAGGATGGTGGGAATGCGTCGCCACGGCTGTGGAACCAGGATGATGAGTTCGAAGACGCCAGCGACACACCTTATCCTGGTTGGGCACCCAGCTCGGCTACTCGCACGACACCAATCGACGAGATCTCGCCACCGGCGTACAGTTCACCACCATACGAACTCGACGACCACAACCTCTACACCAGCGGTCGCGGTAACCTGGACTCCCTGCATCTCAACGACACCGGCATGACAGGGACGTACGAGGATGATGACGACGATG
The DNA here is from genome assembly GCF_035928015.1 of Saxophila tyrrhenica. Taxonomy (NCBI): domain Eukaryota; kingdom Fungi; phylum Ascomycota; class Dothideomycetes; order Mycosphaerellales; family Extremaceae; genus Saxophila; species Saxophila tyrrhenica. The sequence goes on along the minus strand of NW_027041734.1, from coordinate 1,665,730 downwards.
CGCCGCCACCGTTGGTGCTCAATTCAGACCCGCCCACGCCTGCTTCAGGGGACGTCCAGCAGGAGCATGATAAGCTGGATTAGGTGTCCGACGAATATCCCATTTTCCCGAAGGACGACGACTTCTAGGCGGAGCGTGGGCTTCTGGTCTGAATGGGAGGGGTGGTGTGCAGGGCTTGTGAGGGTTTCATTGTGGAAGGAGGTCCTTGTGCAAAGGCTCAAGGAAGGGAAAGGCAATAGCGCATCATGGAATGTGAGCGGCGACTCGCGAATGGTACATGGGCAGTGGAGTATGGGCGCACGAACATGACGGCGAGCATAGATAGCTTATGGGCGCTCGCGGGCGGACATCTCTGTACTGCTGCTGCGGGCGTAGCCTTTTGAATGCATGACTGTAACCTGATCTTGTGCTTTGCAGTCTTTTCTTCAGTGATGGAACGGGTGTTTGGATGTTTCTGGACGATGTGCTCAAACAATGGTATCAATACAATAACAATCTGCATGGGTATCTCGGACATGGAGAAGACGCTCAATGCCACCCAACGCCTTGCTAATGTTCCACTCTCAACAATCGTAACTCGTAACATGCTCATCAGGGTATGCCCAGCTGTACCAACACCACTCGCGAAAGCGGAGATGCCCAACAATAGCCAACGCTGTGCTCAGTCCTTGCAAACCATCGCGCCCTCACGCTCTGCGATACGGCGACCAAAAACCGCCACGTCGTCAGCAAAGGTGAAGTGCACCCTCCCCTCCTTGACCCACTCAGCCCATGTGCCCGGGTATTTGCGCGCGAACAGAAAACCGCCGAGGGTGAAGCAGTAATCGTCGATGTGGCCGGCCAGGTTGGCGAGATGAGCCGCCAGCTTGCTCATGCTGTCGGCGTGGAAGGCGTGCTCGTTTTGAACGAAGAGCTCGTCGTGCTTGCCGACGTCAAAGCCCCAGGTGACGCCGAAGACCTTCTCGACGTGGAAACCAGGGCGCATGGTCGGCGCGATGACCTTGGTAGCAGATCCGAACGAGGAGAGCCACAAATCGAAGGTCTTGACGTAGGCGTCTTCGACGATGCGGAGCAAGCCGGTTTGCTGGGTGGAGCTACGGGTGAAGAACTTCTCGAGCGACACGGTGGTGATGGTGAGGTTGGCGAAGTCGACCACATCTTCCAGCGACTTGTATGGCGCAGGAGAAGCGGCGGCGGTGGTGGTGACCCTGGTGGACTCGCGGGGGAAGAACTTCTCGTACGGCGTGGTGGCGCTGGCGCTGCTCGCAAGATCGAGAAGGGCTTGAAACGACTTCGTCGGCGCTGGAGAAGCGATGGTGGTGATCTCGGTGAGGCCAGCTTTGGTGGGCTTGCTCGGGGGCTTCTGGCGCTTCTCGACGCGACCATTGCGGATCTTCTTGAGCTCCGGTGGTGGGTCAGTAAGCTTCTCGAGGCTCCAAAGCGCGCGAAATGCTCATATCCATGCGCTGGAGGGCACGTACTGGTCTCGGAGAAGGTGGTGCGCTGACGGATAGCAAGCGGCGCCGAGCTGTTGTCTGGATGTGGGCCAGCTTGCTTCTCGAAGGTGCAAAGCGCGCGATATGCTCATATCACTGCGCTGGGAGGCCGAGGTGCATACCGGTCTTGGAGAAGGTGGGTGGTGCCATGGTTGGTGGGTGTGTGTGTGTGTGTGTGGTGGGGGAAGGATGTTGTGTGGATGTGGTCAAGGTGGGCGCTGGTGAAATCGAGGGATTGAATAGGAGGGGTCGTGGGTGCGGGTCCGCCGCAATCAACAAATTCCTTGGCGCCACATTCACCGCTGTATCTTTCGAAACATGTGAATTCGAGGGGTAGCGGGGTTGATCTGGCGTTGATCTGCGGCCGCGCTAGTGGATACAAAAGGCACCGAAATTCCGCAGATCCTCCCTCTTCCTTTCTTCAACATCCACACTCATCCACCTCGCGTGGTCACCCGTCATGCATCACCTTAGCAAAGCAACGACCTCGAGCTAGTTGTTCAAACCAGGCCCTCTAGCTCGGGGAAGGGGGGTGCGTTAAGGTTGGGTTGCGTAACGCTACTTCCTGCGCAGGGCTTAAGGGCTCGAAAGGAGTGACATCGCTCGCTGACATTGTGCCGGTGGTCCAGCCGTGTGCCGTCGACCACTTCTGTGCCTTCAGCGAAGATCAAAGTCTACGAACCCTTGCCATGCTGAGGCTGCCATGACGGGTGGTGCGACTTTTTCTTCTTTTTGGCTTCGGCTACCACCTCCTCCGATCAAATCCACCCATCTTGCACCACGTCAGCAAAGCAAACGCCCCCAAGCCGGTTGTTCAATACCAGGCCCTCTGGCTTGGGGGAGGGTAGTGCGTAAAGGTTGGGTTGCGTAATGCTACTTCCAGCGCAGGGCTTACGGGCTCGAGAGGCGTGGCTGCCCTGTTGACATTGTGCCGGTGCCCAGCCTCACCGCCGTAAGACACCTCTGTGCCTTCAGCAGGGTGATTGCCTACGAACTCCTGCGATGCTGGCGCTGACAAGATGGGTGCGACCTTGTCCCTCGTTTCGGCTGCGGCCACCACCACCTGCTCCGGTAAGATCGTGGCAGCAAACACAAGAAAGCCTGCAGTCGCTGCAGCCGTATGGCGCACCAGGTACCTACTGGTGCTGTCAGTACTAACCTCAACAACGGTATGTCTGCCCTGACAGCTCCTTTCCTTCTTTGAACGCACTGACATGTCACTGCGACACGCGCAGATTCTGCTAACACTGCATTGCGCACTGCGCACCAAGGGCTTGCATGCCCTCACAGCCTTTCGGGCTCAGCAGTTCACGCTGCGTTCTTTTTTTCATCGGCGCCTTCGCCATCGCGGCATGGGCCTGGAGAAGAATTTTGACCGCTGCCACTGCGTTTTGATGTTTGTGTGCCCTCGTGCGTGTATCACCAGCTTCGCTTTGCGCACTGTGTGCCCATCAGGATCGCTTGCGGGGACACAGCACGGCCGTAGCTCGCCGGCGCAAGGCTTTCTCGTTCTTGCCATGACTGCGCCGCGACGACAGATCTGCTTCCCTTCTTCCTATCCACCTCCCATGCTTCACCGCGCTCTGCCACGACCAGTCCTCTTCGGCGTGCTCGCCTGCTCCATTGCTCCCATACAATGCAGCTCAAGAGACTCAATTCGATCGTCCACGGCGCTCAATCCACCAGAAACCTGAGCGCTAGCAGCGCACATGCGATTGTGCATGTGATCGGCTGGAAATGGTGTGAAGTGAAGTTGGAGTAGAGTTAAGGACAACGGGCGGCGCTCGCCAGCATCAGCCGTTTGCGGCGATGGGAAAGAACTAACGAAGAACGCCGAGAATGGCAAGGGTACCGCTCCCCAGAAGAAACATCACCACTCTACAAAGAGCCACTGGTCGCTCATGAGGACATCTGAACGGTTCAGTGTTGACCTGGACATTCCGGAGCCCATAGAAAAACAGAGAAGTGAGCAAATTGGCACCGCCACGGTCAGGAAGCACAGAAAACGAGCTTCGCAGGCATCGAGCAAACATTCTACAGGCGCACGAGATGCTCTAGAACTCGGCGTATCGTATGGTAATGATGGGTCCCCTTATCTTCTATGGGCAAGGACTGATGAAAAAGCATCGAGAACGGACTCTATCTAGCTCTATGGTATGCGTGGTCTGAGATAGCAGAAAGTCACGACATCCCCTCGTGAAAAGCGCTGCAAACGCTTCAAACAGATGTTTAATACCTCTACCTCAACAGAAGTGTTACAATTCCACAGCAAAACGCTCCCTAAGCCACCCTCCGTAACGATAGAAGAGGAATGGCACTGGAAGAAAGGCCACTCCTATGAACCCCAGGACGCTGTTCCCCCATCCAAGCCCTAGGTCCGCATACAACGACGGCCCTGCCAATGGAATGAAAGCTGCAAACAGAAGTCGGAGAATGACGTTCGCAGCCAACGCAGAGGCGGCAGCCTCAGGGCCAAAAGCTTCCACCAGGTAGAGCTGAGTTGGCATCAGGACCCAGAGAACGCCGAATCCGAAGAAGAAGGTGCCGATGATGGGGACGATCCAATGTGTCTGCTTCTCGGCTGCCCAGCCATACCAGAAGATGCCGACAGGCACGGCGGGCATGACCCACACCACCGGCTTCAGCCGTCCTTCAGGTTTGGGCGAATCTCCAACTGCCCGTTGTAGCTTGTCGCTCAGGGTGGCGAAGGTTCCCAAGGAGACGGCCATTCCAACTCCAACGCCGAGATATGCCAGGCCAGATACGCCCGTGGAGAAGTGGTACTGCTCCTCAAAGACCGTGGGAAACGTGGTGAACAGCAGAAAGAGGAGGCCAAAAACGAATGCGCACAGAAGGGAAAGGAGGAGCACGATTGGCGACAGGACAAGGAGCTTCATCGGTCGAGTAATAGCGCGGAGGAACAGCTGCCGGGGAGTCAGGCCACGATCCATCTTCGAGACCAGAGCGGCATTGCCAGTTTGTTTCCGGAGACGAGCAGCTTTCCATCCCAGCAGCACTGCGGCATTGGTCTCGCGAAGGAAGAAGATTGATATGGTAAATATCACTCCTGTCTAGTTCGAACCGTCAGCGACTCTAGAACGGAGAATGGTAGGGGTTGTGTTGTACTAACCAGGATTATGATGATGTAAAAAGTCCAGCGCCAGCCAATTGACTCGGACACAAAACCACCAACCACTGGGCCCAGGACCTGGAAGAAACGTCAGTATTGCCACTTTACGTAGGAGAAGGCCACCTACCGGTCCCAGAAGTGGTCCCACGAAGAACAGAGACATTGCTCTCCCACGCTGAGCTGGTGGGACGACGTCGGCGACGGTTCCTCCTCCGACTGTCGATGGGCCTGAAGCAGCACATCCGGCAAGGAATCGAAAGCCCAGGAACATGGCGGTGTTTTTGCTCAGCGCACATCCGATGATGAAGCCAATGTAAACGACACTGCAAGTGTGGTAGATCACAAGGCGTCCGTAAAGTTCGGAGAGCGGCGCAATGAGCATTGGCCCAACGGCGAAGCCCGAGAGGTAGATGGACACGGTGAGACTGACAACGGTCAGACTCGTGATGTGGAACTCTCTCGCAAGCGAGGCGGCTCCCGGTGCAAACATTGTCGCGGCGAGGTTGCTGTAGGTGTTGGTCAGTACTAGACGAGTTTCGCCAAAGAAGTGGGAACAGCATTGCTTACGCAGCGAGCAAGAATGCGCTGAAGAGCACGACCTGGATCATTCGTTTCCATGCTGGCCAGTTTCGCGGATTGTGTACATCGTCTGGCCCATCCCAGTCGACGACATTGTCCTTTGTTCCTTGTTCAATTGCTGTTTGGGCTGGCTCGCTGGATTGTTGGTCGTGGTTGCCGTCTTCTGCCGGCTTCTTCTCATAGTTGGATTCCAAATCGGCCGCCATGATGTGCTGTCCAGGGTAGTGTGGGTTTGTTCACTAGTACGAGGCTCTGCCTGCTACATAACTGAAGGGAGGTAGGCGGATGGAGAAGGCGGCGTAGATGAATCATAGCTATAGTTCTTGGGCAATGGCTAAATGGCAACCACTAAATCCGCAAACTTGTTCGTAAATACGGAGAAAGACCGGAGATTTGCTTCATGAAGCGGCCTTGTAGAGTTCTACACACGTTGTCAGAGCGAGCGGACGCGGACGGAGGAAGTGTGAGAAGAGCAGGCAGGCGCACGGGCCCTTCAATGGAGGAAAGAGCGGAGGGTCGGAGTGGTCGTCTCCCAACCTGCCCCCCTTCTCGAAAACAAGTACGTACTTCTAGGCGCAGCTACATGAGCATATTGCGGGCTCTGCGCCTTCGAGAAACACGCTGGCCGAAGATCAGGCACTATGGCCGACAATTCCCAGCATCCGCGTCCGCCGCCAAATCGACGCAGAGACAAAGTCCAGCTTTCATGCGACCCGTGCAGACATCGCAAGTACGCGCTCACTAGCCATCACCGAGTCGTCCACGTTTAACTGTGCCAGGCTGAGGTGCGACCGACAGCACCCATGCGGAGCTTGCTCGAGGCGTGGCGTCACCACCTACTGCCATTATGCGACGACATCTTCTTCTACACCCGATGCTCAGCGCCCCGTTGCTTCCCAACAGCCCACCGGCCTTCACGGGAGAATCTCCGAGCTGGAGAGCCTTGTCATGACGCTCATGAAAGGCCAGTCCAACCCATCCGCAGATGTGTTACCTGGGATTCCGAGACCAAAGAAACCTCAAGATGATGTTGGGTCCCCAGCAGACCCTGGTACTCTGAACTTGCGCGACTCTGGAACCAGCTATGTCCAGAGTGTCCATTGGGAGGCCATTCTTGCCAAAATCAGAGGACTGAAGGAGGACTTGGTGACTGATAGCAAGACTCCGTCCGGTTCACACTTTTTCTATGGCCCGAACCGTCATGCAACTCGAGATGAAATCCTCGCTGCTGTTCCTCCTCGTCCAGTTGTTGACCGCCTCATGGCCCTTCACTTCGATTCCTACTTTGTCACTCCCTGTCAGTACACCCAAGCTTTCTTTGCGCTTTCGGAGGCATTGACTGCGTCCTGTAGATTTCATTCATAGCAAGAAGTTCCTCCGAGAGGTAGGTACTTTCTAACCTCCGATCGCAAGCAGTCTGACATTTGAGCAGTACGAAGCTTTCTGGAAAGATCCGTCGGCAACTTCGATCGCTTGGATCGGTCTCATGTTCTCCATGTTGTTTATCGCTGCGCAGTTGCAGACCTTCACGATTGACACTACCGACGGAAGAGCCGAATCTCTGAAGGCGGAATATCTCGCCATGAAGGATGCCTTCCGTGAAAAGGCCGTTCAGTGTCTCATTCTGGCCAGGTACACAACGGGAGGACCGCATATCCTGGAGAGCCTCATAACGATCCTTACCGGAGAGTTCGTGCTTTTGAAAGACAGTGCGACCGATGGCTGGCTTTTTATCAGTATGATACTCCATCTTGCAATGCGCATGGGCTATCACCGGGATCCAGATCACTTTCCAGGCATATCTCCATTCGAGGCTGAGATGCGCAGACGCATCTGGACTGCTATCCTCCAACTGGATCTCACACTATCCTTGGAGAAGGGCCTTCCTCGAAATGCCACAGGTACGCACATCGATACAAAAGAGCCCCGCAATCTGCGCGACTGTGATTTCGACGAGGACACGACCGAGATGCTTCTACCGAGGCCAGAAACAGAATGGACGCCGGTGCTGCCTCTCATTGCAAGAGCGCGACTGATATCAGTTATTGGCTTGATCTGCGACATCAACACTGATATTAATCCCCCTTCCCACGAACAGGTCATCAAGGTCGATGCACTTCTTGGAGACGTACACAAGCGTGCTATTCCACCCGTGCTGCGCTGGGAAACGATGCCACACCCTATCACGGATAGCCCAAATCTTGTGATACAGCGGGTCAGCGGAGAAACGACCTACCACAAGTCACGCATCCTCCTGTACCGGAGGGCTTTGATCAGCGACCCTGTTCGACATTCTCAAGAGCAGGACAGGGAGTCGGTGCAAATCTGTTTAGATTCCGCACTCAAGATTCTATCGTTTCAGCAGATGCTTCATGAAGAGTCTCAGCCATTCGGTCGTTTGCGCCAGCTTCGTTGGAAGATCACCCATATCTTCAACCAGGATGTTCTCCTCGCCACGAGCGTGCTCTGTCTCTACCTTCAAGACATCGATAAGTTCGAACCGTCCGAGACTGCGGGACAGACCACGCGCAGGGCCGAAGAGATTCGACAACGGCTGACGATCTCGCACAAGATTTGGCTTCAAATGAGCACGGCATCTGCGGAAGCTGGAAAAGTAGCGAGAGCGCTGAATATCGTTCTTGGAAACACGGAAGCGTCTGCTGGGGACACCGGTGGGCCTGCTCCTTACTCATACGACTTTCTGGCGGATTTCGATGTCATACCTCTGCATGGATTTGACACGACGTTCAATAATCAATGTGAGAAGCACTGGACACTCTGTCATGTCGATTGCAACTAACAGAAATACTTATTAGATTATCCTCCTGGGCTCTACTCCCCTCTCACGTTTTTTGATAACGTTCTAGGAGAAGGCGGATCCATGGACACTGCTGGGTGAGCAAACCTCCGGGTTGGCAAGCTAAGAACGAACACCGGTCAAGGAGGTTCAAAGTAGCTCAGCAGTTCTCGCGACACGGGTATACTGGTATCAGTCTGCCCATAAGATTTCAACCTGACTCGACGCGAGGAGATGGCAGAAGGACGATAAAGACAGACATCATAGCTTTCCGCCCAATACGGTTAAGAGTGATCCGACTGCTTTGGAGAAGAGGAAGCCAAGACCATCGAGGTCACTGTCACTCGACGGGAGGCTCGGAGCATTAGGCTCAGACATCTCTGCTCGACTAAATCAGATCGCCATCGTTCGAAGAGAAAGGTCGACCTCAAGCACGCCTGTCGAGCTGCTTTCGCCGCTTTGTTGGAATGGCTAGCTCTCTTGTTGTCCGGAGACTTATGTTTCTTGCTGGTAAGGAAGATATGTCAACGGACTCGGTGGATGCAAACGAACCCTCCGGCGGCGCACTCCGGGTATGGTGGCAATAGGCTCGAACATGTGCCAATGTCATTTGCTTGAGGGTGGTGTCGTGATAGATTCAGATAGTTCTATGCCCGAGATATGCCCGAGATATGCCCGAGCTCTCCAGCGGGGTCGGGAACACCATTGAATGCCTCTCCGCTCCGACATGTACACATCACTCCATCTACCTGGTATTGAGTAGCGCTTTGGCACCCTTCGAGAGCCGGCAAGTTGGAGATACCATGACAGAAACCACAAAGCCTCATCTCCTCACTCTTCCACCCGAGATCAGAGAATACATCTACCGCCTCATCCTCCACCCCTCCGCGAACCGCTCCTCGATTGCAGACGGATATGCCCTTCAAAACTACAGCGCTGCCCTCGTCCTCTTCAAGCTAAACCACCAGATATACATCGAAAGCCGCAAGATCTTCCGCGACCTCAATATCTTCGTCCGTATCGAAACGCCATGGCAAGAAGCACAGAGCCATGTATCTTTAGAAGGCCATGTCCCCATCTTGGCGAAAGGCGAAGAGGCGGCGAGGTTCAATGGTCACACCATGAGTGTCATCATTGATGCTCCGGAGAGCCCATTACAGGCTACGGAGACCGAGGCGTTCGTCATACTGCTGGAAGATCTTGAGAAGTTCTGTAAGGTTTGGTTCTACGCGGACCTCACGCACCCAGGCCTCAATAGGTTCTTACGCCTATCTTTGAGGCTCAGAGACCCGCATACACCTTCGTGGGATGAGAAAAGGATACACAAAGCGGTACAGAAGCAGCTGCTGTTGCCATTTGGGCAAGTAAAAGATCTCAAAGAAGTGGTCATCTCCGGTGACCCTAAGCCGCTACCCTCGATTGAAGCAGAGTTGCGAGAAGCTCAGAAGACACCGCATCAACGCCCTGAGCACTGCCTGCGCGAAGCAACGCAGCTGAAGCTGGACGGCAACGTAGAGCTCACTGCAGGCAATTACACAGCAGCATTGAAGAAGTATGTCGAGGCGTGGGAGGCAATCCACATTGTCATCCGCGGTCGTAAACGGCATATCCACGCCGATAGCTTCTTCCAAGGCGAGCTCAGAGAGCCACCCTACGAAGGCAAGAACGGGCAGAGCGAGCGACTAATTCTGAGGGTTCAGCTGGTAGCTAACACCTGTCAAGCTTACCTCAAGCTAGAGGACTGGGACTCGGCGAGCTTCTGGGGCATGCGCTCGATCAAGATGCTTCGAGAAGCCATGGGCGCCGATGACACGCAAGAGCTGCCGCCGGAAGATGAGGCTGTGTTGGGCTTTCCAGCTGCAGATCAGATGGGCAAGATCTATTACCGCACGGCGCTGGCATACAAGGAGATGGGTGACAAAGTGCAGGCGAGGAAGCTTTTACGGGTGGCGACGATTTATCTGCCCAGGGATGAGCATGTGAGAAAGGAGTTGGCTGCTTGTGCGTTGAGGATCGGCTAGGAGTCGCCTATGAAACGTGCGACTTTACCGCCACCATCCACTTCTTTTCGTCAACATCAGCTACACTTTTCTCCACCCACGCAGTCACCGAAACGATTCAGCGCTGTCTTTGCATCGCGGCCAAATGTTTAACGACATCGGGAGAGCCAGAGCAGTCAGCAGATGTCCCACCGTCCACTCGCAGAACTGTGTTACAGGTCAGCATGCTCACTGTAGTCATCGCGATTGAAACATACCATGACCAGTGATGAACGAAGCGTCTTCACTCGCGAGGAACAGCACGGCCTTTCCGACCTCCTCTGGCTTCCCAGCCCTGCCCATCGGGATATTGCTGAGCATGTCGTCTCGGAGCGCAGGCATCTGCGAGAAACCCGCTGTCATCGGCGTGTCGATCAAGCCTGGAGCGACCGCGTTGACACGGATGCCATCTTTTGCATGGTCAAGCGCTATAGTCTGGACGAGGTTGATGACTGCCGCCTTTGACGCTGCATACGGGCTGATTGACATGGCACCGCTCAAACCAGATGTGCTGGCCGTGGCGATGATGGACCCCTTGCCTTGCTTCTGCATATACGGGATGACGACCTTGGAAAGATAGAACAGACCGCCGAGGTTCGTGAGTAGGACTTTCTGGAACACCCCGACGTCCTGGTTCGGAACATGGGCCGGTGGACAGAGCATCCCGGCATTGTGGAAAAGGATGTCGATGCGGCCATGGATCTCCACACAGGCTTGGACGGCGGCCTCACATTCCTCTGGCGACGAGACGTCGCATTTGCAGAAGCCGACATTCTTGGAACCAAGATATGAAGCAATGTCACGCTCCTCGAGGTCAGCGATGAAGACTTTGGCGCCTTCTGCGAGGAAGAGAGATGCTGTCACCGCGCCTATACCTGATGCGTTTGCGCCGCCTGTGATGAGGACGACGTGATCTTGGAAGCGGTGAGCGGCCATCGTGTTTGAGAGAAATATCTGTATGCGAAGGCGTGGTTGATGCCTACCTGGCGGAAGCATTTGCATTGAAGTCTTTTATAGTCGCGTGAGGACCAGTGCGACTCTGCCCAGCTGCTCCAGCCAGCCACTCTTCAACCATGACAGCTGACCCGGAGGAATAGACATTCAGCTCATACCCTACATCGCACTCTGCGACCGGCGATGCACGCAATAGAACATCTGCGACTCTGCCACAGCCCGAAGAACCACGCTTTCCTGATTGGGACAGATCTCACGACTTGCATGATGCAGGGCCCTCGAAACGGCGGCCGCTCTTACGCGCAGGGCTGGCAGGTCGCATCGGAGTCTGGACGCACAGGTCTTACGTGGTGGTTCCCAGCCCACAATTCAGCAGAACGTCTCATCACTGGCCGCTCAGACGAGGCAATTTTCAGGCGTCCCCAAGCGGCTTTCAGCTGAACCTTCCGAAGCAATGGGAACGAGAACGACAGCCACTGGCATGCTTGACCAGATACTTTGTCTCACCTGGGGTGCAGTCTACTCGGCATGTTTACTCCGTAACATGAACCATGGCCTGAAGAGCGGATGTTGGTTTGAGACGACGCCGACTGCTCTTGTTCGAGCACTTCTGGGCTGGTGAGGCTGGGCCATTGCCCTGGCGCATGTCTTAGTGTGAGAGGATTTGCGTTTGTGCATTGGTCGATGAGCATTTCCAGTCTTTGTTCGAACAAAGAACCCGAGACACGCGCTGGAGACTCACGGCTATTTGCAAGTCAGCATACATCAGCATGTTCTTTGGCAAGACTTCGAAGCTGGAAGGCTCCAACCGCGAGACTACATTCACCCTACGCGAAATCATTGCTTGCAGATGTAGTCGCACTCTGAACGCATTGCCGCCGGTTTTCAGACTCCAGCTTCTCCGCCGCTCTTCAGCACTAAGTCAGGCATGCTTCGAAAGCTAGCGCTCGGCGGGCAAGACTATTATTGTACAGCAGAATGTCACAGGCTGCTCTGCAACGACAACAGCATATACTATGAACCGCCGCTCAATGGCCGGTTGACGCTACCATAACGAGACGCACCCAATGGCCGCTGTAGTGGAGATTCCTACTTACGGCGCATAGCCTCATCACTCGATATACCACCCCATCCGACGACCAATGACATCAGTATCCCGTGCCTCCGAATCGGCTGTCGACCACAAAGGCATTGTCTTCCGCCAGTGCCTAAAAATGGATTGAGCGTCACGCTTTGTCTTTGGCCTCTTTCTGTATTCGCCTTAATGTTGGCTCTCGCCGAGATGTGGCTTCCCAATCATACTCCTGCCCCCACCAACCTAGACCTCAAACACACTTCAGAGAGTCATTGTACAGCAGTCTATTCACACAATGTCCGAACGCAGTTCTCAGGTTTTGAAGAGGAAGATCCAAACCGAAACTACGCTCGCCGAGCGTGGTCTCAAGAAACTCGCCATTGATGCCTCTCAGCCATCACAGAAGCCGATGCGCGCACGGGGTGTACTGCAGCGTCGGGTTCACCAAATTAGTGCAGAGCGAAGCCCGTACGCCCTCATGTCAGACGAGAGACATTCGGGCAGGTGCACTCGTAAGCTGAAGTCCTTGGAAGAGCTGGAGGACAAGCCTGAGTACCTTGCTGACCTGTTCTCTAGCACGCACGACTTGATGACACAGAACTGGACGACACTCAGAATCTATACCACCATCGAGCACGTCTCTGGCAACAAGTTCAAGCACTGCTACCAGAAATTCGAACGGTCGCAGATTGTCGGCATATTCACGGAGCTGTGTTGCGAGTACGATGCTGCAGTCGCAAAACTCCATCGCACCGGATTCACCGTAGTAGAAAATTGGTCGTCGTTTGCTCAAGAGCTCTTGCGCTGTGGAGAAGATGCCGATGTTGGTGAGTCGAAGGTGGTCGAGATCAAGCCTGCGGAACCACACAGGACGCTGGCCTTGTTAGGATGTGAGGGCGTGCGGGCCGTCGAACATCGACTGCACACCCAGTGGGTGGAAGCCGATGATGCCGACGACCTGGAGCTTGATAACAAGCTCGACATGTCCCACGAGCCGGACACTAGTGAGGGCAGAGAAGAGGACGATTGGGACAAGATGGATATTGACTAGATGTGGTCGGCGGTTCCATGACAATAGTAAGTACTAATGCAATCGATTCTTAGTTCTCGCGATCTTCTAGCGTTAAATCACGAGTTTAAGTCGACTTCTGTGCATTGGCTTTTTATCTAGCAACAACGTACTGACAAGCAGTGGCCAGAATTCATAGGCCCGTAGAAATGTTGGTGGACTCCACGAAGACGTCCACTGCGCCTCCTACGCTCTCTTTCTCTCAACACACTGCAACTGTATAGCAGCACAGCACCGCCGAGTACATAAGTCGAAGCCTACCGCCTTCAACCATTGCAATTCGCAATACACAAGATGTCCTGGACAGAGATGCCATGCGTCACTCGCAGGTCCCTACGACACCAAAGTTCACGACACCCTCAACGACGCGTCGAGGTCCTTCACCTGCCACAACGGCTTTTTTGTCGACTTCACCATAACAATGCATTGTGTATGTGTCGTGAGGCATTGTCCTCGACACTTCGAGGAGCATATATGGTATCGGAGGACCAGTCTGCTTCCTCTCCTCCAGAAACACTACCACCGCTACGACCGACGGCTGTACACCAAGTACAGCGCTTCCTTCAAACCGACAAACCCACAACACCGCACAAACAACAACACCCGCCCGCACCAACAGAATGCCGTACACGAACAAGCGGGCGATGCGCCTCCCATCGCGCAGCGTCTCTCCGCAGTTCAGACCGGTCGACGTCGACCAGCAGGACACCTCCGACGGAGCCTCCGATCCCGCGACCTCGGAGTCAGGAACACCAGGCCGTCCTTCCGATTCTGGCAAAGCCTCATACAGCACGAGGAGGGCAGAGAGGAAAGCTGCGGCCAACACTGACGCTGAGTCTTCGAAAGAGGAGGACGAGGATGCGCAGAGCACAGAAGGTACCACTTCGGCCAGCAACAGCGAGTCGAACGCAGACGAAAATCTAGAAGATGCTGAAGGATCGGATGAGGACGATGGTTCGAACGTTCAAATCGTCAAGACATCCTCACCTCAAGTCGACACGGCCCCGATCCAGCGTCAAATCAAGAGGCTCACCATCAAAGGCCCCAAGCTTGGCACGCACACTCCACACGGTACAGCCTACGCCAGGGGTGTCTACCAGCGTCAAACCGATCTGAAGAAGGTCATTGCGAAGCGTATTCCGTACGAAAAGATGTCCGACAAGCAGCGATCCGACCACTGCACGTGCCTTCTCAACAACCTTACCGCCACGCTCGGCAAATCGGATACTCTCGTCGACATGATGTTCAAGGTGCGTCAGCTGATGGGGCAGAACTGGAGCAGGCTCAAGGTGTACACAGAAGCCATCGACGGCGCGCGCGACGACAAGTCTAATCGGGACCACCGCCAGTTCCAACGCTGGCAAGTCATCGGCTTGCTCGTTGAGGTGTGCCGCAACTACCACACCGAGGTCGTCCGGGCAGAGCGCGATGGTTTTAAGCTCGATACCACCTCTGCGGACGAGGAGTGGCTAAGGCTGCTGGACGAGCTTCTCCTACGCGGTGAGTATGCGGAAGCCTTCGAGTCCGACCTCATCAAGATCGAGGAACTCAGTAGTGAGGGGAGCGGGATGCTGGCTCTGTTGGAGTCCGACGGTCTGCATGGCGTTGACCACTACGTCCACAACAAGTTCGTCGACATGGAAGCGGAAGTGTTCGTAACTGATCACTGGCGGCTGCCGTCAGACGAAGACACGGACGTTAGCGACAGCGAAGACAGCCTGGCGGACAAGGGTGATAAAGGTGGCGAGGGCGGCCAGCAGGGCGACTCGGAGGAGATGGAAGGAATGGATATGATGGAGGGCACGGTGGATGTCGATGAGACCGACGCAATGGACATCGACTAGATGTCGGTGGGTGATGTGAGGAGAAACTGAGAATGTACGATACAAGACGATGTGGGTGGGTCATTTTGTCTGCAAAATTCGCGGTGACGGCGGCGGCGACTCGAAGGATACTGGTGTGCTTCTGTCTGCTACCTCCTTATCGCTGTCGCTGAACAAGCTGCAGTGTGAACATAGTATTTGTATTAACGTCATCTACCCAATGCTAGAGCTTTCCCATTCTCTTCTAGCTTAAAACCTGCCATGTCTTCCAAAGTGTTCTTCGTTTTAAACAAGTGAATCAGGATTGACTGTTACTACTGTGCTCCTAAACTCGGTTGGACATGATATTATCTGGGAACCTCGGCGACGACATGCTTGCCCACGGGATCGATCCATCGTACTGAGTCAAGAAACGTCGATTGATACTCTTATCCAACAAAGAAACTTAAGACACAGACGCAGAAGTCATTGCTGCTGATGTACCATTGCTACTGCTCTCTTGTATTCAAACATGCCCTTCGTCGTCGTAAGGAGCACACTGCAGGCCTCTATATCCGTTTTACTACGACAGGGAGGTCATTCAAATGCTCTCGATCATGCAGTCTCTATATTGGTTTCCAACAGCTCCTTCGCTTGTCCTCCAAATTATACATCAATAGCATCGACCCAAGTATCGCCGTTCAACCACCATCGCAGCTGGTGAATGTACCTGTATTGAGTGCCTTCAACACCAACACGACACGCAGCAATGGGCCGACACTGCACCTAGCTTTGGGCGTCGAGGTCACTTGCTAGGAACAAAGGCATTGTACTCGACACATCCACGACAATGGATTATATACCTCGCCGCGTCGACACATCTCGACACTTCAGGTGGCATGTATGCCGCTGCTGGAACACCCTGCTCCTGCTTCTTGATAATCCAGAAACATACACTACCAGCAAGACACGCAGTAAACCACCTCCAACACTCCCACCCAACCAACCGAAACACCCCTCAAGACCTCCAACAAAACACCCGACCTCGACAACACCAGCATGTCGTCCGACTCCTTCCAAGCTCCGCTGAGCTCTTCAACATCACCGGCATTTCGCTCGAGAATTTCGACACCACCGTCACGGCTGCCGACTTGGCTTTCCTCGCTGAGATCGACGCCGCCGCAGTTGAGTACGCCCAGGGCAAATTCGTCCTTCCCGGACGCACAGGCCTGGCCAACCTCGACGAACTCATCGCAGGCTTTGTCCGCAATGGTCCAGACTCAGAGGAAGGGCGCAAGGTGTGTAACTTTCTCGGGTTGGAGTACTTGATCGATCCCCCCCCAAAGCCTGCAGGCCTGGAGAAGCTGATCAAGGGGACCTGCACGCTCCAAGGCCAGGACTGGAAGAGGTTTACGCTTTACACCGATCCGAATGAGCCAGGACCAGACAGCGGAACCAACCGGCCCACCATCACCCGGCGCCACGATACGGTCATCAAGTTCTTCGTCCTGGTATGCGAGCGGTGGTACAACATGGCCGCCAGGGCGACTCAAGCCGGATACCAGCTCGACCACGCGGTGATGGAGGCCAACTGGCTGCCAATCATGGCCGACCTGGTAGCGTATGGCGAGATCGCGGACGGGAGCGAGCTAGATATGGTCTATTCCGAGTCCGAGAGGCCGGGGGTGACGGCATTGTTCGCGGGAATGGTGGATGAGGGCCGTACGAACGTTGAGTCGAAGGGGGTGAACGACGAGGGCGCCATCGAGGACAAGATTGCGGCGCGGCGCTTGGAGGCGATGGACTTGGACTAGGTCGCATCGTTTGGTGACGGCAAGACGGCGATGGGTGGGAGAATGGACGGGTCTTCGTGGTGACGGTGACGGCAGGGCGACAACCGGAGAAGGTGCATCACTGTGTACCGAAGTATCGGTCTCCTGCTGTTGTCGTTGAACAAGCTGCAGTGTGTTTAGCATTCGTAGCGTAACAAGGCGTTCTCACACCATATCGCTTCCTCTCCTTTCTTTTTGGTCTTCATGAAAAACGTAATCACAACTTTGTGCCTTCGTCCTGCTCCAGATGTTGTATCCTGAAATTTACTGCTTGTATGGCTGACATGTTTATGCCTTCTTGCCTTTACATGAAATTTGCAGAAGCGTGAAATGCGTAACGCGAGAAGCGGGTCACCCTATATTTTCCTACCTCTAAGGTCTTCTACTGCCAGCTCGGAGTCTGATATGGCCCGTTGCGCACGGCGTGTCAGCAGAAACTATCTAACCGCTTTCCTTTGGGGTTTGTGAAGGCGCCGTTAGCGAAAAAAGTCTGCTGGTCATCATTCTCGGCATACTGTAAATGACCGACTCGCCATGTGTAGTTGCAGCGGTCGGAGATAAGGATTAGTGCCTGAAGAGAAGAAGGAAGAAGTTTCGGAAGGAATGAGGTTGTGATATAGCGTAAGTAATGTCCGTGCACGCGGCGGCCTTGGCTTTCCCGAAGTCCGCCGCAGGGAAAAGTGATGATGGATGCGATGGAAGTTGGGATGCCATTGATCGATATCACGGTGCAATGAACGTTGGCCAGAGGAGCGCAAGGCGGCTTGCTAATACCAATGGTAATGCTCAATGGGATACAGAAGAAGTGCATACCAGCTCACGCGACCACAGCACCCCTCTCGCAACACGTCTGCATCTCCTGTCGACTCGCCAACCAATCTCGAGGCTATGCCGCAGCGGCAGCGGTAGCAGAGCAGCAAGACCAGACCTACGATGAACCGCCAGTCCCTCCAGTCACCCAGACCGGGCCACAGAAAGCATACCGCCTCCTAGCCTCTCCCGTCCTCTCACGACCTCCCTTATTGACCCGTGAACTCACGTCCTTCGAGAAAGCCTACTACCTCTATCAGAAGCGCCTGAACGAGCGATTATCCATACCTTTTTCTCGCTATTTCTACTACAAGAAAGGCACACCAGGTGATGCCGAATGGAAGCGAAAGCGCGCAGTCCGGAAGACTGCAGCACGAGACATCGGCCTCTACTCCGGCTACGGCGACGAAGCGTGGAATGACGAAGTGCTTATCAATGACGAGACTGCAGAGCCGGGCAACCAGGTAGAGGCTCTGATCCGGGATGCCGAGGGCAAGGACATCGTCGAATCGAAGCCGGTTGGCGATCCAGAGACGGGCGGGGAGCAAGTCAGCGGTGACGAGATGATGGGAGAGGGTGTGCGGAAGGAGCTGTCACAGCAGCAGCAGATCGCTATCGAGCGGCCGGCGCCAAGATTCACGGAGGCGGATGAGAAGAACGATCTGAGGAGTCTGAACCGCAAGCTAGATCGAGCACTCTACCTGCTCGTCCAGAGGAAAGATGGCTCGTGGCGCTTCCCTCAAGACCGCGTTTACGGTCGCGAGAACCTACACCAGGTACGCTCATCCTCTACCACTTCCCCCATCCTACTAACATTCCCAGGCCGCCGAACGCACCCTAATTCAATCTCTGGGCATCAACATGAACACCTGGATGGTCGGCAACCACCCCATCGGCCACTTCAGCCTTCAATTCAACGCCCCCGAAACCACGCGCATCATGCCGAACCGTCTCGTCTCCACAGCCACCGACTCCTACGAGCAAGAAGAGTACGGCGAGAAAGTCTTCTTCATGAAAGGCCGGATTATGGCTGGGCAGGCGGATGTGAGCAAGAATGAGTATGGGGACAAGGCTTTCCAGTGGTTGGCCAAGGAGGAGGTGCAGGAAAGGGTGCATCCGGGGTATTGGAAGAGTGTGCGGAATATGCTGACGGAGAGGTGAGGTGGCATGGGTGTAGGAGAGGTGTAGTCATATTGTATACTTTATGCATAAGCGTTCATCATAACTCTTGTCACCATTCTATGCTTTACACTTTGCCGCTGAAATTCAAGTTAGATAGCATCTATCATCCTGCTGTCGCGTTTGTACACGCAGGTCTACGCCCTAAACACCCTAACCTTCTGCCTTATCCCCTTCCTGCAAACCGGACAACCCGCTGCTCTCTTCGGCCTCGTCCGATCATGCTGCAGAACCGGGGAATGCTGCTCGCTACACCACCGACACATGACCAAATGCCCGCAAGGCAGACACGCTACTTCCGCCAACTGTGTATAGCAGACCTTGCACTCCATCTGCACCTTCAACTCGGCATCCTCCTTCGGCTCCGGACGGCCAGAGTCCGCGGCGTCGAGCCCTTGCGCTTCGGGCTCGGCTTCTTCTTCCGAGCTGGAGGTCCCAGAATCGCCTCCTTCGTTCAGGTAGTCGGAGAGTGTAAGTTGGCGATAGATGCGCGGTGGACGGCCCATGAAATTGTTGGCTTGGAGGCGGCGGAAGGCGGCGTGTGTGCCTTCCTCGTTTGTAGTGGTGGTTGTAGCGTCGCGGGCGGCTTGCTGAGCGATCAAGTTGTCGGAGCCAGTTTGCATGGCTTGGCGTCCTGCGGCAAGGGCGAAGGCTTGTGCGGTTTCGCGGCGGCGAGAGTCGAGTTCTGTGCGGCTGTGGTTGCCGTCGCGGGCTTGGGCGCGGCGTTGGGTGTCGAGATTGTGTTGGTCGGGATGCTGTTCGCCGGCTTGGCTGTCGCGATTGTTGAGGGGAAGTGTGGAGGCGTAGGTAGTCATTGACAACTCCCATATCTCCGGACTTTCACGCATGCTCTGCAGCACCGCAATGTCCTCTTCGGTCCGTTGGCCTGCCTGGAGGCGGTACAGCACCTGCAGCCTCTCTGGCGGGCTGAGATGCTCTGCTCGCCTGCGCACCTGCGCTGACATCTGGTACGTTTGGGCGAGGATCTCGAGGGTGAGATAGGGGTTGTATTTGTCTACCCATTCTTGCACGGGATAGCCCCTCCCACCGGTGCGCAACAAGAGATCTGCTGTGACGGTAGCACTGTCTCCGGCAATTGCCCTACGGCGTCGTAACCACTCCGCGGGTAAGCGCAACCTCCAGAAATTTGCGGGGTCGGACACCATATTATGGATGGCGTCGTCTACCATATCAAGATCGCCACCTCGGATTGCATCAAGCACTGCCCGAAGGTCTTGTGGTGATGTCCATAAGTCACGCCGGAGTTCTTCATCTTCTGCTAGACAAGCGAGAACGTACTCAAGATCTTTCGCAAACCACGCATCAAGCGGCCAGACGGAGTGAGGCGCATCTTCGGCATCTCCCTCGTCAGGCTCGCCACCGAGTAGCGGCGACGTCTCGCGTTCGGTTACTTCTCGCACCCTCGCGGCCCGAATAGCGTTGAGCATACTGTGCGGGAAGTTGTCGGTAGGGGCTCCAGCAGCGGCGGCTTCTTCCAGTGTCACTGCATTACCGTCGTTCTGAGTCTCTGACTGCGGTATTCGGTCCTGTGATCTCAGCATCGCGTAGTACTCCTGCAACATGGTCTCATCGCTCGTCGGAGCCAGGTGTGGTGGTGCGTCTAGAGCATTGTCCCGCGCTGCCTGCCGCCATGGAACACCCCATAAATCCCTTTCTCTGGCCTCCAGATCTGCTAGTCGCCGTGATTCCTCCTCTCCGCCCGCTGCAGCCTCAGCAGCAAGCACTTCTCGCAACGTCCGCTCCTCAGCTCTAGCCTCTTCAGCGGCCCGAAAGCGCTCTTCAGCCCGGGTGAACATGCCGCCAATTGGACTCTCGTAGTTCTCACCCTGGGCAATGATCTCCTCACGAGTGCCAAACAGACGCATGTAGTTCTCTGCCGTCCGTTGCTCACGCTGTAACTGCTGCAGCCGCTGCTGTGAGCTACGGAACTCAGTCTCCGCGTGGTCAAACTCAGAGGCAGCGTGGTCACGCGCGTGACGGGCCTCATCAACCTGCGCGCGGGCCTCTTCTACTCGGCTTTGAGCACCTGTGAGTGTGCGATCTGGCCGAGATTGGCCTCCAGCACCCTGTCCAGCGCTCTGTGTACCAGCATTGCCACTGTCGACTGGTTGGCCTACCTGCTCCGGAAGCGGTGCGATGTTGTCTAAAGTCTCACCCAAAGCCAGAAGGCTTTCGGTCGTCTCCGACTCCACGGAACCAGGAACGTCTTCTCCAAACTCTCGCAGACCAGACACCAAGCGTTCGATACCGCGGCGCATGCGATTGAGCTCTCGCCTTAGAGCAGTGACACGTCGAAGCGAGTACTCAGCGTTGCGAGAAGCAGCAGGGTTCATAGCTTGCGCATGGATGTTGTGCCGGAGCGGGTGGTCCGACGGCATTCGTATTGGCATGTTTCGATCTTGAGAAGGCTGAGGTGCTCTGACAGCGGGCTCCGTGGGTGTTGCAGCTTCCTCCAGTGAAGCATCCTCAAACATCTGCTCCAAAGTATCATCCAGCGATGGTCCACTCGGCTCCTCTGGCGGTGTATACGTTTGTCGTGACTGCTGCACTTCCTCCCCTCGCCGCCTCCCCTCCCTCATTTCCTCCACTGTTCTTGGGAGATCTCCAGGACTGACATCCCTGAAAGGCTCTCCTAGCACTGCCACCCTCTCTTCACTGCCATCCTCTTTCTCAACAGTCCGGTAGCCTTCGTGGAATTCATACCACTTCTTTAAGAAGTCCGTTTGATCTGGCACTTCAGGTATCCTCGTCTGCCCTGGCCTCAGTCCGCTGACCTCAACTCTACGTTGCCAGAACTCTTTACAGAACCAACAGTACCGCTGCCATCGATTCCCTCTCGGTACAAATCCAATGCCATCGATATACGTGCTGTAGGATGCAGAGTGGGCCCGTTCATCGGCACACGCGCAGCAATTCGGGATTGAGGTTAGTCGGCACGAGGTTGGGAGTTTGTGCTCGCAGTACTCTGGCAAGCGAGTCTGGTCGGCCGTAAGTGTGCCCATGTTGAAGTGTAGACCACCATTCGGATGTGATAGTCAGATGCGGTTGATGCCAAACTTCGAGAAGCTCAATTAGCAGCTACAACCCATATCACGTGATCAGCCCTAATCCGACGTCATCTTGTCCTGGCTTCTTCCCTTTCACTAGCCTTACGCGATGTGATATAACTGAGCAAAATCAAAAACGCCAGGGACCCGCCAGACCACATCACATCCACAGCGAAAAGATGAAACTTTCAACAGCATCCTTGAAGGTTTGGCCTCCTGAATACTATGGAGGTGTTCCACTGGGCTCTCCACCAAAGACCGACAGTAGCCGGATATCGAAGTCTTCACAGCAATCTACTAGCATCCTCAACGTTGGAGACCATGGATGCTCAAATAAGAGTCTGCCGGGTCCAAGTCCACACGATCTAGGTCTTCGCCTCTTCTCTCAGTGCTGAGCTTTTGGCTGCGGACGCAGCACCGCTATTGGTGTCGTTGCGTACGCCATGCCTTCAGATCTCGGCGCCGAGAGGACCAGAAGAACTCTGTCTGCAACATCGGATACGAGGTCGATACATAGCTCGGGAAGCTGCCCTCGAGATAATTTTTCTTCACCTTCGCCTTCTCGGGATTCTCTGGCCCAAAACGACACTGTCGAGGACGAACGCCAACCACTCATATCATCTCGACACAGTCTGGACTACCAATCAACCGCCATCATCAACATGGACAAGTCGTTATCGAACTCGAGCAGAGACTCCAAGTCCTCACCTCCCCAACAGCGTCGACGCTCCAGTGTTGTCAACACAGACGACGATGATGCACTTCGCCTTGCTGAGCTCGGATATTCTCAAGATCTTTCCCGGAAGTTCTCTGTCTGGTCATTACTAGGCGTGGGCTTCAGTCTCACCAACTCATGGTTCGGGCTGTCAGCTGCCTTGGTCACTGGAATCGACTCTGGCGGCACCGCGCTCATTATCTACGGCGTCATCATCGTGGCATGCGTCTCGACCTGCGTGGCCATCAGCCTTGGCGAGCTCGCGTCTGCGATGCCTTCGAGCGGTGGGCAGTACTTCTGGGCGCAGGAGTTGTCTAACGACCGTTGGAAGAGAATCGCAAGCTATGGAGTTGGGTGGAGCTCTTGGGCAGGGTCTATCTTCTGCTCCGCCAGTGTGGCTCTGGCCTTGGCGTTTATCGTGCTAGGAATGTGGCAGTTGAGTCATCCTGAGTAGTAGGTTCCCCAGTGCGTTTCGTTTGACACCCAGAGCGCCTTTCCTTTCGGGCTGGCCCACAAGCGACTGCCCGAACCGGAGCAACGAGATTGCAAGGACCCCACCCGGATGCCAGAGCAGCAAGTCTGGGACGAAGGACATGAAAGTCTTACCAGAAGCACCACATAAATCGGTAGCCAAGCAACCCACAGGCGACAAACAAAGTGTGCACTTGCCGCATGACTCGAGGACGGCGTCGGTTGTAGGCCTGATGTCGCTCTCCGTGCTCGTAACGAACCAACGGTCTGCTCTCCGGTACATGGGGCTCTTCAGCATCTTTCGCTGAATGGAGAAGGATTGCGTTAAACAAGCAGTCAATCGCCCTCTGTAGCTCGAGTATGCCTGTGGCTAGGTGGCCTGAGGACTTACCTGATGACTTGTTCTTTGCTCATTGTGAATATGAGATGGAGAAATGCTGACACAGAATTAGCGTTGTCGACAAATACCACGTCTTCGCAGCCTACCAGCTCATAAACGCGTTTGCTGCGCTGTTCAATTGCTACGGCAAAGCACTTCCTTGGACTGCAACTGCCACTCTATACGTGTCGCTGCTGTCCTTCTTCATCATATTGGTAACAGTGAGTCTACTGTAACACCCCTCAGTATTCTCGCGAAAGCTAACAACTTCTCAGGTCCCTTCTGTGACCCCAGAACACAAACCAGCGTCTTTCGTCTTCGCGACGTTCATCAACAACACAGGATGGGATCAAGCCGGAATCGCCTTCATCGTCGGCCTGATCAACACCAACTGGCCATTCTGCTGTCTCGACTGCGCGACGCACTTGGCGGAAGAGGTCCCCAAACCCGAACGAAATATTCCAATTGCCATCTGCGGCACTGTGGCCATCGGTTTCACCACCGCCTGGTTCTTTGCAATTGCTATGTTTTTCTCCCTCTACGGCGACTTCGAGCAGCTCGTCTCCACGCCGACTGGCGTCCCGATCCTTGCTCTATTTCACAGCGCTCTGACTGGCCGCAGCGCACAGGTCGCTGGCGCGATTATTCTCGAGTCACTCATCCTGACCACCGGCCTGGGATGTCAAATTGCAAGCCACACCTGGCAATCCCGTCTCATGTGGTCTTTCGCTCGCGATGGCGGCGTCCCTTTCAGCAAGTACTTCGCCCAATCCAGCGAGAAGCTCGACGTCCCGATCCGCGCTCATCTGACTTCCTGCGTCCTCGTGGCAGCCGTGGGCTCTCTGTACCTCGGCAGCTACACCGCCTTCAACTCAATGGTCACAGCAACGATCGTACTGCTCTACATTTCTTACGCAGTCCCCATATTCGCGCTCCTTTTCGTCCGAGGCCGCGACAACATCCGACACGGCCCCTTCTGGCTCGGCAAAATCGGGATGGTCGCCAATGTCGTTGTGCTGTGCTGGACGCTCTTTACTCTGATCATGTACAGCTTTCCATACACCAAACCGGTTGCAGCGGACAACATGAACTACGTCAGCGCGGTGTACTTTGCTGTTTTTGTCATTGCCGCGGTGGATTGGTTTGCCAGAGGCCGAAAGCAGTACGGGCATCCTAAGGAGAGGCGGCACACGCTTGTGGCGGAGGTAGTGGAGAGGAGGGCTAGCGCTCCGGTTGATGAAGTGGTGCGGTAAAGTTGTTAGAGGCGCAGGCAGTACGATGGAATAGAATAGAGATCGCGGACATCCCTTCCCATTGCAGAGAAGAAAGAACTGCGTCTGATTTACTTGCGTCATTAGACCGCTTACTCATTGAACACATCGTTCCTGGATCACGTCTGCATGCCGTGTGATAATTTGAGGGACTGTTGAACCAGTGGAGAGAATAACAGAGACTGGGGCGAGAAGGGTCACGATTTCAGTCACGTGCTCCTCGCGCCTTCTTCGCGAGGATCTTGGCGCGTCGCGTGGCTTCTGACTTCATCTCTTCAATCTTCCCACGTGAACTTCTGAAATCTCTCGACCACATGGCACCCGAAACATGTCGGCTGCCGTTTTTCGCAGTGGGACACCGTCACTAAGCATACAACAAACACAGAACACCGCTTTGATACTCGAGTTCAACTGCCTATGGACGAACGATATCCGGCG
This sequence comes from Saxophila tyrrhenica, assembly GCF_035928015.1. Classification (NCBI taxonomy): domain Eukaryota; kingdom Fungi; phylum Ascomycota; class Dothideomycetes; order Mycosphaerellales; family Extremaceae; genus Saxophila; species Saxophila tyrrhenica. The sequence goes on along the minus strand of NW_027041734.1, from coordinate 1,640,626 downwards.
GAAGCAGAAACGGTGGCAAGATGGTTTCCTACGTTACCACACCTTCAACAAGCGTGTTATGGTGTACGACGACTCCCGCAACTTCGTTGGCGACGCTCACTGGAAGTCGAGCGACGTACTGCAGGATGGGGATAAAGTCCGGCTGGAGAAGGGCGGGGTTCTTGTGCAGGTTGCAGAGAGTACTGGAACGACTGAGACCGATCTCACGGAGCTGCGGCAGAGCAAGAAGAAAGCGCCTGGAGAGAATGGCTCATCACCTGCCGCTCCACGCTCGATGATGCCAGCACCGAGACCTCCCGGCTCTGTGATGCGGCCAACGACCCAGTCGAAGCATCGCTCCCTCAATGCACTGCTCGGGACGCCGAAGGCACCGCTTGGGAAGGCTGCTATGCCAATACGGTCTCCATTTGAGGAGAGGCATGCTGGGGCAGAGAACGAGGAATGGGAAGGTGGACGTCCGCAGAAACGTCAGCGAATGCAGCCACCGCAACCTTGGACCATCGCAAGAACTACCAAGCCCACCAAGGCGAAGGAAGCGCCGTTATGGGCTCGTACCGCAGACTCAGCCGCAACTCGTCAGAGGCATATCCCAGCGCCTATGGGGCAGCAGCGGTTAGTTACAAAGGAAGTTATCGATCTTTCTGAAGATCCTGTCGAACCACAGCCGAACAAATTTCTTGATGGATTCTCAAGCGATGCGCTGGTGCCACCTTCTTCGCCTCACGAGCCTGTGGCTAGAAATGAGAAGCCAGCGACTCGGTCAAGCTCGACGGCTTTCCAGATGCAAGGTCCCAACCGTGTTAAGGAGAGTAGCAGACGAGTTGAGGCCATCTCAGAAAATGACGCTACTCCTGCACGCGTGAGGCCTCCGTTGGCTCCAAAACCAAGAGTGAGTGACGGCGCCGACACTGACGGCAGCCAGCTCGTGGGTAGAGCTCCAGTACCATCTCCAGAACGACCCCGGCGGGTGAGAACAGAGTCAATTCTAGCTGACGACGAGACAATGCGATCACCAAGCAGGAATACCAGTAGGACGCTGAGAATGGCGGCGGGTGCACCAAAGAAGAGAACTCTGCTATGTCAAGACCAAGTGTCTCAAAAGACATCACGGACGCACTCTGCCAGCACCGAGGCCGCCATCGGCACGTTGCTGGATGCCACTTCCGAAGGCTCAGTACCCCGTAATGCAAAATCGAACAGTCAATGGAGCAAGCTTGATGCAAGACTGGCCAGGATCGCAGAGAAGGAGCGGCGAGATAGTGAACGCGGTCAAGCAAAGGATCATGCTATGCTCGACATACACGCCAAAGGAGATCTCGACCCTCAGGGTGCCATCGACACGATCAAGCAGCCACAAGTAGCCGCAGCTCAAGCTCCGCTTACTCTGGCGCAACTCGATTCGGCCATGCTGCCAACCCCCACTCGACTCTCGCGGAAACCGCCAGCTCCCGACCGGCCTCCATCAAGCGAGCCACGCCAGCTCCGAAGTGTCGTCTCAGAGTCCAACACATGCACCACCTCGGACGAACCAAAGCGCGCCGCAGGTACCCCAGTCCGTCTCACACCCATCCCATCGCGGAGACCCTCAGTAACCGGCCCTCCTCATGCTCCTGAGGTTGAAAAGCGTCCAGTATCCGCCGACCAGAAAACAGCCCCCCCGTCGAAATGGAAGTCGAAGAAGCCGTTCCAGCGCGCTGTTAGTCTCAACGTCGCTTCAAACGGCACTTCGACTGTCATCCTGAGCAAACCATTCAAGACGCCCAACGCTCCGGACACGACACCGCCTCCACCGCCTCGGGAGCCGGAACCGTGGAGTAGAGAGGCGTTTGATCTATTCGAGTGGCGGCCGCCGGGTTGGAATGAGGAGGGCTGGTGTGTGAAGGCGGAAGGGTAGCTGAGTGTGGAGATGAAGAAGTTGGCATGAGGTAGCTTGTACGAAGTAGCAGAAGTTTCTAAGACGTGAATGGCTTTGAACTGCAAGTAGGAGCAACGTTACCATGTAGGTATGAAACCAACCTCAGTACGAGTCAAAGTTTGGATTTCGAGTGTCGTCGCATTCGTGCTATCTAAAGCACTACTAGCAACGTCATCAGAAGCCATGTCGCTTCCGCAGTAGTAGTAGGTAAGCATGCTCATCTTCTCCCATCGCTCCCCGAAGCCAGCAAGCGGATGAGCTCGCCTTCATGATATTCGCAGTCCTTCCGCTCTGCAAGATGCAGTGCAGTCTCAGCACCGCCCATTCCCGTGTCCCATGATGTTACAATGCGCCGTACTCCTTTCATACAACCACAACCCACGAGAAACGCCGCTCATGCACGATGCTTGTCATGCTCGCTCTCTCGCTCATATTCACACAATCCTTCCATCACTCCCGTTCGCACTTCTCACCCACCTTCTTCAAGCATGCTCAGCGCGCATACCCAATCTCATCCTCATACTGTACCCACCCAACAGCGTTAGTAAACTCCCCAGATCCCGCCAGCCTACTAGCCAGTATGAACTTACCTTCGCAACAATCTTCCTCTTCGGCTTCTTCCTGCCCCCTTCCTCCTTCTCCTCCCTCGACATCCGCTTCCCCAGACTCTGCTCCGAACCCCTCCTAAGCAAACTCTCGCGGTCCACGCGCTCACGCTGCCTGCGCTCGCGCTCCTCGGCGTACGGGTCATTGGTCGGCGTACTCGGCGTCTGCGGGGTTGGCTTGTGAGTAGCGCCGCTGGAACGACGGTCGTGCTTGCGTTCGCGGCTGGAAGGCGGTGGCATGGCGGTGTCGAGGACGGGAGCGCGGATGGCGGCGGACCTGGTGCCTTTGATGCGGAAGCCGATGTCGTCGTCTTCGGAGGGGAGGGGCTTGGATCCCTTGCGGTCGGAGCGGTGCGATTCTTTGTCCTTGGACGATCGGCTGTGCTTGGAAGACCGCTCCTTGGACTCATCGTAGTCGTACTTGGATGAGCGGCGGCTGCTCTTGTCCTTGTCGCGCGTGCCGTCGTAACCGAAGTCGGATTCGTTGCGGTGACGGCGGTCGCTCTTGCTCTTGTGGCGCGATTCGTAGTCCTTGTCGTCGCTGCGGCCGTTCATGCTGCCACTCATGTCTTCATCACGAGAGCGGGATCGATGGCGGCGGCGGTGACGATCGCTGCTCCTGTCACGGTAGGAGTGTGAAGAGCGACGCTCATGCTTGTCGCGGTGACGGCGGGAAGAGTAGTCGTCGACCGGAGACTCAGATCTGCCTCTGTCCTTGCGGCTTGACCCACGGCGATCGCCGTCATCTTCGTACTTCCTCTCGCGCTCGCGCTCCTTGCGCTTCCTCCTCTCACGGTCCTTCTCGCGCCGATAGTCCTCATCATCGTCATAATAGTCATCATCCCGCGCCCGAGTGCTCTCCCTACGACTCTCGTGACGGGACCTTGAGTACGACCTCGACCTCTCACGATCCAGATCCGCCCGTGGCGTCGAAGTCTTGATGCCGCTGCTAGTCGTCGACAGAGGCGCGGTAGTCACTGGCTTCGGCTGCTGCTGTGGCCGATGTGAATAGTACCCACTGTTCGGCAAGCCCGCACGCATCGCTTTCGGTCCAGTAGGCGCATTGATTGGCGGAGCAACCTCTGCAGGCGCTGCTGCTTCTCCTGCGACGGCCGTGGCGACGTATCCGTACGCACCGTTGCCTCGACCACTGCGGGGTTCGTAGCCCATATCTTGCTGATACTCCTGGTCTTCATACCCTCCTTCCGCTTGCATCGCCCCACCATCTTCACCTCCAAGCTCTTCACCACGCATACCATCATCTCCAGCCGCAAATTCACCCTCTTGACCTCCAACATCCCCCTCACCACCATCCGTAGCACCGACAACACCCGCATCGCGATCGTTCGTCTCGTCGTCTTCTGAATCATCCAGCAGATCCTCAGCGCCGAAGCATTCACCAAAACCTATATCCCCGCCCAGCCGCTGCCATGCCCCTTGAAACATAGGATCAGAAAGAGAGAATTGGAGCTTACCTTCAGTTCGCATCTTCCGCCTTCTCTCCCAGGTCATCCCTTCCGCCGGGTTGTCCTGGGTCGTGGGCCCTGCGCTGTTAGTAGCTGGATACTCACCTGTGGGATTAGTCTCGTCGCCGTTCTCAGCTCCGGTGTGGTCGTTGGTGTCGTCCCTTGTGATCTTCTCCGTGGCACCGAACATTGGCTCGTATGAGGGCGAGCGCCTACGGTCGTTGCTTGGAGCTGTTGGCATTTTGTCGTGCTGGGCGTCCTGGACTTGGCTCCGTTGCTGCGGACGCGGTGGTGGGTGCTGCTGCTGATGATACTGCTGATTCTGGTTCATGTACCCTGGGCCTTGGTGCTGACCGAAGGGCTGATTCTGCCAGCCGCCACGGCCGCGACCACGACCAGCAAAGCCATCGTTCCAGCCTCGACCTCTATCAAAGCCGCGACCGCGACCATAGGGGCGGTTCCCACCATAACCACGGTTATTATGGAAATTCTGGTGCATGTGATTGCCGTGGAAGTTTGACTGCTGGTTATATCCACCATTGCCAGGGAAGAAACCGGGTGGACCATTTCCACCGCCCATGCCCATGCCGCCTCCGCCAAAGCCGCCTGCCATGCCGCCAAAGTTGCCACCCATGCCCATGTTCATCATGCTCATGTCCCCAAACCCACCACCGAACATCATCGACGGATCCATCATGCCTTTGCGAGGTGGAGGACGCCTCAGCCTGGGCTTCCCCTTGTAGAACTCTCGGGGTGCTAAAGGGGCTGACTTACCCATCATGTTTGGCATCATACCGAAGTTCGGCATGGACCCCATTCCGTTCTGCATACCTCCCATCATCGGGTTGAAGCCGCTCATGTTGTTGAAATCCATATTGTTGAACCCTTGCATGTTCTGGTTGTCGCTTTGCACGCTGTTGAAGTTCTGCTGTTCTCCATGCATGTGTGACTGGTCGTATCCCTCGCTGTAACCAGCTTCTCCGTGCTCTTCACCGCCAGCTTGCTGCTGCTCTTCCTCGTACTCGTGCTGCTCTCGGTCGTCCTCTGGGCGCTCGGTGGTGATCACGATGTCGTCATCGTCGTCAGCTTCCTCATCGCCATCTTCGTGACGTGCGGTCGGAGTAGCGGTGGTGCGCTCCGCGGGTTGTGCCTGGCATGTGCGTCAGTGACAAAACCTATCTCACGAGTGGTGAAGACTCACAGTGTCTTCACCGTTGGTGTCATTCGCGACAGTTGTCTCAACCTGCGGCTCATCCTGGGTCTCCTCGGCCAGGGTGCCATGACCACCCGGCTGCGGGGTCTCCGACGGCGCGGACTCCTTGGGCTGCTTCTGCTCGAGGTTCTTGATGAAGGCCTTGATCGTCAAGCGCAGACTCTTGTTCGGCTTGCAGTCGTTCTTCTCAACCGGAGCATGTGTACAGATAGGACACGTCTCTGGGATAATTTTTGAACCTGAAATAAATCAGCATGGCAGATCCTCATACTGGTGAGCGAAGTGACGTACAACGCTCGCAGACGGTCTGATCGCAGCAGGGCAGCTTAAACGCGTTGACGGCAAGTTTGTTACACGTTGCGCAGCGCAGTTTAATCGGCACTTCTTCCATCTTCAGTGATCTAGCCAAAGTCAGTGATGTGAGCTGCAGTGATACGTTCATATGACTTACACTCCAAGGTCGTAGGAGGCGGCGTCTAAGAGCGCCATGGTGTCAGCCTTGACCGGTTTCAGCACCGGCGGAGCTGTATGAGGTTTCGGCCAAGGTTGAGGTTGCGGTGCGCCTATCACCAGATATGACGCGAGTGTGTGAAAGGACGTGCTGCGGGTGAGCGGGCTCACCGCAGAACGCGGGTGTAGTGAGGTTGTTTCGGTGCGATGTGGTCGCGTGTCGTACTGTCGAAGCTGTTTCTACTGAAGGTTGGAAGCTGAAGTTTGACATGCGCAAGCTGATGTAGGGAAGCTTAGCCGAGGTCACGTGCTGACCGACCTCACCTCATCAATCGAGATCATTCTCCTTCCACAATGATTCGCATCGCGCGCCTGAAGTTTTTGCAGTCGACACTGATGCAGAGATTGGGCAGCCTGAAGTTGCATCGAGAGGGAATGAATTGGGTTCGCGATTCGCGATATGCAAGCACTTCCGAACGGTTCGGAGAAGCACGGACTGCCAATGCTACAACCTTCAACGTCACCTTGTCCATCGTCCTCTCTCGTTCCATTTGATATCACATTCGCTACTATGATACTCGGTCAAATTGCTTGGGTGGACTGCATAGCCTTCCTCGTCTTCCTCGCTCCACAATTGCTTATTCAAGTCGGCCTTTTCGAAACAGCAAAATGCGGCATCAAGGCATTGCCGTTCCTTCGTATGCATCATCTTAACACATCGGCAAGATACCTTGCCCTATGCTGATCCGCCAACCAGTCCTCCGCCTACCCTACCAATTCCTCAAAACCCGCTACTTCACCCGTCACCCCTCTAAACCCCCCTTCGTCCAAGTCGCCTCCCCCTTCCAAGACATCGTCATCCGCTGCGTCCGCTACGCCTTCGCCTGCATCCCGGCCTCCATCGGCAAAGTCTTCTTCTCCAAAAACGTCGCCCTCCCCTTTATGAGATTCCGGATGCTGCGCCACGGCTACCTGCGCTCCCCGATCTACTGGCGCGAAGTCAACCGGGGCGATCTGAACGGACTGTACGCCATCGCTGACGAGACCCGGAGACCGGATATCGTGGTTTACTACTGCCACGGTGGTGGGTTTAGTATGGGGAGTGCGTTCTTTTATCTGGAGTTCTTGCTTGCGTGGGTTCATTTGCTGAAGGTGGAAGGCGGGTATGACAATCCTGCACTGTTTGCGCTGGATTATACCTTGGTACCCGAGGCGACGTATCCGACGCAGGCGCAGCAGACGCTTACCGGGTACAAGTATGTGCTTTCACTTGTTGATTCTTCGTCCAATATTGTGGTGAGTGGCGACTCCGCGGGCGCCACGCTGATTCTGTCGCTGTTGCTCTGCTTGTCCGACTACACGCCACTACGGAATCGAATGCCTGGTCTTGCGGTTGTCATTTCTCCTTGGGCGGCGATCATCAGTCCGAAGAACCAGAATACAGCATCCGACTACCTTAATGCTGAGAGCCTGCATTTGTACGGAAGTCAGTACATCGGCACGAAAGCGGACGCAGATGATTCCCTGGTTTCTCCAGGCCGTTGCAAAGATCTTAGCTGGTGGCGGAGAGCCTCGCCGAGCGCCGGCTGGTTCTTTGTCTACGGCAGCGAGGAAGTGTTCGCGCCAGAGACCAGGGATCTGATCGAGCTGTTGAAGAAGGCCGGTGGCGGAAGTGTGGGAAAGAACGAAGGCGTCAATGGAGAAATTGGTGGAGTGGCAGTTCACGAAGAGCAGAAATGGGTGCATGCTTGGCCAGTGGTGAAGCTCTTCTTGTGCAACACAGGAGAAGAGAGGATGAGCGGGTTGAGGAGTATCGTGCGGGTGACGAGAGAGCGCATCAAAGTTTGAGCAACGACCGAACGCGAACCTGCCCATCTCTGACGACCCTTGTGTCAAACGTGGACTGATATTTCAAGTGGCCGACTGCACAACAACAAGCAGCCGAGTTCCACCCTCTCAGACGCACAACACAGGCCTCTCGCTCACTGCGACTTTCCATCACCGGACTTGCTGATCTTCTCAATCTCCGCAGCGAGCTCATCACGCTGACACAAGCTCTTCCAAATTTCCGGTTCGCATTGGCGGGTCGCGGGATTCTTTGTATCGAGCAGCCAAGTCGCAACATTGCGGCCGGGATCGGATACATCCATTGAAGACGGCTGGCCGTCCTGGCTGGTGCTGTCGCATGCTGGCCACGCAATATTCTCTTCGGACTCATCCTCCTTATGTCTCTGCGACTGAGGACAGCCGCATTGGGCTTTCGTGCTGAAGTTCGATCAGCTTTTATAGATTACAACGCCCATGCCGAACGGAAAGAACATCCGAGACTTACGAGCTTGGACTGCCGGACATTCTGGTCGAGAAAAGGTCGTCAACACACTTCGAAAAGCTGCGTCTGCATCTAATGGTAATTACCAAATACAAGACAAGACACTGGCAAGAGGACATGCGTAATATATGCTTCCGGAAACCAAGACAGATGTAAGAGCTTCTCCACGCACATCAGGGTATGATGAAAAGTGTGCTTGGTAGGCCGGCCCTGCCCTGCCCTGCCCTGCCAGAGTGGCCACTTACAGGTGTAGAGGGCGAAGAAAAACGATTGTGGGGTGTGAACGTGTGCTCGCTCCGGTCATTGGCAAAGCCTTGCTAACGGCATCGCTCCTGCGAACACCGATTGTCAATGTCCATGCTGGTCAAAGGTACCGTCTGTTCGGCGGCAGACGCTCCCCGATACAACCACGACGCCAAAGAAAGAAGGGCGCGCTAGCCATCCAGTCTCAAACGATCAAGATCGTTGGCTCTGGGCTCAAGCGCTGTCCGGCACTCGTGGACGCCACTCGGCATTGCTGGTTCGCATACCATGGTCGACAGATCCTGCGAACCATCATCTGCCCGCATCTCATGGAAGGATCTCTCCTATGCGAACAACGGTTGCCTTCCGCGAACCGGCTATGCCGGCTGGATGCGCCGGTCCGGACGCACTGGAGGCGAAGTGGCTAGCCTCATCAGCCGTCCTGCAGGGGTGCTACCGGGTTAGTTCGTCAGATTGCCTCATCTCGCATGAGACATCTTGTCTCGCGGTTCTGCGGTGCAAAGACCCGACCTTGAGCCAGCCAGGGTGGCATACCTTGAGATGTGCCAGCACGGATCCTGCCAATGTTCCGACGGTCTGGAATCGACGGATGCTTCCCCGTTGATGTTCGCCGAAGGTCTGGAGGTTGGCACGATCAGTCGCGTCCCCCGTTCCTGCACCAAAGGCGGTCTACAGCTGCCTCAGATTCACGCCATAGCTGGCTACTACGATACGACGTCTTGCATTGGCTCAAGTTCTTCTCGCAACTCTCGCGTAGCGATCCTGCTCCCGGCTGCAGCTCGCTCGTTGAGGACATCCCATTCGCGCCGGTCATCTGCTTCTTGAAGGATGATACGCCGCAGGATCGGTGTCGGCGGCCGCTCGATAGGACCGATCATGTTGTGCCGGCTGTAAAGATCAGAGGGACCAGCGAAGCAACGCCTGAACGAGGTAGCTTCGGGCAATTTCACCGCAAAGCTGCAACGTCGAATTGTTTTGACATTGTATACCTAATCACGTGCATCGATCACGGGAGGGATCTGATCAGCCTCTGCATACTGACGGCACGCGCGTGGCCTCGCGAGATTCTAAATCCGTGCTGCGAAAAGCGGCAACAACGCAGAAAAGAGGATGAGCGGACTGAGGAGCATCGTGCGGGTTTCGAAAGAGTGGATCAAAGTCTAAGCGATTGTCGAAGGCAACTAACTCTCCATGTACCGACGGCCACTACCTCCAGGAACCACCCTAAGCTGCGAGAGGCGACAACAACGGAGAAGAGAGGATGAAAGGACTGAGGAGCATCGTGCGGGTTACGAGAGAGTGCATTAAAGTCTAAGCGATTGTCGAAGCCTCGAAGGCAGGTACCTCTCCATCTGTTGACGACCACTAGCTCCGCGAACCATCCTTTGCTGCGAGCCGCGACACATGGCACTCGAATCTCGCTCGCTTTCCGAAGCTACCAACCAGCTGTGTCTCCGAATATCTGGCCTGACTGCCTTGACATTCCGTGCTGCCTGAGGGCACAGCTGGGATCCAAGCATCGGTATCCGAATGCTCTTGCCTTGTTGCAGGCACTCAGCCTTTCTTCGATGCACCACCAGACGACTTGTATATCTGATCGATCTCAGAAGCCAGCTTGTCCTCTTCACAAAGCTTCTCCCACTCGCCCTCCTCGCTCTCGCGGCTGGATCCATTCTCTAGGCGAGCGAGCCATCTCACAACTTCGATGGTCCGGTCTTGCATGTCTGTGGAAGCCCCGCCGCTCTGGTTGTTGTTGTTTTGTTCCGCCGCATGGCCGTTGGGCGTGGTCCGGTTGACGTTGGCGGCATGCGGCTGATCCGATCGGCGGACCTCTGAGCCGTTGGCATCATGGTGCCTCGACGTAGAGGAGCCACATTCGGCTTGCCCGCTGTTTAGATGTCAACTTGGACCGGCCGACGCGTGTGAAGATGCGACTGGAGGACAGCAGCGATCACTTACGAGCTGAAACTGCTGGATGTGTTCGCCATGATGTTTCGTCTGGGATAGAGGAGGCTGGCTCGATGGTAGATGCTCTTTCTGGTGCAACAACAAAGGACGGAACTGGATTGGCGGTCTCTTATATGCAATCTTGGACTTGTTTAATGCTGTCGATGACGGTTGTCAGCTCGAAGGGCGCGTCTGGACAGGTCTTGCCCTGTGAATCATGCTCCCCTGGTGAGTGCACGGGGCCTGGAAATAACAGTGTGCTGCTCGACGTGTCACTCTTGCGAGGAGCCTCACTTCAGGTCCAGCCCGCGGATGCATTTGACCTCCCTCCTTGTGCGCAGCAATATCAACATCAGACCTCCTTGGCACGACCGTTTGCGTCTCCATGCACTGACGGAATCCTCACACTAGCTTCCAGAAACAACCCAGGCGCTAGCAGAAGGGCAGCAGACTGACGACGGAACTTCGAGTGCACAGATCCAACGGCATCATGCCAGCAAGCGATCGAGGCCGAGAACCTTCTGTCATCGACGAGTATCTTGGCATTTCTCGCAACATAGCACGGGACGCACCACTGTATTGCTGATCCCAATTTCCTTCGATGTCCTTCGAGACGACCTAAAAATGCCTCAGACATGTTCGAGTACCGACAGAGTGGCCTATCCGCCCTTCCGGACACACTATGCCTGATCTAGTGATCGGATGTTCCCCGTTCATGCACAACCCGGGCTCATGCTTTCGACCTCGTGGCATTCGACCTCAGGAACGGCAGCCTGCATGCTGCTTTAGCCAAAAATGCCAACACACTTCAATACTGTTCGGCATGCATCTGCACCCTACTTTCGAAACGCGAGATCCAATGGATTCCTCTCAAAGGCCAAGAATGGCAATGTGCACTTCTGCCCCGCCACTTCAGCGCTGGAGGCGGTGAGTAGCCTCATCATTCGGCGTTGTTCATCGTGAGCACACACGGAATGCTCATTGCCGGCAGAGAGCTGTCACGTTGCTGAGAGAAGCAGTTCATCAGCCATTCTATGGAAATTGCAGGTCAAGAACCTCGCTTGGGCGGCTTTTGCCACACCAACGTCGGTCTTGCTTTAGATCCAAGCACCGAACGGCCCAAACGTCATCAACGGCGACTAGCCACCCATGCGGGGCGTTTGCAAGGCGCTTGGAGTCAGCCTCGATATGGTAAGATGCTTTGTGTGCAGATTAGCGAACGACCGTCGTGGCGGAAGAAGTTTGAGCTATTGCGTCTGTAGCGTGCCTCTGCAAGTGCATAGCGTGGTGGAAAGCTTCTATCGCATCTGCAGGATGCAGATCGCGTCAGCTTTGCTGGGGACTCGGCTCCGACTACTCGCACGCCACCAGGACCGGGATCAGTAAGACTCATATGTCGCCGAGTCATGGCCTGCAGCTTAACAACGCACTGTACGGTCTGGATCGAGTGTATCGAGTCTGGTCGCTCACAGGAGTCTGGGAATCGAAAGGCACCCCAGCGCAAGCACGACCGCTCGAGGACTCTAACGCATGGATTGAGGCTGCCACCAAGCATCACTATGCACGCAATCCATCATACGCGTTGAGATTTGCCAGGACAGAATGGTAGTTCGTCGTGCTGAAATGCCGCACTATGCACCCTTTGCCAGAGCATGTCCACGGGAACCGTTCTGGCCAAGACTTCTCGAGCATGGCATGCCGTCGATGTGGGCGTCAACATGGCCGCCAAACTTAAAACCAACGCAGCGGGCCTTGTTGGCTGCCTTATTATCGGTGTGGAGGAACCGGCAGCACGGGCGGCCTCTACCGATGATGCTGGGCTCGCATGGGTGAGCACAGCCACCATCTGGCAGTCGAGGCTCGAGACCACATGGCCATCTGTTCCAAGCTAATGCAGGCTTCCACCTGTACCAACCGTGCATGTCGTCTGGATATCATCAGACTAGAGCAATGCGAAGAATCGCTTCCGACTGTGATTTCGAGCAGAAGACGGTACAGAAAGACAGCGCCAATTTCTTCATGCACGAGCAGCACGACATTGGGCCACGGGAATCACAATGCTCATCTTCCTAACGGATCTTTTCTCGCGGGAGAACCTAGAATATCGACATTGTGCGGCACAAGGAGCGTTCCGGCCTCGCCTAAAGGGATCTGCAGGAGTGCCGCGGGGGTATTTTCGCTGATGTGGTTATGCAGATCTCAAGATATGTCCAACACATCGTCGAACGATGTTTTCACTTGTAGCATGCAGCCTGAGATTGCACGCATTGTTGACGGTTGGGGGGCCGATGCAATAGATCCTTTTGCTTCTGAGGTAACGGAATGCAGTCGAGAGCGGTGTCGCTTGCTCACAGACCACCCTTCACCGGTCGCGCTCTGGCATCCTTCCCGCAACGCAACTTGCAGCAAACATCCCAATCTGTCAGCTTTCTACAATCAGAGTGGCGTATGGTACACCAAGCCTTGTTTTCGGCAGAAGTACGAGGCTGTGCAGATGTGCAAAGACCGAAGATGAGGGATTTTGTTCGGTCTGAGCAACGCCTGGACGGACGAGCACGCGTTGCAACGAACCACTCCAGTCTGGAACCACCTTTGTGCACGGGTTCCGAGCGAGACTGTATTTTCCAAGGAGCGGGAGTAGGAAAATTTTCCCCACGCTTGTTGCCTGTTGTGCGACGAGGACTATGACATGAATAAAAGCTCCTTCGAACGACGGATTTCTTCCCTCAACACCTCGATCATCATTCCACTCACCAACAGCGAACGAGATCTCTACATCGCTTGGTATCGCTCAACTCACCTTGCTGATCCGGTTTATGCTCGTCCGCTTGACGCTGCGCTCGAGCGTTCCCGCAACGCCTTCCCAGACGGCAGTACATCGACAACATCGCCTCCTGTCAGGCCAGCCACATTATCTCATCCACCGTTGAAAAGTTCACAACCTGGAACGGCTTGACCAATCACAGGCCAGTCTTCATCCGTCGCGATCTCAACCGTTCCGTCTCAGCTTCGTCGGCCGGCAACGACGTTTCGATCGAACCCTTTCACGCCTGGGCTCAGCCTCGATACATCGAGCGGCGCAAGCAAGCCGTGGCAGTCTGGTACAGCCTTTTGAACTTCCTGATCTTCAACTGGACGGGCTATGGCGGCGAAGAAGGCGGATTGCACCAACTTGGCCTCAGTCCTAGCCGTACTTGCAGCGAAAGGATCGATGATCTACGACTCTATGTGACGCTACAAGAGAGGCTTGCACCACCGCGCAAGGTCTTTGCTGGGATTGCACGCAATTTCTTTTCCAGCATACTCGAAGATCCGAACCCAACGCCTCGCTCAAACCCATTGCTGTGGTGGATGGCTGTACTCATCCATTCCGAGGTCCACGGGCAACACACTCTTCTGCCAGCCTTTGGTGTGGAGGATACGCTCGACTTCTCGGCTAAGCTCGAAGCATTGGATCATTACGCTCGGGTTCTCACACTGCAGGCCACGTTCGTCCGCTGGAGGGATCCGCTCGGGCATCTTTAGGACGTATCACAAGCATAGCTTGATGTTGGACGTTGGGCGGATGCAAACAGCGTCGATTGGGTCGATGAGGGTAAGGAAACTCCCGGTGCCGTTACCACCGCGTTTCCCACCTCTGAGAGCTGGCATCAATGGCGGGAAACGCTGCGCACGGCTGTCGACAAATGGCTCGTTCGAGACTGTGCTGGACCCATGCGTGAGATAGTATCTTTGCTGCACGCCGTACTTCCACCTCCTCGTCCATCACCACCACTGCCGCCTCTGGATGCTGATAGTGTCTTTGTCATTAGTTACGTTGCCTTTTGCCACTGGTGTGAAAACCCGATCGTCTACACCAACAAATACCCTGCGGAGTCTATCAGCTATCGTTCGCTAGATGAAGCAAATTTGGCTGCCCCGCGGGTAGTCGAGCGCGTGATGCGAGAGGAGCACCAGTCTTTCGTGGACGCAGACGCAGACGGAGACGAGCCGATCGATCTCAAGCTGCACGCCGAGCTGTTCCCGATAGGAGATAACGACTACCAGGAAGTGGTGCAGTGGGACGAGGCCACAGACGAAGATGGCAGCATCAGGAGCCGCGCAATCTATGTGAATCGCGATGACGCTTTGAAGGTGACGGCTTGGGTCAGAAGAATGCATAGGGATGACTTCAATAGAGCGATAGAGGAGTGGAAAGAACTATGCCGACAAGAGAAGGAAGCCTACGAAAAAGATTCTGCTGAACGCGCGAAGCATCCGCAAGAGACAGATTCGGAAGCTGCTGCTGCCCTTGGCTGCCTCAGTTCCTGGCATTAGTCCCGCTCATTCTCACTGTCAATTGGCAACACCTGGGATTTCAACTAACGACATGATGGTTGTCGGATTGGTCTGGATGTTGAATCGTTTGGAAGAGCGGAAGGGACAGAGAATCAGTCCCGATGGTTCTGACCCTGGCCAGGAACAAGAAGGAATCAGCTACTTAAATGCTCACTACAGTCTGGAGGTGCGCACCTCATGAGGGCCAGCGACGGCATCCTATGCAGCATGGCTGCATTACCATGATTCGCCAGAGCGAAAGTAGCCTCAGCCACTCCGCACTGACCAGTATGTACAAAAATGGCAAGGCAGTATGTGACCGTAACAGCTCTGTCCAGACAGGGATGCAGGGTATCGGGATTCATTGCAAGCCACTTAGCTCGCTGGAGGAAGCTTAGATGATGGGGCTGCAGGGATTGGATCATCAGGCGAAGAGGTGCATGAGGTGTGTTATAAGTATCGACTGTCACCACCAGACGAACGCGACTCAAACCCATTCGGCGTCTTATCGGCGAGAACGCAGCGTGATATGCGTGATCCAGACCGTCTCGTTGCAATCCGTCTCGTTGCAATCACCTGTCATTGGAATCGCAAAATGTAGCGAGTCTAGTATCCATCTGTCCACACATCTTCATCTTCTTTCGCCCATCTGTCCACACATCTTCACCTTCTTTCACCTTCCCCTTGAGCACCAATGCCGTGTCTGGAAGAGACAGGACTCCGCTACGCATGCGTTCAAGCGCATGAGCATGCGCATGCAGGAAGTAGGCCCAGGTACCTTGGTACACCACCCTAACGCAGCCGGCCGGGGCCATAAACGCTCACACCAAAAGACACTGATATGGCGCTCTCTCGGTGATGTCATCAGATCACTGGGACTGGCATTTTCAACGCCTTGCAAGCACTGAGTCGTTCATGAGATACTGTGGCTAGCTACTCACTCTGGTACAGCGGTACTGTTGCGCTCAATCTCTGCCCTCACGACTCCGTCCATGCCATCAGCAGAAACTTTCATAGCAATCCCTCAACTCCATCCCAGCCATCCGGCACGACAAATATTCAGGTACAGGGTATCAAGCACCCAAAGGCGCCAGCCAATCCATCAAACCCACACGCCACTTCCATGCGCTCAAAGCCCGACATGACAAACCACTCCTCATCCATGCTCCACCATCCCTCCTAAAACATGCGCCCAGGCGAATACAGCGGCTCCAAAATCCTCCAACTCCAATCCGCGATCCCATCCAACTGCTTCACATCCTTGACCCAATCCAGCATCAAGCTCGCACTCGTCTGGATATCGTCGTAATTCACCTGACTCTCGCAGATCCGCTTGAGACAATCGTTCTCGGTCGTCATGCGCAGCAGCAACAAGATCCCGACGAAATTCTGCGTCCACGCGAACAGATGGGGGACGAGACGCTTCTTGTTCTTCGGCGGGGCCATCGCGACGGTCCACAAGCATGCGGATTTGATGGCGAGGGCGCAGCAGTCGTCGTCGTCGGACGTCATGAGTTCGGGGAAGTGCAGGGCTTTGTAGACAAAGGGGCGGTACATCATGAAGCGGGCGTAGTAGAAGCGGGTGCGGAGCTGGGCGGTGACGACGTCGAGGTTGTATTTGTGGCCGATTGGGACGTGGCCTTGGTCGCGGGAGAAGAGCGGCTCGTTGGGGCGGCGGTTCGTGGGTGCGGTAGTGGGGAAGTCGAATCTGTCGTTGTCGGTCCATTGCAGGGGGCGGGGGAGCAGTGAGCGCCAGGAGTCGAGTTGGCGTGCTAGCTCGCGGATGACGTGGACGGGAGGTCCACCGTAGCTTTCGGTGGGCTCCATTTCGGATGTTGCTGCGTTCGTCAGTATTTCACCCCTTCACAGATTGGGTGCAATCTTCGTACCTTCATGTATCACAGTATTGATCCTGGCGATCAGCCGCCGCAAAGCTATCATCGCGAGGAAGTGGTACTGAAAATGCGATCGCTCTTCGTTGAATGGACCGGATGGCGCTTCATGTCCATCATGAAAGTACGGCAAGGGCACCTGATCCTCAAAGCCCACGATTCCCGTGCGCGGCAAATCGAGGTCCAGATGATAGAAGTCCTCGCTGAGGATGCAGCTCCAATAAGCGCGCTTGATCAGATCACCTTCTGCGGTACCCCAATCAATAGGCCGGCATTTGATCAAGACCTGACAGGCCATCGAAGCCGCCACGGTCGAGCGCCAGAAATCCAAATGTCTTGCGGTGGACTCGTAGTACGTCGCTTCCAAGAGGAGGATCTGCACGTTCTCGAGGCTAGTCTGTGTCTGGATGAAGCCGATGCGCCGTCGTGCCTCGTTGAAGATGGCTAGCCCTGGCGGCCGGTCAATACTTCCTCCTCTGAAACCACTAGGCTGGCCGTCGATCAGATTGATAGGCCGTTCGAAGACGCCTTCGATGGCGACTTGGCCAAGGGCGAACACAAGCAATGCCAGCACAGCGTGAACATCACCATCACTGTAGCCATCCCTCAGCAACGGCGCAACGGTGTTGTTCATGAAATTGTCTCTGTCCAAGACTGGGAACAGGACATTGAAGGTGTTGAAGTACGCATCGCACTGCTCGCGGATTTGCTGAATGGTCAAGGTCGGAAAGGCGACGTTTGAAGCGAAGCCTTGCTCTCGCATGTTCGAGTTCAGAGCG
The DNA here is from genome assembly GCF_035928015.1 of Saxophila tyrrhenica. Lineage (NCBI taxonomy): Eukaryota > Fungi > Ascomycota > Dothideomycetes > Mycosphaerellales > Extremaceae > Saxophila > Saxophila tyrrhenica. The sequence continues at coordinate 1,623,449 of NW_027041734.1, read as the reverse complement.
AAGTATGGAAGTGAAACATCGTAAGGCAGAGACTGCGGATGCTTTGCCATCTCCTGGCGGATGAACCAGGGCGTGCCCTCTTGAAGCACATATTGAAGGTCGCTGGTTGCTTGGATTCCGGAGTTGATCAGATGGATGTAGATGCTGGGCCACAAAATGATCTTGTGAGGGACCGTCAGATGGACATAGGTCTGCTGAAGCTCTCTGGGAAATTCCACGGGGTTACTCTCCCCATGCGAGCTGCCTTTCGCAGCGGAGGAACTGGATGGAGAAGGATTCGCGGTTGATTTGGTGAAGCTACGAATATCTGGTGATACCGAGTTCGGAGTCAAGGCTAGGGTGTCGAACTTATTCTCCAGGCGGGTCAGCGTGTCGAGAATGTGGACCATGGTCTTGTCCTTCCTATACCTCACGTTAGAATCCTTTCTGGGTAAGTGCTGATGGGGAACACGCACAGCAGACTTACTTGGTTGGCATAGGCTCACGGTATTGACACTCGACGTTTAGGCGGGTGCAGAGTCCGCCTGCCTCGTGTTAGTACAACACCCATTACTTTGTTGGAAAGTCGCTGAAGCTTACACTTTGGTCGCTGCTCGTCGCATTTGCTCTTGCTGTGGTGAGTCAGTACAACGTCCTGTAAGCACTTCGCATGGTTACTTTAACGCACCGATTACGGCATGTCTGGCAGGCTTGCGCTGCAATAGCAGCCCTCTCGCGGCGTTGCGAGTTCTCCGAAGACTCGCCGGCAATGCCCATGGAAGTGTTCATCAAGTGATGTTGGGGGCGTGATAGCTCACTATGAGCTCCACGTTCGGCGTCGCTCTCCCGTACCGCTCGATCGCGAGCACTCCGGTGCGCTTAGATCTGTCCGCGGTGTGATTGCACATTTGTCGCTCGCCAACAAAAGCGGTCTTGCGCGGTATCTTTGCGATTCGGTCGGGAACAGACGGCGCCGGCGACACTGCCCAATCAGGCCTCTCTGAACGCGGGTGGCGATTTATGCACCTCGATACCGGAGTCTTCTCAGGCCGGGTGAAACGATGAAGGTGGCGGCGGGATTTCGACTTGTATTTCTGCGATACAATGGCCGAGCAGGAAAATCGAAATCCAGAAGTCTGTCGAAGTTTCGAAGGTCGTGGCGTGTCCGGGGATCAGCGCGGCAAAAGCGACTACCAGCAGGACGTTGCGGTGACGGCGAACGAGTCTCGCAATACACGTGATAGCGCAGAATTGATTGAGCGCATACAACGGTATCGCAGGCGTCGAGAGGTAGCAAAGGCTTGTGGTTGATGTGGAAAAGAGGAGAAAGATGAAGTGTACATGTGGTCTCGAGATCTCGGACGCTACTCCGCAAAATTCTAGAACAAGCAGGGTCAAACATGACGAAATGAACATGGGACGTCCGGCTGTTCGATACTGGTGCTGCTGCTGCTGAAAGACGCAAGACAGCCTATCACTCCGGTCGGGCACACGCAGCGGCTCCCTCTCTACATGTATGTGTACATCGACCGGATGAGTTGTGGAAATGGATGTGTTGGCTCAGAAGCACGTGTCAACCGTTCCTTACCACTCCACCCTGGACTCAGTGCTCGGCAGTACAACACTGCTAAGACGAGCAAGGAGAATCTCAGACAACCCAGGATGCGTAGGACTCGGCCTTTGCACGGACGCCGAAGTTACCTCCTACCTACAAAGCATGTTGAGCATTAAAATAGTCGAATCGAAGCAACAAGATCTCCGAGACTCTTCCGGCTCTCCGGAGGCGTTGCAGGCAATATCGCGCAGTGGCAGTCTCGTCTCTCGCAGTCCCGAAGACCTGGTACCCGATCGACGACAAGGGCTCGGTAGACTGCGGACCGAACGCAAGTGCCGTGGGAGTCGTGCTTTTCGTGTCTCTGGCAGCGGTGTTGAAGCGGTGTTGAAGCGGTGAGAGCGTTGGATGTCACAGATCTGCAAACGGCCAAAGGAACGAAGAAGGCCTGCAGCACTACAGAGGCACAGAGGTCGATCATGTGGTCTGAAAGGCATCTGGAGACTTTGGCCGGCGTGGCTGGACCTTCCCCATCCCTGCCCATCCCACATGCAACGCCAGCAAGCCCTACGCTCTGCCGGTCCCACTCCTCCCTTGATAAGATTCGTTCTTGGAGAGCCGCGTGTATAGCCTACTGCATCTCTTGGTATGTTTTGCAGGTGACCTTGGTATATGTACCTCAGCCTTGTTAACATCTACATTCAACGCTGCCGTCTGCATTCTCTCGTGTCTATGCCCACGCGACTGCCGAAGGGGGGCTCGGCATGCATGCACACCTCCACCACGCTCTGGCCATAGCTTCAATCACATGCCCGAGCGGTATCACGCACGCAAATGTCTGAGAAGGAGAAGGGAGACGGCGGTCGCGAGCAGTTGACGCGACGCTCGTCGTTTCGCAAACCGCTGCACGAGACCGAGCTGCCGGAGGAGTATCTCATACGGCTTGAAGAGAAGCGGCGGCAATTGGACGAGTCGGTACACAAATATATCGCGGCGAAAGAACGCGACTTCAAAGCTTTTAAGAAAGAGCTGTGGCATCAGTATAGGAATGCGGAAGGTCAGGATGGGTCGAATGGCGGGCCGTCGCGACGAAGAGGCTCGCCTGAGTCCATTCAGCAGGCTGCGTCTTGGAGGGAATCGGGCGAAGCAGTGACAACATCTTCGCGAAGACAGGCAGACAAAGGCGACGCAGGCGAAGAAAGCGGAGCGCACCTCGACCGCGCCGCTGTCGCAGGGTTGAAAGACCGACGCGCCAGCCTCGAGCGCGACAAAGACTTTATAGGAGTCTTCACACCGACATTCCTACCCGCGATCAATGATCAGAACCTCGCGTCGTCGGCGCCTTCGGCAGTGACGGTCGTCGATCGAGCTGAGATCAAGAAGCCTATACACCTCGAGCGCTCAAACTCGGACACCCTCGGCCAGGCGAAGCCGAAACGACCATCACACCTTGCGCTCGCACACCGGACCTCGTCATCTGGTTCTTCGGCCGATGGCAAGCTTGCGTCTGCTATGAAGTCGCCCTCGCAGCAGTCAAAGCGGAAGCGGGTGTCCTTGGCTGTGGGAGACTCGATCGTGGCGCCTTCGGATAATGTCCCGGCTGTGCCGAGTAATAGCAACACTCCTTCGCATTCGAGACAGCGATCGGCGGGTGGGAACAAGCAGCCCTGGACGCAAGAGCTGTCAGGTGAGACGGCGGATGGGAAGGCGAGCAGTACAGCGTCAGGCTGGGCACAAACTCCCGCAACAAGCCAAGGGGCTTCAAGTACAGGTTCCATGAGTACCAGCAACACACCTTCTGCTTCAGCGAATACCTCAAACAATGGATCGACAAGCTCGATTGGCCGGCAAAATACAACGACAGCACCAAAACTAGATCCAGACGGCGACCTGTTCGACCTCGAAGCTGTAGAAAACGTCCCCTTCGACCAACCAGATGACCTCGAAGAAGCGCTCGAAACCGACGACTCCGAGCCCACCCATCCAGATCCATTCGACCCGCCTCCTGAATCTACCCTCGACCCCTCCACCGCCTCCATCCCCATCTCCCAACCAGCCCCATCCACCCCCGCATCCTACGTCCCCTTCGCGCCCAGCTCCGCCGTCGCCTCCCAACAACCGATCAATCCCGGTTTCCGCCGGCCCTCCGTCGTCGACGACCCGGTATATCGGGAAGGCGACTACGAGGCGGCCGAGGAGGATGCCGTGGAGAACGAGATTTACGGGAGTAGTTTTAATCGGCCGGGGAAGGGGAGTTTTACGGCGGGGTCGCTTGGAGAGAGTTTCATGGCCAAGTTTGCGGAGACGAGGGGGAAGGGGCAGGGTGTGAAGTCTTGAAGACGGATGACTTTTTGGGTGGTGGCTTGGCTCTTTGGAAAGGAGGGAGGTTCGGATTCATGTCTGCGGTGCGAGTTGAGGGACGTGGATCAACGGTATTGCTGTCGTGCTTTCCACGGGATCCGGATATGAGGCCCTTCGCGAATGGATAGGACGCCAGCCGCACGGCATTTGCTCGTGGATGCTGCGACGCTTCACGCTGCGAAGCAAAGCGATTCGTGCCAGCGAGAACAACACGGTCCGAAGTCGGCATGGAAGAACGCAATTGATCATGACAGCAAGGAACGCTCCCGTACCGTAGAAGCAGCCGGGGAGGCAGGCCGCATGTACATCTGTGGATGTTTGAGATCAAGTCGGACTGTTGACCCGACTTATGTGTACACAACGCTTATGCCTTCTTTTCCATTGCTTCAATTTGGGGGTTTCGCCCTCATGATATCTGATGCGTTCATCGTGTTGTAATGTAGAGGCTGCCCACCGCCTTGTTGTGTTCGTCGGGCTCGATCACATGCTTGTGTGGTTAATCAGAGCAGGACTCGACTCCGTCTCCGCAAACAGGGTGCAGCCACCCCCACTGCGGGCATATGCGGCTCAAAACATATGACCTTCAAATTTCTTTCGAGTTCATGATACCTTTAACTCACCTTTACCAAAGTAGAGCCATGTCTGGAGAAGAGCAGAACGCGAACGGCGAAAGCCACACGAACGGCACACCTTCGAAGTCGAGTACACCTCATAGCAAATCCGGATGGGACGGAAAGCTGCGTGTCAACAAACAAGCTACTCTAGCGAATCCGGAGGCGCTGAGTGATCCTGAGTACTCGGACGAGGATGCGCACCCGGTGGAGCAGATAGATGCGGATGAAGGTAGGTCAGGTACCAAGAGCAAGGAGAAATATATGGCTAATTGGAAGCAGATCTACTAGAGGGAGAGGAGCCGGAAGTAGAGGTAAGCAACTTGATGTCCTTGAGTCGATGGACAACAACTGACGGTATATGTATAGGAGATAGACTGCCAACACTCCCGCGTATCTTCCATGCCTGCCCTCCACCTCGAACGCTTCAAACGTCTGAAACGATTATGCCTCCGCCAAAACAGCATTCAAGACATCGAGCTCCCCAACACTTGCACATCAACTCTCGAAGACCTCGAACTCTACGACAATCTCATCAAACACATCTCCGGCCTCGAAGCCTACACCCAACTCCGCAGCCTTGACCTCTCCTACAACAAGCTGAAGCACATCAAAAACCTCTCCTCCCTCATGAAGCTCGACCACCTCTACTTCGTCCAAAACCGCATCTCCACTATAGAAAACCTCGAAGCCCTCACCAACCTCACCTACCTCGAACTAGGCGCGAACCGCATCCGCGAGATCTCCGGCCTAGAGACGCTGACGAAACTCCAACACCTCTGGCTCGGGCAGAACAAAATCTCCGAGCTCAAGAACCTCTCCACCCTCACCAACCTCCGCACCCTCAGCATCCAAGCCAACCGCCTCACCTCCCTCTCCGGCATCGAAACCCTGCCCCAACTAACCGAACTCTACGTCTCCGACAACAAGATCCCGTCCCTCGAACCCCTGGCCGCGAACACGAAGCTCGAAATTCTGGATTTCCAATCTAATCCCATCTCTTCCTTGACCGGGCTCGAAGGGCTGAAAGAGCTGGAGAATGTCTGGGCGAGCAATTGCGAGATAGGGGATTTCGCGGATATTGAACGGATGTTGAGGGATAAGGAGAAGTTGGAGGAGGTGTATTTCGAGGGCAATCCGGTGCAGAGGCAGGGGCCGGTGTTGTATCGGAATAAAGTGAGGTTGGCGCTGCCGCAGGTGGGGAAGATTGATGCTGGTGAGTTTCCGAAATGTTTATGGTGATTTTGTGATGGTGCTAATGATGGGTGCAGCGTATGTGAGAGCGGGATGAGGTGTGGTTTGGACTTTTTGCTGCTGGGTTTGGCGTGGTGCTTTGGCGTTTTGTGAGCTGAGCTCGTAGAATGAACGACGAGATGTCGGCCGATTCAAGGAAGAGTCACTCAATGAAATGGGTAAGCTTTAGAGATTACAGGAAGACACTACAAACTACGAACACTATTGGGATGGGGACTGGTCGTCTTCCCCGTCACTCTTCAACGACAGTAATATCTCAAGCACGTGACCATCTTCCCGAAAGAGTTAGCGCCTCCAAACTGAACTCCAACCTCAAAAGTCGATGATCCTTATCCATTGCCGCCACACACAAACCCTCTGAATCTCCCGGATGCCTTCTTGAAACCACTGCGAAGATGGCGCAGCAATGTTCAAACCCAAGACCCGCCCCGTCCCCTCCCCCGGCGCTCTCAGAGTCCTCACCCAACTCGCCTACATCTCCAGCGGAACGGCTTTGGGAGCCGCGGCGTTGTGTACGGAGGAGAGGAGACGCAGGATTAAAGTTGTGCAGAGGTTGGCGGATACGGCGAGGGTTATAAGACAGCATCCGCGGTATGCTGGGGGTGTGGCTTTCGCGAGGGAGGGTGGGGAGGAGGAGGGGGTGATGTTTAGGCGGAGAAAGAGAAGGAGACGGGAGGGTTGGGGATTGGAGGGGGAGGGGGTGAGGGGGGCGGAACTGCCTAGCATGGTTGAGGCGGGGTATGAGGAGACAGTCGAAGAAGGAGGAAATTCTTGGGGGTTGCGAGATGGGAAGAAGAGAGCACGGGGCAGGAATGAAGCCAGGACGGCGGCGGCATATACGCCTTTTGGCGCGAGCGATATGGACGTGGCCAACGCGAGTGCTGACCATGACGCGCCGTCTGATGGACATCGAGCCGAGCGAGCCAACTCAGCAGACCAGCGTATATTTGCGATGTCGAAAGACCCATCGCGAGCATTGGGTAGTACGCATGTCTTACGGGACGACGCGGTCTCGGGTACGCCAGACTCCTACGACCAGTCACGAAGTCAGCCCTCCAATATCATATTCAAGCACATCAGAAGGAAGCCGAACGGATTCTGGACATTTGAGCGTCTTGGTGACATGCCGCCGGCGCGTCTTCGACCGGATCAGCTTTCTGAGGAGTATCAGACCAGGGACGCATGGAGGGATCTCAGAGGTCATAGTGCCGAAAGTTCTCGGTTACTGAGCAGCGTGGCCGGCCTTGGTCCTGAGCACATCACGCACGATGTTGAGCTATTCTTCGCTCAAGAGTCAAGCAACCGCCCCGCTCCCGCGATCCTACAATCGAGAGCCGACCGCGCCGATCAATTGCTGCTGCTGGCCATCCGACAGGGCTCTCTGGACGATGTTCGTTCGCTCTGCCTTTGGATGCTCGGTCAGGGCACCTTCAGAGAATGGCACAGCCTTCTTCTCGCAACGTATTATGGCACGCTTGTTGCTACCGGAGACCAAGACGAGGTGCTCGATTTCTGCCTAGGAGTGCGGTCCACCTCCGCTTACCAACGTCTGAGTCTCGCAAAGCAGTTGGAGCACAGTTTGCTCATTCTGGCCAATGCAGACACCAACGCTTCGGAAGAGCTGAACATTTACAAGCTTGCTGATAAGGTGCTCGGCAAAGCATTCAAGAGTTGTGCACTACAAGACGTCGTCGACGGTGTTGATTCCATGTGCCGCTCTCTTGTCAGGAGCGGCAACATATCGATCGCCGCCGAACTGTTTCTGACGCTATGGAAAAAAGACAGGGATCTTTTCTCGATTCACCTTACGCCTAAATATTTTGCAGCTGTTGCAGACGTGGTCATCGACGGCGGACTCTCGAGCGGAGAGCTGTCAGCCACAGGGCGCCTCCTCCGATGGAAACTTACTTATGACGATCATTATTCGGAGCAGTCGATACAATACATCAAGGGGTTCATCGCGGCCTGCGGGTCTCGCAAGATGTTCTCAACATTGTTCGATCTCTTCTTTTCTAAGCGGCGCATCCCGATCCCAATGGATGTCCTCAAGGGCTTTGACGAACCGAACAGGATACTGCTAGTGACCGCGGCAATGGCAGAGCCAGATACTGAGACACTACAAGCATCCTGGCTGCCGCTCCGCAATTCGCTTTCTAAGCCGCAGCAACGGGCAGTGCGAAATGCTTCGATCAGAGGCGAGCTAGAATCTTTGTGGCATTCCACTCGTGACCTGCGTGTAGTCGAAAGCAAGTCTCTCGCGCTCCAGAGGCAGACGAAAAAGCAAAGTACCATGCTTCAAATCAGGGAAGCTATGCTTGGAATCTACATAAATGCTGGCAAAGTCGAGGAAGCATTGGCGCTCATGTCACTTCTGCAGAAAGCGGAAGGTTTGAACAGCCGCACACTGCGCCATGCCGCGCATGTGTTCGCCTCGAGCAGTAGGTGGGACGAGGTAGAGCGTATCACCAAGCTTGCTGAGCGGCAAGAGCTTGATGGGCAAGACTTCGATGCGACAGCAGGTTGGGATAGGATTGTCCATCTCTTCGCTCAAGAGCACACTGCTGAGAAAACATGGGCATTTGTTGACAGTCTCACCCATGCAACAGGCTTCACACCTAGCACAGCGACGGCCAAAATCGTCTTGTCGTCATGCATCACCCACCAGTCGCTTGGCCTCATTCCCAAATGGCTGGCACACCTGAAAACGATCGGCCTCCAATTCGACTTCGACAGTAAGGTCGTGGCAAGCATGCTGACGACTTACTGGATCGAGCACCGACCAAAGCACAAGAGGATCATGTGGATCTGCTACTTCCTGCACCGACACGTATCGGCCTTCAAGGCTGCGGACTTCCGGGGCCTAATGAAGGCCGCTATTGCGTATGATCTCAGGAATCCTTTCGAGCAGGAGTTTGGAATGAACAATCCTCGCGAGCACGCTTCGGCGAGGCTGGAACGTGTGGACAAGCTGCCGGGCCATCTGGCGATTCCGGGGTGGACGAAGTCTTTTGATGATGGTATAGAATTGTCGTTCAGTCGGGGAACTGGGAGGTTCGCGGGGATTAGGGTGCGGTATACGGCTGACAGTGAGGAAGCTGAAGCGGACAGCGACTCGCTGTTTGATGCTGAAGGCAGCGATGCACGCTCACAAGAAGGCCTGGCTGCTGTAATCAGGCAGCCAGATTCTGGTTCCTCCGAAGTGGAAGCCAACACCTCGGACAGTAGAGCCATCGAGACTTTATCGCCCACAGCGTCCGATGCACTAAACGTTGCAGGAGATGTTCGCGCCAAGACTGAGGAGTTCGACCTCACCAGCAGCGGCGCAAGAACTGGATCGCCGACTAACCGGTCCGAATTAGGCCACGATCGTTCTGGTCATGAGACAAGTGTCTTGTCCGATCACACCGAATCGAATGCTGCTGCGGCTGAGTCAGACCCAAGAGGACTCTTGCCCGCCGACAGCTTCAGCCAAGGAAGCAGCGTCTCGAAAGACAAAGCCAACAATGACTCCTCGTCAGTCGACTCGACGTCAATGGATATCGAAGAAGATTACCATGCCATGATCGAGCAGTTCAACGTAGACGAAGGCAACGCAGAACGACCACCAAATCGCAAGATCCATCAGAGCTATCAAGACGAGGGCCTGGACAATACCAATATCTCGTTTGAGCAAATCCGTCCTAACCGCGATACCTATCACTCTAGCTCCGCCGTGAATGAGCTGCTCGACGCTTCAAACGATCAGCCCAGCACAGGTCGGATTGAAAGGGAGTTGGTGGTAGCTCTGTCAACGGGTCACTACGAATCAGCGCTACAGCTCTACGAGCAGAACCTCGACGCCAAGGGACTTCCATTGTCCGTGCGCAGTCTCGAGGTCGCGGTAGAGGCATGCATCCGATTTTACCAAGGCAACACCACCGAAGCCGAAGCGCTTCTCGACCGCGCCTCCAAAGCAGGTTTCAATGTTACCTGCGCCATGGGTCCGCTGATCGTCGCACGCATGCGCAGGATGAACAAGATGCAGAAGCGCAACGCCAACAAGCTCCGCATGACGGTCATGGACTACTACCGCATGAACGACGAGAACGGTTGGAAAGTCTCGCACCATATCGCCACCACGGCCGCGCACATCCTAATCTCGAACAACTGCCCCGAGCACGGCGTCAACCTCCTAGCAGCGATCTACAAGTCCGAATGGGCCGCTCGTCGACCTCTCGATGCCCCCGCCATGACCGTCTTCCTGATGGGCTACAACGACATGCGACATCTCGCCGGCGTCAAATGGGTCGTCGACTACGTCCTCCAAAGCGGGATGCGCATCGCCCGCTCCTTCATGCGCGAGCTCAAGCGCTCCTACCAACTCCCTGAGGACACTCCATCGACGTCCCGCCGTGTGCGCGAGCGCTTCACCAAGCCAGCTGATCGTGCGCTCCTTCGGTCGTGGGCAGAGGAGTGCTATACCAAGCGTCTGCAGCAGATCCACGATGACTACGCCTTTGGTCTGAAGCTGGACTGGACGATCAAGAAATGTGCGAAGCAGGAAGGGCTGGCCGTGTTGGCGGATTACGATGAGGCGTATCAGATGTTTGTGCGCGGTGGACTGGATCCGGAGGAGTTTGATCTGGAGTTCTTGAGGAAGAAGGATGAAGTCTTTGAAGACAGGTCGGGTGATGTGGGAATTTCTGGTGTGGTGCAGCCAGATGCGGAACCGAATGCGCCTGAGGAGCCGTTCGATGAGGTGGTGGACAACGCGACGTTCCACGACGAGGAGGATACAACTGCCTGGGAGCCTTCGGCATCGACGGTGGAGCAGCACTCCTCCAACCACGTCCCACGGGCTAGTGAGCGAGAAATCGAACAGGCTCACGCTCCTCCTGAACGACCTGTTGAGAAGATGGAAGAGCCACCGACGCCGCGCTCTGCGAGGAACAGGCCTTGGTTCGGCCGGACTGAAAGACAAGAGACTCACATCATGCCCGAGGGCTTCGGGAGAAGGGAAGAGGCACCGGCTGCGGCGTCATATACCCCGTTTGCGTAGATCTGCGTTTTGTGTACAGCATGGCATAGCATAGCGACGGCGTTCAAGATGGGCGCTTTGACTTGTTCGATTAGTGTATCAAGGACTGCAGTCGCAAGACATGCACATCCACCCAAACCTTCTAATTTCTATGATAGTGCTCATGATGGTTCTTGCGACGTCCCACTGCTCAGTCCTGTATTGACCTTAACCACTCGATACGGCGCAACGAAACGATGCTCGTTTGCTTCATCAACACCCTCTGTGATCTCGTCAGCCATTCCGCACGTCTCCTGATATCACAACAACCAGAGTTTAGTAGACTTACTGATCGCACACCGCACATACTCAATGAGTGGCGGCGCCCATATGGTGACCGCAATGATCTGCCCAAAGCTCCACTGCGAGTCCTGCAGGTCATGGAAGACGGTAGGCTTACTGTTGAGGAACCAGATCATGTTAAGATAATCAGGGTTGATGAGGCGGATGAGCATGATGATGGCTGCGAGGACGACGATGATTTCGGCGGCGTAGTGGTAGTAGGATAGTGCTTTGGTGAGTGCGGGATAGAACGACGATTGTCGATTCAAAGTGGAGGAACGGGCGGGGAGGCGGTGTTGGTCGTTGGATGGCTTTTGCGTCGTCTGCGTGTAGCGGGCGTAGAGCTTTGAGATTGGTTTGGTGACTTGCTTGCCTACGAGGAAGAGCAGCAGGCTCAAACAGCAGGCGATGAGCGGCGCTTCGATCATTGTGGGAAGCACAACGGAGCGGTCGGTATGGCAGAATCGCAGTGGGGTCGCGCGGCCTCCGCAGGACGGTAGGTTAGTGTTGGGAAGTGCGCGTGGCTGCAGGTTTCCGAGCTTTGTTCTGGTGAGGATCCATGTGACGAGAGCGAAGATGGTCGCCACTAGAGTGGTGGTTGTTACGTATTCGGATCTCCGTCTCGCCTTGTGCAAGATGTATAATCCAAACGTCAGACATACGACTGCGGTTGCGGCGACATCGCCGAGGAGGGAGATGGCGCTGTCGATCTGTGAGTACGTTACGGCTTCGAAGATCGTACCATCGCCGCTGAGTGCGAGCATGGAGGCGCCTTGGAGCGTGATGGTAAAGTAGCACTGCGCTTTTTGGTACTCTACGAGACCGTGTACGAGTGCCGAGTACTGGAGTTTAGCTTTTCGTGCTCTGCGATTAGTTTGCTGGTCGTGCTCTTGATCGCTGTCTTGTCCAAGCTTCCGAGAAGTGGAACGGCGGGTAAAGAACAGTAGCGCGTTGCTGTAGAGCCACGCAGCGAGGACAATGGCCACCTGCGTGATGTACGAGGCATAAACGCCGATGCCGCCTATATCTGCGTACGTCCCTGTATTCGCCATGTATTCGCAAAGTGTCTCGAATTGGCTGTAAACGCCCACCACAGGTTGCGCCTGAACACTGTCAGCCTTTCTGATTAAGAGACCTATCACGAGCCAAGGAGGCACTAACGCTAAGTGCGAGAAGTTCATGCCGCTCGGAGGCGTTTTGTAAGCTGTGTGGCATTAGATCCATGTTACCGGGGTACACCCAGGCAGAGCTTTTGAATGAAGGATGGCGCACGCTCTTGCGCACCTCTTGGGCACAGTCGTTCATCGGCTCGACAATTTTGGTGAGGTTGATGTGGTTCCGGGAGTATATGCTGTAATCTCTGGCGATCTGAGTGGAATTCGGGTCAAGCCAGTCGGAGGCCAGCAGCTCTGATATCAGAGGGTATAGTAGGCAGTTTGAGATTGTGGGAAGGCTCGTCCACGTCGTCGCTGGCCGTGAGCATATTGCTGTGCAGTTAAAGGTGTTGTCGTCCGTCTCGCAGCCGGAGTCGAAGAATGGGATCCAAGTTGGAGTGTCATCAAGAAATGCCACTCCCATCCCCGTCATAAACTGCAGCATTGAAAAGCCATTTGTTCCGCGCCATGTCGTGGTGTTGCTGGAGAACACGTGAAATGGAATACCCGTAGACATGGATGACCGCAAAGGGAGATGGGAACGAGGACGGTGATGAATGGCCGTACGAAAGTGAGAGATCAAGAGAGCATACTCAGCCACCTACCATATCGTCGCGCCGATGCTCGCGGCTAAAATGTACCGGGATCTGTGCATGAGGCGTTTCCTCTCGTCGTCTGGACCAGGCGGGAGGAGGTGTGGTATAAATTAAGCTTCGGTCTAGCCGGATTTGGATGATCTTGTGAAGCAGATGCAACGCGCCTAAAATTTCGACCTCACGCGTTGAAACTGGCTGCGGGCACTGACTTCTATTACACCAACACCTCGACCACTACCATACCGCAGAGATGTCGCTTTCAATACCTAATGCGCCAAATAGCGGGCTCTTCAAGCCAGGCTACCAGAAGTAAGTTATTCTGTTGAAGAACGAACACCAGCAGGATAGCTAACAATACCTCCAGCTACGACGCAGAGGATGGCGCCGTCCTCCGCAACATCGACGCCTGTCGCACCATCGCCAGCACCGTTCAGACCTCCCTCGGCCCCTACGGCCGCAACAAACTCGTCATCAACCACCTGCAGAAAATGACCCTCACAAACGACGCAGCCACCATCCTCCGCGAACTCGAAGTCGTACACCCGGCAGCCAAGCTGCTCGTGATGGCGAGTCAGCAGCAAGAAGCTGAGATGGGCGATGCGACGAACCTTGTCATAGTCTTCGCCGGCGAGCTGCTGCGGAAAGCGGAGGAGCTGTTGCGGATGGGGCTGAAGACGAGCGAGATTGTGCAGGGATATGAGCGGGCTGGACGAGCGGCGGCGAAGGCGCTGGAAGAGCTGGAAGTGGAGAGGGTCGAGAACCTGAGGGATCAGGCGGAGTTGGCGAAGGCGATCCGGACGGTGGTTGCGGCGAAGCAGAGCGGGAGTGAAGACGTCCTGGCGGATATGGTTGCAGAGGCTGTATTGGCGGTGCTGCCGAAGAACCCCGCAAACTTCAACGTGGACAACATTCGGGTGGTGAAGATTATGGGCGGCAGCTTGGAGCAGAGCAGGGTAGTGAAGGGAATGGTGTTTGGACGGGAGCCGGATGGGACGGTGAAGAAGGCTGTGAAGGCCAAGGTGGGAGTGTTCAGCTGTCCAATCGATATCTCGCAGACAGAGACGAAGGGGACGGTGTTGCTCAAGAACAGCAAGGAACTGTATGAGTTCAGCAAAGGGGAGGAGTCGCAGATGGAGCAGACGATCAAGGAGTTGTACGACTCTGGATTGCGGGTGATTGTTGCTGGAGCTACCGTTGGCGAACTCGCGAGGCACTACCTCGACCGCGCCGGCATCCTCGTCATCAAGGTACTTTCGAAGTTCGAGCTGCGGCGATTGTGCCGAGTTGTGGGCGCTACACCCCTCGCCCGGCTTGGTGCGCCCATGCCAGACGAGATGGGCAGCGTCGACGTTGTGGAGACACTCGAAATTGGCGGCGACCGAGTTACAGTCTTCCGCCAGGAGAACGAGCAAACACGCACTGCTACCCTGGTGCTCAGAGGCGCCACACAGAATCACCTCGAAGACGTCGAGCGGGCAGTAGATGACGGCGTCAACGTCTTCAAAGCCATCACTCGGGATCCGCGACTGGTACCTGGGGCCGGCGCGACGGAGATGCAGCTGCATGAGCGCATAGCTGGGCTGGCAGACAAGACATCCGGCATCGCGCAGTATGCCATCCGAAAATACGCTGAAGCTTTCGAAGTCATTCCTCGTACTCTCGCCGAATCAGCTGGCCTCGATGCCACAGAAGTGCTCGCGAAGCTCTATACCGCCCACGCATCGCCCTCGTCCAAGCCAGCACCCAACGGCTCCGCCGCGAAGAAGTCCAACGACACCGAAGACGATGAGGACAGCGACGAGGAGGTGCCGTGCTTAGGCGTCGATATCGAGAACGCAGACGGCACAGGCACGCTCGACGCAGAGGAGGACGGTATCTTGGACCTGATGATCACAAAGGCGTATGCGATCAAGCTGGCGACGGATGCCGCGCGGACGGTACTGAGCGTGGATCAGATTATCGTGGCCAGGCAGGCTGGTGGACCGAAGCCGCCTGGACCTAATCCGAACTGGGATGACGATGACTGAGCGCTGAATACGGATATGGTGTGAAAGGATAGATATGCCTGCATGAAAAAGCGTAGCCGCACAGCGGAACCGTACCAATGTTGCAATGTACATGCCGGTGTATCTCAAGTCTTCATAACATATGCTCCTAGTTGAACAAGCCTCTGTGATGTTGGCGTGGTGCTTGGTGCTTGATGCTTCTAAGGAAAAAAAAGCCAAGACATTGGATCAGCGGAGTTCTTGTCCGAGGCTCGATAACAACCTCCCCCACGAGAACATCAGCCCTATGCAGTCAAAGCAGACCACATGCCGCTGCCGTTGCCTTGATGAGGCTGAGAGCATCCCCAATTAACTGCGATACAGTTGCCTAACATGGCGCCAAACGGGAGCAGTCGCAAGAGTAAGCACTCGTTCATTCCGCAACCGCAGGGCACTCTCCATTCCTACGCAACACCGACTGACAACATGGATCTTCCAGCTCCCGCTCCCAGTCGACTTACAAACGGCGACAGCAACGGACGGACGAGTATATCACTAGAGAACCTGTTCGACGACGTAAAGGAAGAGCGAAGCCCAAGACTAGAGGAGGATGCAAAAAGGCGATTACCCACTGTCAGGAAGCCAGGCAGCTGGGACTCGGAGGGTAACCATACACACTCAACCATTCACGACGCACCAGTCGCTGACAAGTGACTGTCCAGGTCCCACCTCTACAAATGCATCTACTCGATCCTCTCCCGCTCCCGGTAGCATGAACAAAGTCCCCTCCTCCCTTTCCAAAGCCTTCCCCAACAACCGTCCGCTCGCCGACAAGGCCGATATACAAAAGTGCACGCACTGCAAGCGCGCCGTGACCAAGCACACCATGCCCAAGCACGTGGAGAGCTGCCTGAATAAGAAGCAGGAGAAGCAGCGCAAGAAGAAGGAAGCCAAGGACGCTCGTGACGCCGCCGCTCGTAAGGAGAAGAACGCTGCGAATGGCGTCGCCGACTCTGATGAAGATGCTGAATCCACTATAGCAGACGGCTCGAAACCTACGGCGTCGAAGACGGGTCTGGGTGGTGGCGCGAAGAAGCGTAAGGCTGCCGATCCCGCCGCAGACGACAACACTCCCGAAGCACCTGCGAAGAAGAAGTCGAAGAAGTCTGGTTCTACGAATGAGACTGGCAAGGCCGGCGCAAGCAAGCCTAAACCCAAAGCTCCAGTCGACGTCGAGAAGCAATGCGGCGTAGATCTACCTCAAGGCGGTCAATGTGCGCGGTCTCTTACGTGCAAATCCCACAGCATGGGCGCCAAGCGCTCGGTCCCAGGCCGTAGTGCGCCTTATGACAAGTTACTAGCGGACTACCAGCGCAAGAACCAGGCGAAGCTGCAGAAAGCGGCGTTTGATGCCAGTGCGCCGGACCCGGAGGATGAAGGGTCAGCTGGTGCCGGACCTGTGGATAGTGACGAAGAGAGGGATGGGGTGATGGCGGGCATTGCGAGGGCATGGGGTGGAGCGCCGTTGTATCAGCGACCGATGGCGCCGTTGAGGGCGCGGTATCAGCACAATCGCATTCGCGGGATGTTGCAGAGTGCCTTCGCCAATCGGGGAGCTGGTGGTGGCGGGACTTTTGGCTCAGGAGGCGGTGGTGGAGGCTTCTTCGGTGGCTCATCGGCCGCTGCTACTACCAACCCCACCGCTGGTCCATCATCGTCCTCCGCCGCCCCAGCTTCCGCAACCACCAACACAGGCCCCAGCGTCGACGACAACGGCATCGTCCATGCGCGCCGCGGCTCCGTCGTCCCCGGCGCCCGCTCCATGATGGCACCAGCTGCTAACCGCAAAGCCAACGTCGCGAACACCAACTCCAACGGAACACCGGCCGCGGTCGGCGCGTAGGAAGCGTCGTCTTCGCGACAGGCTCCTGCTGGGGAATACGCGCCACCGGAGGGTTTTGGAGTTTCGCATGGTTCGGGAAAGGACGCGCCGAGGTTGGCTTTTGCGACGCTGGATGAGGAGAGTGCTAGAAGGAAGAAGGTTGTTGATGGGCCGTATGGGGCTAAGAAGCAGTGGTGAGAGGGTAGGTGTTGATGTTGTCGTATGCTTGAACGGGCGTTTATGGGGTGGGTTGGCTTGGGTTGGTCGGTTATGATACCCCCTCTGTTGCGCTGATATTGGAGACTCTATGGATTTTGATGCCGGTATGGGGGCATCGATGGCTCGCTGAGAACATGATAGATGGTCACAGACTATCTGAGATAAGAGAAAGCTTCGCCCGCTGTATTTCATCTTGATTGATGTTCAATGAGTAGTGGCGGCCCGTGCGTTTCTGACTTCACCTCTTCAGCTTCACTCTATCTCACATTCATTCGTCAACCTTCCATCTCTTCAATCTAGCAACCCCTCACGATCGCGGACAGTATACCCGCCATCATATTGCGACCTCTCACCAGTCAACCGTATTCGGTGCCTCGGCCTCAACTCCTTGTTCTGGCCCCCAAAGCAACATCTGCAGAAAATCAGCTTGGAACCTTGTACCATATGCACACCCCGCCGTCCACCACTCCTATCGCCCTGGTTCTATCCGTCCATCCCGTACTCTTGCCTAGTAAGCGAGCCGTCTGCTGAGTTAGCAGGGTTCTGATCTCTCAGCTCGAGACATGGATGTGGCGGTTTTACTGCTTTAGTTAGCTATATCCTTACTTCATTGGTATCCGTCTTTGCAGGGTCAACACGTCCTCGGCCTTCGGACGCAGGAACAGCGGCGCGAAGAAGAGGTCTATGGCGAGGCTGCGCTGGTACGGTAGGACCGATGGTGCGAGAAGCGAATATGGTGATGGCTTAAAGCGGTGCCATGCCCTCCTTGAAGGTCATGTTCTTTTCAAGATCTCCTGCCTCTGAGACACAAGCAAGAAGGTGTTTTTCCCATCCACAATGAACCTCTCTGCTCTCATCTCTTTCTTTGTTTTCTGCTCACTGCCCTCGGCTTCCGCTCATACAGCAGCGGCAGTTCCTACGTACCTTCCGATTCCTCCTGAAGCCGCTGGGCCTCCCGTCAACGCAACTCTCGGCTACCGCCTTCAGGACTTGGGTGATGGAGCCTACATGGTGACTGATGGCTTGTACCAAGGACTCTTCTATGTCGCCGATTGCAACAGCGTGATAGTTGTTGATGCTGCCCCAACAATCGGCTCGAACATTCTGCACGCCATCAGCTCGGTGACAGACGCTCAAGTCACGCATATGGTTTATAGCCACCACCGCGAAACCACACATCTACTCCCCGCACCACCGCATCCTCATGCTCGTCAACATCGTTTACCCAGGCTGGCTGCCCTTCGACCGCCTTGGAGAAGTCCAGAATGTACCCGGCCATGTCCTTGCCCACGAACAAATTCTCGCATACGACTTCACGACTTACGTCGGAGGCCACCTCAACCGTGTCGGCACTCGCGACGATGTGCGTATCTCGCAGGAGTATGTGCGCGATCTGTACAACACCACTGTCAACGCTATCGAGCTCAGCGCAAAGATGTAGGGCCCGTTGTCGGCTTTTGGATCGATCATCCCGCCAGTTATGGAGGCGAATCCTGGCAATGGTTGGGCGACTACGAGGGCGTATCTGGACGCTATAACAGAGTACGTTGCGGATGATGTTGCGAAGAGGTGGGAGAAGAGGTTGGCTGGAACTGATGTGTTTGGCCTGAGCAATGCGGAAGTTATGTTGGAGAGCGTGAGAATTGACTGGGGCAAGCTTGGGCCGTTTGGGCCGGTGGAGTGATGTCGATGCCTTTGCCCCGTAGAGTAGTCCTGCAAGCATATAGCTTCCGAATGAACACACACTCACTTCCACGCAACCCTCTCCCGCGGCCCAACAGCCAACTTCATATTCGCACCCGCCTGCCGCAGCATCTCTAGCATATCCTCCCTCTCACCCGCATAATGCACCGCCGCCTTGCCAAAAGCATTCCGCACGTCTAAAATCTCCCGCACCCCTGGCTGTCTCAACAGCACTTCCAGCACTTCCTTCCGCTCGCACAGACAAGCTTCGATGATGGTCGTGTTGCCATCGACTCCTCTTGCGGCCACCGGCGCACCAGCTTGGCACAGCGTCTCCGCCACTTCTGCTGTCTTTGCTCGGTATAGAGCTAGTCCAAGGACGGTGGTGTCGACACCGAGTGATAGCAGGAGCTGCAGCTCGCCAACGGAACTCGATTTTGCTGCTTCACAGACGCCTGCGGCACCTTTATCGATGCTTATAATGCCCAGTGACGCGAGCACCTTGGTCTTCTCCAGGCCGAACAGAACCACTGCATTGTTTGGGGTGGCAATTGCCAACGACCCCAAATCTTCAACAGCGCTGGGGACATCAAGCTGGACGTCAATGGCCTGCGCCAGAGCAGGATGGTTTACAACCTGGAACAACGGCGCGAGCAAGCGCCAAGCGTCACGATTGCGCGCCTGTAGAGCGACCTGAATGAGCCGCCCGATGGCGAGAGACTGAAGAAGGCCAGGGTCGGGTAGAGCCTGGCCGAGAAGAAGTTGCAACAGCGCGGACTTGCTAGCTCTGTTGTTGATCTCGGGTTGGTGTGTGATCGCCTTGTCGATCGTCTTGGTGGTGATTGTGTCGTCCAAGGCACGGTATGCGAGTGAAGTCTCACTGCTGTTTTCTATGGCATCTGAAGAGAATGTGGCGGATGCCCGGTATTCTGCCGTCAACGTGGTAGTTCTTTTAGGCTGGTGCGGTGCGTCGCCCGGGGTGCTGATTTGGATGACACGAGAGGTGACGGCCCGGCAGTAGCCACAGCGGACGGTGGAGTTCTCTGTCATGTAGTACGAAACGCAGGTTTTGCAGAACATATGGCCGCAGTCTTCAATTCTGTGCGACGTCAGTCGGTGTTCGTCTGCGGCAAGATAATCGGTATCAACCACGGCATCGAGGACTTACAAATTGTCGCAAATACGGATCTCGCAACAAACACAAAGCACAACGGTCTCTCCATCCACATGCACGCCAACTGCTGCACCTCGCTCCCAATCAAGCTCATTGATCGCTTTCACCGATTGCAGTCGCTCCATAGCTTTCGTTGTGACAGTCGCCGGTTCCGGCACCCTAGCAACCGTCTTCAATTGAAGATCGCCAAAAAATAGCGGCGAAAGCGGCGGTCGAAGACCCGTGACGGCCTGGAAAGCGATAGAGTTCAGGATCTGTATGTTCACAAGTCTCGCAGCCTTCCAATTCCAGATGTGTGTGGATTGGTCTTCGAAAACGCTCTGCTTGAATTCACCGCCCAGGGCAACACCCATGTCCCAGCCCGGCGCGATTACAGATTCCCGTCTGGTGGAGCGACCACTGAAGCCGCCCCTGGCCGATCCCAGTCTGAGTAGTTTGGGTTCTGCACGAAACCCGACAGTTTGGCCATCCACCAAGTCGAGATCGCTTAGTACCCAGTCTTCACTTGGTTTGATCGTCTGTTCATGGATCCTGAATGTTATTTCGGCGTTTCTTTTTCTTAGCCACGGTTGATCTGGCATCATCTCCTTGAAGCGCGCTCTCATGAATTTTCGGAGGTCTTTGACTCGCGCTCGTGGATCGCAATGGCAGGACAGCATTTGGATACCGTCGGAGATGCGTGCAAGCTTCAGGTGAATGGTGCTCAAGGCTGTGATGACCAAGGAGGAAGACATGTCAAGGCGGGAGGAAGCCGGTCCACCGAACAGTTCGTGTATGAATCTCGCCCGATACTTGGTGCTGTTTGAGTAATCTTTTGAGCTGACGACGTTCTCTTGCAGCTGTCCTGTGAGCTGTGGATGATTGTAGAGAACGTAAGGACTGTGGTCTTCCAAATAGAGCCGTTGTCCGGGTTGGAGGCCGAGCTGCACCGGCATGCTGAAGGGGTGGCATCGTTCCCTATTACTGGCCTTGCTATTGTTGACCTCGAGCGGTGTTGTTCCGAAGTGAAACGTATCTCGGAGTCGAGGTGCGATCTCGAGTTGAATGCCTCCGACGTACTCTTCTCCTGTCAGCTGGTACTCAACACTGTACTTGGCACCCATTGGCATCGCAACAAATTGTTTCAATGACCCATTGGACGCCTTGTATCCCCCAAGAAGCTTCTGTTGCGGAGCCACAATATGATTCTGCAGATTGGTGTCTGTATAATGTTTGGTCTCAATCGCAGGCAGTCCAGTGAGTACGTTAGTGGCCCCAGTGTAGACCCTGATAGCGAACTGGTTCGCGTCAGGATATGGTGATCTGAACCCTATCATCAAAGCCTCCCTTTGCAGCATAGGAAAGAATAGCCCATCCTTTTTGCGCATGTTCTCCGGAAGCGCAGAAGCAAAATGACGAGCAACGAAAAGAGGAAAGCTTGCAAACGTCGGTGGCTCGTCGTATATCTGGTCGTCTTCTGGCAGCCGTACTGTTCTCTTGAAGTCTATGTAGACCTCACTCTCATGTGCATTGTGGTCCTTAACACAGATAGAGTCTGGAGCCGCCACTACGTTGACTTGTGGTTTCCCGGAGAACCTGGCATTGTAGAAGTCGATCAGTCGTTCATGTGAGTCGATTCGGTAGCCCTGTCGGAGGTCGTAGCAACTCGGGCCGTTGGTTACTTCGACGGCGATAGCGCTTGTCTTCGGAACTGCTCGTTCTATGATGCATCGTCCTGAATCTGCTTGTACCTCGAACCCATAACTTGGATTGAATCCTGGACAACATCAGTAAGCACGCAACAGCAGCTTCGTTTCATTCGGTCTACCTTGGTGCTGTAAATACGAGTGCAACGTATCAATCGAATCAGAGGGCAAGAAAGTTTTCTCGGTCATTTTGGGTCCTGACGGACCACTGCCTTTGATGATGAGATGGACTCGGTCGCCATTGAGCCCCTGTTTGACGAGATGTTCCACATCCTCAGGATAAGGTTTGTTTTGAGGAAGAACTTCCCGCTGTTGGCCAGCCACGAACGACTGCACAACCATCGGATCAGTCATCGACTGCTTCGGTGTACTTCCCACCGCACCTTTTGCCCGAGTGAGGGCCTTGATGTTGGATAGCCCCTCTGCCTCTGCTTGTTTCGGCGCTGTTGCTGGCTTCGATTGGAACGAGCGGAGCCATGAGTCCATGCTGTCGTCGGTCTGAACCTGCTGTTTAGTAGCGCCTTCCACCACATCAGCAGAGCTTTGACCGGGTTGGAGTTCCGCAGTTTGGGACGTGAAAGCAGCTACCGACTGCTCACGTCCGGGACGCAAGTCGGCGAGCCAGTCACAGAAAGCAGAGTACTCGTTTGTGGGTTCCATGGAAGGCACATGGTTCGATCCCTCTGTCTTCCCATTCCGCTCGAGCTGCACTTTGAAAGTCTCGCTGATTTCGCGCTTTAGTCGAATGATAGCTCTCTCTTTGCCTTCACCATACAACATCGGGATAACGATACCAAAGATCCCAAGGAGGCAGTAGGCCCAGTCCTCCTGTCGCGTAGTATTACGATCTCGGGCCCAAGTGAAGCGTTCACCGATGCTGTACTTGCTCAATGACTCGCCATGGAGAGCACCACAGGGTATGCCGGTGGCTTCCGTGATCAGCGCCTCCAGAGACTGTTTGTCACCAAGCCGGTGTCCTTCCTTTGAATAGAATTCCACCGTTAGGGGCGCGAGAAGTTCCTCGAGCGTCCAGCCTCTGGTAAACCACCTGCTTGACTTGAAAGACGGGTGCCACGATGTCTCGGATGGCTGCTTTCCCAAGTCTCCCTCATCGACAGACACATCCGGCAAATAGACGTAGCATCGACTGGCCCTCTGGTAAAATCTGAACATCGAGTTGATAGCCTCTTGTAGCTCGGCACTGCTCGATTTGTCGATGCAGCACGTATCCTGCCAAAAGTACATGAGGTGATGAGCAGCCGCTCTTTCGTTACAGAAGCGTAGCTTGTCGAAGCCCGGCCGCTTGCTGGCGCTTCCATCTTGAAGGTCTTTGGAGGTTACCTCCTCGCCGTCCGCCCTCCAGCAATGGCTCAGGATTGCGTAGGGAGGAGTCGCCGCCTCCACGTTGAACTCCGTCAGCACCGGTATCTCCCCTTCTTTGAAGTGGAGTAGACGCATGTTGGCTGGCTTCCGGTTTGATGCCGTGAACTCGTGAAGGCCGTCTCAGGCCGGTATTGGAAGTTTCGAACATCCCAAGGCGGCATCTGCTATCCGTAGCCAAGAGCAAGAAGGTGGCGTGACCATGTTGCCAACATGCTGTACCTCCTTGCCAAGGTGCAAGGTATAGATGGCGGAGCACCCAGGCCAGCTGCCATACTGATCAAGCAGTCTTCGTCCTCAAGGTTAGTCAAGGTGGTGTGGTATGTGTGATAGACTCTGCGGTCTGACACAACCTTTGATGATGTGTCGTGGGCAAGAGTTTGATGACGCCGGTGGAGAAGAACCTAGGTTGCTTTCCTGTACAGCAGGCAGCGGAAACGGCATCCGCATCTTCACCATCTTTGCACTTCTACGCTCCATCATCCACTGAGCAATACGTTCGTGCTTAAGATATAGTCGACGAGACCGACAGGGCGCCACTGACACGAAATGGCGAGCTCTTTGCAGGCAAGCTGCAGGAGCTGGCGCTTGATGAACAACAACCTCTCCTGTCGAGGTACCTATGGAAAAGAACAAACATCTCGACCGCCCAAATAAGCACATACGTCCAGTGAGACAGGACTCATCTTGAATAGCACACTCTCCCACGCCATGGAGGCCGGCGATCAAAGGGCAGACATTCATGTTCTTATCATAGGCGCAGGTAAGTGGTGCAACATTTCCTTCCGTCTCATCGCTGTGGCCTCTGAACTACTGCATCATGGTTGTTCCCACAGGTATACAAGCGGTGCTGATGGAACGCAAAGGCATCAGCGGCCTTCTACTAGCCCAAGGCCTCAAGAAGCATGAGATTCCATTCTCCATCTTTGAATCTGAAGACTCAGCCAAGTTCCACAGAGCGCGAGAATGGGGCATGTCTATTCAATGGGCTCTCCCCATGCTCGCAGACTTGCTTCCTAATCATCTCCTGGAACGCTTGCAGTCCGATGCTTCAGTAGATCCACACTACGTCTTCCCCGAGACAGGCAACACGATGCCAATCTACAATGCCGAGACTGGCGAGCTGATGAAGTCTATCCCTCTGGTCAAGATGCTTCGCGTGTCTCGACGGAGGTTGCGCAGACTGTGCGCAGAAGGCATTGAGGTCCAGTATGGTAAACGATTCCGCTCAATGACCACCAGCGAGGACGACGGCAAGATTACAGTACACTTCTCCGACGACTCCCAGACAAGCGGAACCCTCGTCGTAGGAGCAGATGGCGCCAACTCAGCAGTACGCAACGCCGCTTTCTTCGACACAGATAAAGGCAAAGCTGTTACAGCAGGCTACGCTGGAGCTAACATGCACGTCTGCTACGGAGACGCCTCCATTGCCCGCTTGCTCCGCGAACACCTCTCCCCGATTCTGGGAATCGCGATGCATCCTCGTGGCCACTGGCTGTGGTTTAGCATACAGGATGTACCTGACCCGGAGAAACCAGAAGGATGGGTGTTCCAGCTGCAATGGACATTCAAGCTGGGACCTGAGACCGCGGGTTTGTCAGAGCTCAATCTCGAAAATCTGAAAGCTGATGCGAGCAAGTACTTTGCTGAGCCGTGGCGGAGCGCCTGGGAGAAGATACCACCTGGCACGAGAGTCCCCAACAATCGTCTCTCGATCTGGCAACCCGCACCGATACCCAGCGAGGCTTGGGGAGGTAGAGTTGCGTTGGTGGGTGATGCTGCTCATGCCATGAGTTTCCATCGCGGCCAGGGAATGAACCATGGTATCGCTGATGCTGTCGAGCTTACCAAGATCTTGAGTGCTGGTGGCAGGGGGAAGGAGGCTGTCCTTCAACACGAGGCAGAGATGATTAAGCGGGCGGGAGAAGAGGTGGCGATCTCGAAGTCGAACACGGAGATGGTGCATGATTGGGATAGACTGATGCAGAGTCCGCTGATGCAGCGCGGTGGTGACAAGAACAGATAGATTGGTCATCGCCACGGACACGAATGAGAGCACATCGAGCTCTGTTGCAACGAGCGACATAAGTTATGTGACATGAAGAATCAAATCCGGACCCCGGAGGCTTTTGTGACTTCCGTCAAACTGACAAGTGGTCCAAACATCACTCCATCTGCCGGCTGCCGTATCAGAAGCACTGGATGGGCGACGCTGACGAACCTCCTAGTCGTCGCGCCCGCCCCTTCCGTGCCCACCCCGTCCCCTGCCGCCTCCTTCATGCCCTCCTCGTCCGCCTCCTTCATGCCCTCCTCGTCCACCTCCCTGATGCCCTCCACGCCCTCCTGGACCATCGTCATCACCACCAATCATCCCTGGGTTGCCTCCAAGTCTGATGACCTCCGCCTCAGAGTTCTTGCATGCCTCGGCACACTGGGCTTTGAACTCTGGTGCTGCGTTTCGGAGCTCGACACGATCATTCTTCGCATTCTCAACGGCTGCTCTGAGCTCTGGGCTCATTTGGCCTCCGCCGCCTTGACGGCCTTGACCGTCTCCTCCGCGGCCGGGACCATCTGGAGAAGAGAGAGGTCAGCGTGTGAATACCTCGCCTGATAGGGTGAAAAGCTGGAAAGGCTCTGGTCAGGTGTGAGGGTCTCTTCTCGACGTACCATTGTCGCGCCCACCACGATGCCCTGGGCCGTCATTATCGTTGTCCCGCCCCCCACGGTGTCCGCCTTGTCCTCCATCGTCTGTTCCAACGGATCAGCAAAGAACTCGGAAGTCCTTCTGTGCAGGTATTCAGACTTACGACCACCTCGGCGTCCGGGGCTATCGTCTCTGCCTTGTCCTCCACGCCTGCCGCCAGGTCCATCATCGTCAGAGTTGCTGTTGCGGCGTCTGCCACCTGGGCCGTCGTTGTCGCCCCTGCCATGCTGCCTGCCTCCCTTCTTGTCGTCGTCGCTGTCTCGGCGACCACCTTGGTGTCCTCCACGATGATGCTGAGAGCTTGTCAGCTGTTGTTGTATGTACTAGGAGGCCTCGGTGTACGTACTTCAGACATGATGGTAGATAGCTCTTTTCTGATTGATTGTAAGTCGTTTGAGTAGTTTTGTAGCTAAGCAAGTGAATGAAAGTAAGAACGAAGGGAACACTTCCAACTAATAAATACCTGGCGAGTCTGGACCGACCTTGGAAGCTACCTACAGCTCTCCACCAAGATCTCGTGTCGCCCAAGACCTTGGAAGCGCCTTTGACGTAGCTGCCCCTCCAAGTGCAATGTCTAGACTTGGTTGATCTTGATCCATGGTGCAGTAGCTCGGTTTATCAGGGACGAGATGGCGTGCCGTGCGTGCATGGAGGGGTGAACCTCCACAATAAATCCTGTCGATGGAGGGGTACCCTCTCAGCTCCGAAGCAGACGCGTAATGGCGTTGACAGCCAGTATGCCGTGGCTACAACGTCTTTGTCTTTCGAAGAAGCTTGGAAAGCCTTCTCGGGCCGTTGCTGGAGACTGTGGATGTTCCTCAAGACCCTGCCATGTGCTGTCCTCGAGAGACGAGGAAGTGGGTTGGCCATGCTACTCTTGACGTAGCTTCCACCAAGGTTCGAGGTATTTACAGCGCTGTACCAATGTATCACTGCAGCGCAACCGCCTGAGCCCTCGAAGATATCCGTGTGTGTGAAGGTAAGAAGGGTCCCTTGTCAAACGTGATGGCGATGAGATGCACAAGAGAGGTCAAATCTTCGCGGAGGTGTCGAAACTCATCCAGCACGGACCCCACCAACCATTATGAGCTAATACATATATTGCAGAACACCAGGGCTGCAAAAGTCGTTAGAGCGATCAATTTCGAATTCTTCAAAGTAACTATCAACCCACGTCAACCGGAGCATCAAAAGCACCCCAATGCCCCTCCCTATCCCCCTTCTTCGCATCCAACGCATATCTAGCTCTCCTACCACCACAGAACATCCCCGCTGTCGCTTTCCTCCGCACACTGACATAGCGGCCTTGCATGCCCCCTTCCACGTCTGCAATTGTTCCGTTCCGAACCGCTTCCATTGAGTCTTCATCCCAGCGCCAGACTCGATCCACCACTTCGTCGCCTTCTTTCTGGAACTGCCGTGGGTTATAGCTTGGCCGGCGTGCGATGATGTTGATGAGGCGGTGGGGCCAGGTGTAGAGGCGCTCGAAGCGGGAGGTGAAGGGCAGCCAGCGTAGGACTGAGGGTGAATATGCAACGCGAATGTACGGATTCATGAAGATGGCTGGCTCTTGGTCGGATACAGAGGAGGAAGAGGAACCTGCTGAGACGAGCGAGGCCAGATCGGCGTGGATGAGGCAGCATTCTGAGGCATCCCAGTATGAGTCTGTTTCGGAGCGGAAGCGTAGAGGTGACGCTGGGGTGGTGTTCGTTGTGGTCATCAGTTGGACGTTGCGAGCCAGAGCATCGATTCCTTGCTCTTCATGTCCTTCAGTGCTTCTGCTCTTGAGCAAATCACCTCTATGTGGCTCATATTCAACGTCTGCAGGAGGTTGCGATGGATCTTCCGCTGAAGAAGCCGGCTGATGCACCCAGGGCTGGAACCACTTGCCCTCGAAAGCGACCATTCCACCCCAGCAGCTCTTCACCTGTACAGCATCCTTCTGATCCAGCACATCATGTCTTGACGCCGCTTTCCCGGCATTCGAGAACCATGGATAGAAAGGCACGCCCATTGAATAGCCTTCGATGTCTCGCGCTGCTAGCGTGTCGTAGAACTTGAATGGATTGATGAAGTCCATGGCACATGCGGCGCGGTAATTTGTTTTGCCCGTCGACTCGTCAACGTTGGTGCTAAAGAGGAGATTCGCTGCATCGATGGGATCGAATGCAACGTCGTTGAGGTATAGCAGCTTGTCCCACGTCGTGTTGAATGCTTTCGACTGCGCATCTTCCAGCGGCCGAAGCGCACGATTTCGCACTTCGGCAAGGAATGCAATTCTTCTCAATCGTCGCGTGCCATCCGGCAGGATGATGTGTTGGAGGTCAGATCCATCATAATCCTCGTGCTTAATGGAGGAGTCGCATGGTAGTGACGCTTCGAAATCATATAACGCCCTTCTGCTTTCTTGATCCGGATTATCTTCGTAGATGCTCAGGAAAACGTTCTCGTGTCCCAGAATATTAATGAGACGATGGACTGACTGTCCCCAATGGCCTGACAAGAGTGCTCCCTCTTTGTCGTACAGAGACGCCGCGATGAAGATCTTCTCCTTGCGGATGTTGGCTGTCTGATGGTGCTCTTGCACTCTGTCTCGGACATCAAGGTACCGTTGCGGAGGATTCGTGTAAGACGGAAAGAATGTCCCAAACAGGAGTATCAGACATAGCGTGAAGTATGGTACAAATGAGCAACAGCGGAGAAGGCGACCAAGCAATGACCTTGGCTTTCGTCTGCGGTTTGATAATGGATGCAAGTCGGTTCGTTTCCGAAAGTGTCGCCAGTGGTGTTGCAGTGACTCGAAAAGCCAGCAGGAGCGCGAGAGACGTGTGGAAGTACAAGCGACGGTATCTTCGAGAGTGTCGAGATCGATCTCCTCGCTGTTGATGCTACATGAGCGTGTCCTCGACAGGAGTCTGTGATCTTCATCCCTTTGATAACCCATTCTGCTTCTCCCAAAAGGATCGCACAAGTAAAATAACATTAAGAGAGTCACTTGCACAACATAAAGACATTGTAAGAGGAATTGAGAGCAGGAGGTAACACTTACTAGACCGCTGAACAAGTGAAGAAAGACCAATGGCAGAAGACGAAAAGAGGAAGCCTACGAGAACCGTGTAGTACTGTGGTTGCGGACGAGCGCGTTGCAAGAGTGCTACAGTAGGCCTTGGGCCCTTGCGTGCGTAGTGGACCGAGACCGAAGGTCCGGTCAATAAGGCATTGTGAGATCGAGGGTCAGGTCGTCCGGCGCCACGTTTGCTATTTCGGAAGATTATTGTTGCCTTGGTCTCGAGCTCGCCCAACACAAATGGAGCTTGTTGCGCTACTCGATTGCTGATCAATACATCCACCCCAGATGTATACACAGGCATGCAGTGACTTCAGATGCGTTGGTCGTGGCGGCTTCGTGTACCCAGAAGTAGTTGTCGAACTGTATCTCATGAGCTGAACACAGCCCGCCATCGCATTCGCATGATGAGCCAGTAGAATCGCCGGTCCTGAGCGCATGCTCAGATTTGCATTTCAGGTACCATTAATCGGGAATTTGGCAGCCTGGCGGCTGAAGACGCTGGGTGGCCAATGTCATCTCCGACGAAATGCCTAGTGGAGAGTGGAGAAGCGCCTTCAATCTTTGCAAATGCACTAATGGGATCCATCGTCTGGCCTATCCGGGTGAAATGAACGATGAGGAGAGTCGACGTGAGGTCGAATGTTTGCGAGCGCAGGCAGCAGATAGCATCCCGATGCGCGTAGCGTACGGGAGCCGCCGCACCTTCCTGCTGAGGAGCTTGTCAATATGACTTCGACATTACATCTCACTTCACGGTCCATGCGCTGACCATGTCGCTCAAGTATGGGCTGAATCTGAAGAAAGGAGGGCCACCTCCGGTTCGTAAGACTATACTGGACGACGAAGACGATGGCGAGGAGGAAGAGCCTCAAACGGGCGGAGCGGCAGTAGAAGAGATTAGCACGTTCGGCAGCAATGGACGGGCGGCACCAGCACGGAAACCGGGAGCATCGTTACCTGGAGCTCCATCGCCACGCAGAAAACCAAAGGAGGAAGAAGAGATAGACCGGCAAGATCTGTCCTCCGCCAAAGCTTCAAAGGCGAAAGTGCAAGCCGCGGCTTCTCTGGACCCCACCATCTTCGACTACGACTCCTTCCATGACGCTAAAACCAGCGTGAGCGAAGCCCAGAAGGCCGCGGCCAAGCAGGACGCCATCGATCGGAAGCCGAAGTACATCAACAACCTGCTCGATTCTGCGGCACGTCGGAAGCAGGACCAGCTCGTTGCACGAGAGAAACTGCTGCAGAAAGAACGCGAGGCAGAAGGTGATGAGTTCAAGGACAAGGAAAAGTTCGTCACAGGGGCGTACAAGGAGCAACAAGCGGAGGCGAGGCGGATAGAGGAGGAAGAGGAGAGGAAGAAGGCCGAGGAGGAAGAAAGGAGAAGGAAGGGTGGGGGCGGAATGAGTGGGTTCTATAAGGGCATGATGGAGCAGCAGGAGAAGCAACATCAGCAGGCTCTGGAAGCGGCCGCGAAGATGGAGAAAGACTTGCAGGAAGGTGGGGTGAAGCGTAGCGAAGACAGCATGGAGAAGAGCGGAGCGGAAGTTGCGGAGGAGGCGCGGAAGAGGGGCGTCAACGTGCATCTCAACGAGGAAGGGCAGATCACTGATAAGCGGGCCTTGCTTTCTGCTGGTCTCAACGTTGGATCTAGTGGGAAAGCAAAGGATGACAAAGGCGCGGATCATCTGCGCACGTCTGCTCGACCAGCGCAGTCTGCGTTCCAGAATCGTGCCGATGGAGGCAAGCAAGCCATGCGCGAACGGCAGAGTAGAATGATGGAGGAGCAGCTTGACGCACAGGCGAAGCGAGCTCGCGAGGAGGAGGAAGAGGAGCGCCAGAAGCTGGAAAAGACTGCGAAGAGTGCGAAGACCGAGAAGGATGTTGGAGACGCGAAGGCGCGTTATCTTGCGAGAAAGGCTGCCAAAGCGAGAGGGGAGAGCTGAGAGCCTCACGCCATGCGAAGCACGATTACGTCTTGAATTTGCTCGCTCCGGAGCCGCAAACATGGAGTCGAAGTCAGCAGGGCTAAAGGTGCGTGCGTTCCCATTCCAGTTCCCTTCTCTACTTTCTGCCTTGCAATGTAAGAGCGGGCTACTCTTAAGGACGGCGAGCTTGGCTTCTGTCCCATGACTAGCTCGTATCAATTATATGCCCAAGATTGATGGCCTTGCCCCCGCGCGGGCTGCAGTGTTGCATAATCAACTTGCGTTCCATCCGTTTCTATTTGAGGGAGGGCATGAGCTTGTTCACTGACATCTCTGCGGCAGCAAGTACATATGTTCTCTGAGAGCAGCCCTCGAATGAGCAACACGCAACTCAATAGGCCTGGATTACAGATTACATGTCCTTCACCACACTGCGATCGGCCATCTCGCCCTCCCGCTTCGGACCCTCCCGCTTAAACGTCTCAGCGAGACCGCGCTTTGGATCCTCGTCCGGCAGGCCGCGCTGACGCCGCACCTTGAGTACTTCGTTGCGCACCGCAAGTGTCACCTCGATCCGTAACTTTTCAGCCTCGGGACCGTACCGCAAAAAGTCGTCATCGACCACTCCCAACCTCTCGTCAACCTCCATCATTTCCCAACCCTCCCTGCCCGGTTTCCGCCTCGCCCTCTCCTTCAGCGTCTGCCATCTTCTCCGCAACGGCTCCAGCACGCCTTCGCGATCGACCAGCTCGCCAAACGTTACCTCCACATGTTTCCCGGGCCGCGGTAAAGGACGTGGGAACGTTCGCTTCTCGCTCATGACTTCTTGCGGTCCATCGATCCACATTGGAAGCACGTCTGGACAAGGTTCGGCTTCGAGGATGAGGCGCGCGACGCCCCATTTGAAGTAGCGCATTGTTTTGCACGGATGCTGGTGGATCATGCCTTCCGGGAAGATGTGCAGCCAGCTGTGGCGTCGACTCGGGTAGGCGGCGGGTGCTGGGAAGGAGTCGAGGCCGTTGGTGGAGTAGGTGAGGGTCGAGGCGGAGAAGGGGTCCGAAGGTGGTAAAGACATTGAAGGGGTGCGCTGGGCTTGCGACTGAGGAGATGAGGATTGGCCACCACGAGGGTCGCTGAGCAGTCGTATGCACTCCGTCATCGTCGGTTGGAAAAGGCCCCCGTATTTGGAGTGCGCAGATCGTTGGGTTGGCAGGGTGTTGCCGTACGTGAAGAATTTAGAAAGCATCCCGTATTGTCTGTAAACCATGCATCAACACTGATCTGAAATGAATTGAGACAACCTCGTACCCATTTTTGAAGCAGATATCATAGCTCCCAAGCGACCAGCGCATATTGTTTGAGTCCCAGTGATACCGAAATGGCATTACGCCCCAAATCATTGGGTCATCAAGCCTGTTGATCTTTAGCATATGGTTTCGTCGCCACCACCAAGATATTCGGAGCAACTCACACACTCGTATGATTAGAAACAGTAACCAACCCTCTCTCCCGTCCCCTCTCATCCTTCCTCTCATCCACAATCTTCAGAAACCTCTCCAGCCCATGCGTCTCAGTCGAGCTAAGCCCATATAGGAATGAGCGACATAAAAATCCGATGAAGCCAATCGTGGTGTTTGAAGCCAGGCGATGGGAGAGCGGAGGCTCGTATGGCCGCTCTTGTTGCACCATCGGGGCGGACAAGAGCGGAGGTTATGGGGATGGCATGGATGGATGGAGTGAGGTGTGGATAGAAGTAAGGTGTGGTTGGAAAGTTTGCAGGAGAGCACGTGGAGGGCTGGGATGGATTGGGAAGGTGGGTCTGGGAAGTGAATGCGCGCCAATGACGTTGCGCGGTTGACGATGGGAGAGGACAAAGACATGTGCGACTGCATCTTTCGTTCTTCTTCAGCTGGCCGATGAATACGGCTAGAACCAGCTTCGCAAGAGTACTCTTGACCATGAGAACGAGCATGCGACTATTTAGCAGAAACACAGTGAAGCGGATGCGACCTGACGAGGACACTTGACGACTATAGGATCATTTGGACAGCATCTTGGATCGCAACTGATACGAACCTGGAAAGCATACTTCTGGTCACTGGACATACTTCACGATTGGACTTAATGGATAACGATGTTTCTACCGAGTCGCCGGACGACACTGCTTCGAAACAGCAGCTGGACTTGAGCAGCTTGCCACCCGTATTCGTCTCAGCATCGCAGTTCGAGAAGCATTTGGATGACCTTCACGAGTTGGAAGAAGGGCTTGCTGAGGCGAATGCGCCGTTGACATACGATATTCACGAGGCAAGGATCGTGCTGTCAAAGGTGACGAAGAAGAAGCGGATTCACTTCGACTTGCGTGAGAATGGAGGTGTGTGGACGGAGGAAGTTCCTACTGAGCAGCTGAAGAAGTCAGAAAACATGAAAGATTTGGATTCATTGGAATCACCTCGTCCGACCAAGAAGGTCAAACTTGAGGATCCAAAGGATGAAGTGATTGTGATCGATGATGAGTCTACGGCTTCGGAAGGCGAAGAAGCAGCATCCCCGGCGCCAGGACAACGAAAAGTACCGACTGCCAAAGAATCATCGGCCGCCAAAGTCAGGACACCATCTCCCACGCCACTCAAAGAAGAGGACTTGATCCGGGTCGTCCACATAGACTGGTTCGCTGAGTCCAAGAAACGCGGCGTACCAGCACCTCTGGAAGACTACCTCAGCTACCTAGGCCGTCGCGTGCCACGCCCCGTTGCTGCTCCAGCCACACCTCAATCAGGCTCCTCCACCAGCAAACCCCCCTCAACCCAATCCACCCCCTCCAAAGCCATCCTCGACCGCGCCAAAGAAGACGCCCCCACCCCCTCAAGCACCCAACACTCCCGCACCACCGACCGTTTCTCCAAACGAAAGTTCAGCCAGTCGTCAAACAAACCGCTCGGCGTAGGCGGCAGCTGGGAAGCCGGCCACCACTCCAAACATCCCCAACTCCTCCACGCCACCACCTCCGAAGCCGAAAGCGGCAACTCCTCCGATCTCCCCGAGCCCCCGGAGTGGGTCAAGCAGGGCGTTAAGTACGCCTGCCAACGCCCTACTCCGTTGCGCTCGCCGAACGAGGCGTTCGTCTCTTTGCTGAAGAAGATCCGGACGGCGCGGGAGTTGACGAATGATGAGATTGGGGTAAGGGCGTATAGCACTTCCATCGCCTCGCTCGCCGCGTACCCGTATAAATTGACGAGTCCGAGGGAGATTGTGAGGCTGCCGGGCTGTGAAGCGAAGATTGCGAATTTGTTCGTTGAGTGGACGAATACGGGGAAGGTGAAGGCGGTGGAGGAGTTGGAGGCGAATGAAGAACTACAGATACTAAAGTTGTTCTACGAGATCTGGGGTGTTGGGGCGACGACGGCGAGGGAGTTCTACTATGATCGTGGTTGGAGGGATTTGGACGACATTGTTGAGTTTGGCTGGGGTACGTTGACAAGAGTCCAGCAGATTGGGGTTAAGTTCTATGATGAGTTTTTGGACCTGATTCCGAGGGCGGAGGTGGAGGAGATCGGGAGGGTGGTGCGGAAGCACTCTGTTGCTGTGCGGAACGAAGGCATCCAGAGTCTCATCGTGGGTGGGTATCGGCGTGGGAAAGAGGCGAGCGGGGACGTGGATATCGTGGTCTCGCACCCTGATGAGAACCAGACGATGAATTTGGTCACGGACATTGTGTCGGCGCTGGAAGAGAGCGGGTGGATCACGCACACACTGCTGCTGTCTCTCAACTCCACCAATCGTGGACAGCAGACTCTGCCTTTTCGGGCCTCAGCGCTGCATGGTGGGCATGGCTTCGACACTTTAGACAAAGCGCTCGTCGTCTGGCAAGACCCTGCGTGGCCGAATAAAGAAGCTGATCTGGCTGCGAACCCGAAGGCGAAGAACCCGAATATTCATCGTCGGGTCGATATCATCATCGCGCCTTGGCGGACTGTCGGATGTGCGGTGGCGGGTTGGAGTGGAGGGACGACATTTCAGCGGGATTTGAGACGGTATGCGAAGAATGTGAAGGGGTGGAAGTTTGATTCGAGTGGTGT
The DNA here is from genome assembly GCF_035928015.1 of Saxophila tyrrhenica. Taxonomy (NCBI): domain Eukaryota; kingdom Fungi; phylum Ascomycota; class Dothideomycetes; order Mycosphaerellales; family Extremaceae; genus Saxophila; species Saxophila tyrrhenica. The sequence goes on along the minus strand of NW_027041734.1, from coordinate 1,588,812 downwards.
GAGGAGTCGGGTCAATGGGGAGGTGGTCGATGTGGAGGGGTGGCAGGATTATCGTGGTAAGATTGGGGAGGGCAGGGCGAAGACGATGCTTGAGGCGGAGAGGAGGGTGTTTGAGGGGTTGGGGTTGGAGTTTATTGAGCCGGATGAGCGGTGCACTGGTTAATACTGTGCTTCGTGAATACTGTGACTTTCAATCCATGACCCGTTCTCGAGTATCGCAATAGCGCTGAGCCTTCCCTCCCACTGCTCAACGACTTGTCAGTGTCTAGGAGAAGGGAGATTGTGTGTGTGGAAGATCCTAGTTCCACACCCAGTTCTCGAGCATCGTAACAACTCTCAAGCCCTTAGTGTACTGCTTGAGCGTCTCAACAGCTTCTCCAAGCACGGAGGAGGCGTTTCTTGCTCAATACATGACCCCTTCTCCACCATCGCGACAACTCTCACCCCACCGTAGCGGTGCTCGCACTCTCAAAGGCTTATCCCTTTCCTGGGGAAGGCGCCCGGTCAGACGTCCGCCGGCTCATGCTGCTCATCCGGGTCGTAGTCCCAAGCGTTGCCCTCGTCCCTCGCTAGAGCTTCCACCGCACCACTCGTAAACTCCTCCTTAGTTCCTCTCGGCACGTCCCTGATGAACCTCGCCGGATTGCCCGCCACAACCGTGTAAGGCGCAACATCCTTCGTAACCACACTCGCCGCCCCCACAGTACTCCCCTTCCCAATCGTGATGCCCGGCAAGACTGTCACATTGCCACCCAGCCAGCAGTCCTCTTCGATAGTGATCTCCTTGCCCAGTTCCGGTCCCGCCGTGCCCTTTCGAACATCAGGATCGAGTGGATGAGTGCCAGAAAACAAGCTCACACCCGAAGCCAGCAGCGTCCGGGCTCCAATCGTGACTTTGCAGGTATCCAGAATCGTAGCGTTGAAATTGATGAAAACTCCTTCTCCGAGAACGAGATTGGTGCCATAGTCGATGCGGATGGGTGGTTCTACCCATGGTTCGTTGGAGAAGAGGGCTTCGTCTTCGATCTCGGTCGCCTTGGGAGATGGCAAGGGCGTGGTGTCCCCGACGATTTCGCGCCATAGACGAACGCGCTCACGCCTGCTTACGCCGCTGTAGTTGTTGAAGGCTTGACAAGCGAGGGTGCAGCGGCGGCGGCCTTCTACCATCTCTGGGGTGAACGCGAAGTAGAGGTCTCCGCGGAGCTGTCGTTGCTTGTTTTCGGATGTTGCCATGTTGGAGATGCTGAGAGGACGGACTCTCGAGTGTAGGGTTCTCCTGTAGGCAGACTGGGTGTAGTGGTGTCAGAGGGCTGGGTGTGCATGCTTCGTAGTTCCGAGAAGAGGTTGGAGAGGTTTTTGACGGGCAGGTGACCGGACTTGTCTACTAGCGGCAACAGGACTCTCCAGAAAGGGGAAAGTGCAGAGAGTGCAATGAGATGGATAAGCTCACAATGCTCGAGGTCTTTGTTCAGGAGAAGGCCGTGTTGTACAATCTTTGTATCGAATGTCTGCTAATCAACCTACCTGTCTGGAAAGGCTTCTCCGAGGCGAGGCCTTGTCTGATGCGAGCGCAACGCGTGTGGTATGCTCTACAGCGTATTGCTGGACTCGAGAATGGTGTTGATAGCCTCGAGTAGTCCTTGGGCTGGAGTCTGGAGTCGGGATGGCATGTGATCGTTTTGGGAAGGCTCGATGTAGATCCCTCCCACCTCACCTCTTCTCTCAGCTGTTGTTCTATCTCGTCGTGCTGCTGTAGACAGTCTGCAGCGAGGAGAACATCCCTTCTAGAGGACGGCGCAGCCCGTCGAGCTCGTTGTCGTTCTTGGTGGGGAGGTACCTCCGCCCATCCGCCGCTCCGCCGTCAGCCCCAACCATGCCGCAACTCCTGCTTCGAGGCACCACCACACCATCGACAGACGACAAAAGACATCACGATAGTGTTTCTTGTCGAGACAAACTTCCAAAGATCCTCGACGAAGCCTCGAGTAGGCCCAGATCGCCATTTCGAGTCGACCGAGGCGTCCAAGGGCAGCGCAAGCTGTTCACTAGCCCCCCCTCCATCACCACGGCCTAGGACCACAAGAGGAGGTGATGAGCATGCTGAGATTGCCGTAGCAGCAAGGAAGAACAATCTACAAAGCATCAGGAAGGCCCTGCTCGCCGTAGAGGAGCAGCAGGCGCATTCGAGGCGGCGACAGCACCACGCTTCGGGCAGAAGCCTTCACTTCCGCAAGCCCCACGTGCGCCAGCGAGCTTCACTAAAGCTCAGCAACACCAGCAGACACTGCTTCACTGCTTCACATAACATGTGAACGCGCGTGGAAAACGGCGGGACCGCTCCTTGCTCCCAAAGCGCCTCCATGGGTGCTTCTGGTCGCGCTGCAGCCGGTCATGGCGCCACCAATGCGACGAGGAAGCTACTCGACCCGCAACTTCTACCAGAACATCAGCATGGCCAGCAACATCCTACAAAGCACCTCAGCAGCACAGTCGCGAGTAAAGATTGCGTGTCATCCGCAGGCAGTCGCCCACCAGCAATTTCCGTCTGCGCACACGCTGTATCAGCTCACCAGCTCACCGAGGTCAACAACACCTCGACAGCAACGACCCCGACCGCTCCAAACAACGGCATGTGCCCAGCGAGGCAGCCATGACGGGTCGATCGAGCATCGGACACGATCCTCCTCACTAGGCCCGTCTGAACTCAGAAGTCGACCAAGATGCCATTGTCGTCTCGATCAAGCCAGAACCACGAAAACAGCACCCTCAGAGGCAGTCAATGGCTCCAGCAATCTTCCACCCACGTGCACCTTGCCGAGAGCCATGAAAGCTTGGACATCGCCTCGAGATTCCACAACTTGGATGACCACACTCATCGGCGGAGGGTGCGGGACACCCTCTTCTCCACTAACACCCGAGAGAGGATGTACGGTGGCGGTAATGCATGCTTGAGTCTTCAAGAGTATCTTGCACCACCAGCAAAACAAAGGCGTACAAGCAATGAGAAGAGATGAGATCTTTCGTACCCTCGACCTACCGTACACGTGCTTGAGACATCTCGTCGCCATGGTATGCACTTACTCTGGACTGACCGCAGGACCTGGCTGGAGAACTACTCTCCGAAGGACTACTCTTAGGGTTATCCCGGAAGCATCGACGAATACACCCGCTGAAGGAAAGTCTCCTAGGCAGGAGAGCTGCTTACGGTGCTACAGCCTTTGATATCCATCGATCTGGTCTGTTAGTCCGGAGAACTGGACACATGGGACGGTGTCTTACCAAGCTCCTGCGCACGATGTCAGCGGGCTTTCAACTCTTCAGCTCATGCCGTTGATTGTCTGTCTCAGGCTCTATGGTGTTTGCTTAGGCAGATCGGAGCAAGCATCCTGTACTTACGGGTTGTGGGCGGCTATGATCGACGATGTGCAAGCAGCAAGCGCCAATCAGTCTCTACGCGGGCGTGCATATCGTGGCTTCACGACATGCTTCTGAACAGCTTGCTGCTGAGCGGTCATGTGCAACTGCTGCTGTCGTGTCAGTAGACATTCATGACCGCCCTGATACCCATTCTGGTGCTCTTTTCTCGAGTACAATACGTCTTGCACTGTCCGGCTCTCTTGCGCTGAACTGGCGGCAAACGCCTCTTTCTACCGGAGAGCCGTTCCAGTGATCTGCTTCGGCGGCAGGGGAGGGAAGTACAGCTGCCGCGCAGTTCTCCGCGCCGCTGGTGGCTGTGGTGGTGCTTACCCCTTTCCGCGGTTCCTGCCCGGTTCTTCTCGTTTGGAGATATGCGACGACTGCCTTCGTGATGGTCTGCTGTTGTTGGTGCATGGTGGCTGAGTGTGTGTGGTGTGTGGTGTGTGGTGAGTGGTGAGTGTGTTGTGAGGTGAGTGGTGAGTGTGGTGTGAGTGCATGTGGAAGCCAGCCCACACCTCAAGCCCAAGCCGACCTCAGCGCGACGAGGTCTCCGGGCCATGCTCCGCTTACGCCGGCTAATGCTCGGATGGATGAAATGCAAGTAACATATGATTCTGCAAGGTATGTGCTCTTGTCGAACGGGGCTTCGGCAGGCGTGGGTGTCCGGTGAACCGGAGGCGCTTCGTTGTTGTCCTTACTAGACATTTGGTCAGATGGTGGCTAACAGTGAACAGACATCAGTCTTGGATCGTTACGATCACCTCAATTTTTTGGTCTTTGCTAAGCACAGAAAGCTTGAGGTCGTCCGTTCGAGCTTGCACGCCTTGGTAAGTCTTTTGCACTGGATTGAGAGATCTCTACGCCACGCCATGGCATGAACGTGGTATGGGTATAATGAATACAAGCGCTTCAGGACGATACGGCGCATTGGCTTTTGCAAATTGTAAAGTGTTGTGTGGTGGTGTTGCTGCGATGAGAGGGAAAGCGTACATTGCGGACAGCCGAGCTGATTCCCTCCGGAGATCATTATGAAACACCAGGCCATCGAACAAATACAACATGGACACGAAGAGAATGCTACGCTTCGCGCGATACATCTCGTCCAACTCCGGAGAAAAGATGGTGTTTTTGGTTGTGTTGTCAACTCGTGAAGAAAGCAGCCTGAAGCCGTACAACCACCTCTCGACGACGATTTAACAACGCCACACCACCGTACGAACACGAAACAAATACGATGAGGATGAGCAACACTCTGCGATCAAACCCATGCAACTCCGTGATCGAGACGACGTTGCATCGTTGCACAAGCACTCTCTGAACCAAACGCCCTTCCCAACACCACCGCCCCTGTCCGCGCCACAACCCCACACCGGCACGACACCGGCCGACCACGGCCACCTTTCGCAAGTAATATATTCATTTACAGAAAAGTGTCTTCCGGGCTGGGGGCCGGCGTGACCCAGTCGCAAGAGGAGGAAACGTAGTAACCCTGCCGCTGCCATGCCATTGCCATGCCCAGTTGCCTTTAGATAGCCTTTCATTTGTTAACGTACCTTGGGTTATTACGCCCTGCTAACATCTTTCTTAGAGCTGATCGATTCAGCTTTCACAAGCTTCAATCAATAAGCTGCTAGTGGGCTGAGAACAACGACTCTTGCGCAGGCGTTCGGAGGTTCGATTCCTTCAATCTTTTCTTGCTTTTCTTCGTTTCTTGTGCGAGAACGTTGTGGAGGGTGTGTCGGGGTTTATGAGGTTATTTCGCTGTTTATAGAGCTATGGACGGGTCTGTGGTGGTGGTGGAGAGTGTGGTGAGGGTGTTTTGCTTGAAGCCTACCGAACGGCTTGCGGTCTTGGCGGTGTGGTATGTGGAGCTTTGGGCGGAGGAGTTGCTGCTACTCCTTCCTTTCGCTCGAAATGTGCTCATTTTGACGGTCTTGAGCTGCTCAGAGAGACTGAGGGCTGAGTTGAGAACATATCCAGCGCTTGAGAGGAAGGCAAGTACATTCGCATTAAAGTAGACCTGGTCGCTCTCTATCTACTCATTCTCTTTCTGACCTCCACGGAGCTCCACATTGCGACGGCAGAGCTGAAAATTGCGGCTTCCCCTCCCATCGCACAACACGCTCCGTGCGACAATTCCTCCTCGTGCCGCTGAGGTTCGATCAGGCTGATCAAGCTGCTCGAGAAGAAGGCAAGTCTCGCCGCAATCACGCTCATCGTCCTTCACACAGTTCCTATTCAGTCATCACCCGAGCCACCTTCGCACTCCCAGTTCAAGCACTTCCGGCGGGCCCGTACTGGAGAAGTCCACGGTGAAAGACTCAATAATGGGCAGATGGGAAACCAGGTGTCTCGACACGGGGAAAGAAGATGAGGAGGTCTCAGAGCGTGGCGTGGTCCTGAAACCTTGGAAGTGTCTTGGAGAACCCTTCCACCCGTCAATCTGGAGAAAGAGAGACGGCCTGACCAGATTGAAGACGCAGCGCAACTCGACCAAACGCGTAGACGACCGCCGCACTGGCTGTGCCGCTTGAGGTATCCTTCGAGAGTACGTGGCCGGATTTAAGCGTCCTCCGGGCTAGACGAACGACACCTGGGTTCTGATGATGAGGTACACACAAACACCAGCGTAAGATGGATGGAGAAGTCTCTGCGGGACCATCAGAGGCCGGAGGACGTGCCAGACAATCAGGACGGAGATGCTGGGAACATTTCGCCGATAACTTGCTAAGCAGTGCGGAGCTCGTCCAAAGGAGGTCCACAGCACGGAAGGTCAAACAAGAGGAGGGACGTTGACGGTGGGAAGCGACAGCGAGTAGATGGGCCAGAACGGATCTTGCAATTCTGTCAGTGCATTGGTTTTGGGACCCAGAATCAAATAGATCATTGCTCATGGTTGCTCGCTAAATTACAGTTCAACATCAAAGCCTGCAGCCCATATCCACATCATCCATCAGTGTACAACAGTACCATATTCACCCCCCTGCTCCTTCTCCTCCGGCTCATAGAAGGAGAACTTCCCGACCTGACTATCGTTATCCCGAATATGAAACCGCACCCTTGCCATCTCCACCTCATTATGTCCTTTCCCTTCAAACTCTCCTCGTGGTGAATGCTCCAGCGCAGCAACAACAAGCTGCGTAGGGCTACGATAGCGTCTGCGATCCGCGAGACCCAGCACGACTTGCCACAGCACGACCAAGCAGCCTGCGATGGCGACAGCGACGCCGAGCTCGGAGGTACGGGAGCCGATACCATAGGACCAGACGTACATTTGAGCCCAGCGGGAGAGGATGGGGCGCGCAGGATCTTTGGTGTTGATGTGGCTGTCGACGGGAGCGGTGCTGTAGTCGATGAGGGAAAGGGCTTGCAAGGTGGGTATGAGAGCGAGATAGTCGTAATTCTGATTGTAGATCCAGTCGTTGGAAGGATTTTGCAGTTGGCTCTGCATCGTCTGCGGGCACGAGTGTGTCAGCTATCTCGCACGTCTCGAGAGTTGGGTTAGTGGCTACTTACATTCTGCAGGAGCTGAGTGGTGGTCCGGTTGGCGAACAACGAACCCTGCTCGCTGGTCGACCACGCCGCGACATACCAATTCGGGTCCATGGCAAAGCTGAGCGCGTTGTGCACGGGGAGGTCGGCGGTCTGCACGAGCTTGGCTGGGTTGGAGACCGGGTTGGCGTTGAGGGAGTACATTGTAAAGTCGTAGTAGGGCACAAAGTCGACCACGAAGTGGGTGTCAGACGATCCGTTTCCCATATAGAACTCCACTGTCACGGAGTGTTGGGTACGATTAAACACGTCAGAGTCTTCGTCCGCGGTGAAGATGCGTTCCCACGGGCAAATCGTGTTGTTGAGCAGCCGGCCAACGCTCAGGCAAGGCGCAGGGATCCAGGACGGGCGTTTGCCATCCTTGAAGTATGCCGCCTTGTCCGATGTGTACACGGTGATGTCGACACCCGGGTCGGTATTGCCAGTCGCGTTGTTGTAGATCTGATCGGTGAAGAATTGTGCTTTCTTGTTCTCGCTGCTCCAGCCTGAACCTGTGCGGATGCATCTCGTGTACTTGCCAGTCCAGCTCGATGTAGACAAGGCGGTGAACCGTAGGTCGTAATTGTCGTAGCACCGAACTTGACGGTTGGCATCTACCTCCACTGTCTTCAGAACGGTCAGTGGATTGAGAATTATCGAGCAGTTTTTGCTGTCGCATACGCACCCAGTGGTCCGTGAAGTTGTAGTCAGCCCATTTCGTCGGTACAGCTCCCAGCACGACGCCGTCGCGGAGAAGTGATAACTCGAGCGACTTGTTGTACTCCACGTACGTCTTGATCGGATCGGTATCGTACAGCTGACGAGCGGAATGGTTGGTGATCCATTTCTTGGTGAAGCCGAACGACAAGAGTTTCACAGCCAGGTAGTCATTGTAGCTGTAAGAAGGACAAACATCAGTTGGTGCTGTGGATTTATCGTTTTTCATAGCAAGACTCACAGGTTCGTGATCACCTGTCGGTTTGGAGTCCACCATGTGTAGTCCTTGTATTGTTGTTTGCCATCTGCCAGTCCGTATAACAGCTCCATCGCGTTGTCAGTCTTGATTTTGGAGGTGTAATTCGCCGCGAACGACAAGCCCAGCTGCGTGGTGATGCCGGCGTCTCCGTCGCTCGCGATGTAAGTGCTGACCCACGCATCCATAGAATCGCCAAAAGGAGTCAAAGTGCACGAGTAGTTTTTGGCTTGGATCTCTTGCTTAGTACAATGCGTGCTGGCGTGAAGGTTCCACCAAATCCAGGAATCGGCCCTGGTACTCGGCGGCTCTGCTGCGTTCAAGCCTTGGAATACACGCTGTCCCACCTTGGCGGTTGGGATAATGTTTAATGCCGGAATCACCAAAACAGCAGTAGCTGGACCCATCAGGTTGATGAGAACGCAGAGGAACAGTGACAGTCCGATCAGCTGCCAGACTCGTAGACCAACTCGCTTATCTGCTGCGCTCTTCTTACCGAATGGCGAGGGCCCAGTCTTCCATAACAGTGGGTCAAGAAGTGTTATCGGATCCGCAAACTCCAGTGGTCGAGTCAAATAGCCGACAGGGAGGCCCTCTTTGTAGCCAGCCGCCTTCATCGTGAGTATGTACATCAAAGCCGCAGCGATGATGCCGAACCAGACCTCCAGAGCTTTCGCGACGAACTGTAGTCCCCCAAGGAGATCATGGCTGGCTTTATTGAACTCCCTCGCCCTCTGTCGTGGAATGGCCTGGTTGGGGTTGAACATGTCCAGCCAGCATTGACCTTTAGGACACCAAGCACTCGCTCCAATGATGTACTCGGTGAAGTTGAGGTAGAGCAGAGCGACGACAGGAACGAGCCACAGCAGGGCGATCGTCTGCCAGATGATTGTTGCCAAAGACCCTCGTTTCCGTGCCATTTGGGGATGAGCTCCCAGCTCGATCTGAGGCCTTATCGCTTCATCCTCGGAGATCTGGTGTTCGGGTGTGGGATTGACGCTTTGGTAAGAGAAGGACGGATCGTGCTTCAGATCACTCATCTTGCCGGCTCGATAACTACAGATGCGTCCTGTGGTCCTCAAGAACACGAACAGAGGTCAAACGAGTGATGACTGTCCAGCGGCGACAGTGCCGGATTCAAGGATGAAGAAGAGATACTCGCCAACTCACACATAGGAGCTGAGCCAACACTGATATATCGATCCTTCGAATCGGCGCGACGCCTGAGAGCAGATGGCGGGCCATTAATCATCCATTAGCTAGAAATGTTATTGATCCTGCACGCCAACAGACAGCTGCTGTTTCGGCCCCCAAGCCACAACCGACGTGCGCATCCTGGTATTCCAGACTGCACCAGAAGACCAGCTGGCACCCAGACCACCCAGACCCTCCATTGCATTCGATCGAAAACAGGTGTTGTTTGCCGGCGATAGTCATCGCCCTACGAGCTGGGTTTTCAGTAGCAAGTGTAACTCTGTGAAGAACGCCTTTGTCAGCTTAGGCCTGCCATACATGTAATCATCATGCTTTCGGTACGTAAACAACGGTTCTCTTCGGCATGCCGTGCTGGGAGGAAGAGACTGCCGCTCTAGATGAGATGAAGTTAGCCTTGTCCCCATGCGCAGGAGTTCTAAGCTTAGAAAGAAGCTAACGCAGAGCCTAGCTAGACAGCTTGGCGGGACGCCTTATCGTCTCGACTTCACTTCCCCGGCCGAGGTGAGTGAGGTTGGGTTAGACTCTTGTGAAAGGCGAAAAAGGTGCTGGCATGCAACGCTGCACGATTGTCGAGGTGATACGCAGATGGGAATATTTCTCCGAGCCAGGATGATTTGTCAACACAGTACATCGGCTTCGCGTTGACAGCATCAAAGCGGCAATTCTCGAATATCTGCAGTAGGGCGCCTGAGCCCCACCCAGCCTTGTCCGGAATTGGACAGAAACTCGGTGCCTGGACAGAGCAGCGCCTCCACCTGGGGAGAAATCGAGAAGCGCATCCCCGTTGAGCTGAAGTTGCTGATCGTGCCACGCGAGCTGAATGCCTCGAGCCTGTTAAGTTCATGGTCATGGTTCGAGAATGAAGTTAATAGCGGCAATCCACGGTATTTGCTTCCAATCTGTCAAGATAGACAGCTCATTCACCCACCACCTCCCTTCCTCTCCACCTCCAGCATCGCATCCACCACCTGGAACACGCCCGTAACAAGCTTCATTGTCCCCTCGTCGACCTCTCCACCAAAGCGCTGTTGGATCTTGTCCGGATGCCAGCGCACGCGCTCAGCTTTGAGCGTACGTAATCGATCCTTAGCGCTGTCGGCAGGCGCGCGACGCATGAAGGCCTCGATGTTGGGCTTGAGGACGAGTTTGCCGGGAAGTACGGGCCAAGGGAGGCGATTAGCGAGCTTAGTGTCGGAATCGCTTGGCTGAGAAGTGAGCAACTTGGACCAGGAGGAGAGGTAGGTGGACCAGGCGGTGGTGTACTCGGATTCTGATGGCGCCTCCTTGGTAGGCTGAGTGGCGGGACGGTTGGAGTCGCCGGTAAAAGCATACTCATACCTCTCCCACGCATCCTCATCCTCCTCGCCATCGCCAGCACCTTCTCTACCCTTCCACCGCTGCGCCCTCTCCCAAGCCTGCCTCTCCTTCCTCCGCACAAACTCCTCCCGCTTCCTGGTCCTCTCTTCCTCCTCCGCTCTCCTTTCTTTCTCCCTCTTCTCCCGCTCAAACACCACCTCAGGATTCTTTCGCTCCCACATCTTTTCCTTGACGTACGTGACATACTCTTCATCGTTCATCTGCTCCAGCTTGCCAGTCGTCGCATTCTGCTGGGCCGGGCGCGGATAGACGTGGATGGGCTGGTTATAGACGCTCTCCCAATAGGCTGCAGCCCCCTCGTCGTCGGCCAAAGCGTCGAAGAGCGATGCGCGGAAGGCGTCTGTGTCCATGGAAGAAGGGTCCGCGGGTTCCCGAGGGAAGGGATGCGCTGCATCGGAGTCCTGCGTATCTGGGTCCTCGCGGGAAGGAGTGCCATGTTTCCTGCGCTTCTTATGGTGCCGACGCTCGCCGGCCGAATCGTAGCTGTCCTCCCGCCGTGAGCGGCGATGCTTTCTACGATCGTCTTGTGGATCTTTCGTGCCATGCTTGAATCGGAACTTCGATGCGCGAGGTGATCGCCATTCGTCCTCACGCCGTGATCTTCTGCGACCGTCTATGTTCTCTCGTTGGTCGTCTTTGATCGCATTGTGTCGGTCAATTTCGTTCTGAAGGCTTGCGAGGATCGCATCGTGGTCTGTCTCGCCCTCAAGGCTCTGCTCTACCTGTCGGCGACTTTCCTCGAGCGATGGCATGCTGACCTCCCAGTTGCACACCGTCTGAGAAGCATCATCATGCTATACCATGTCTTGTCATGTGGAAGAAGCCTCCACGGTTCTTGCCTTTGATGCGGCATGAATCGCTTATCGATAACAACGGAAGTCTTGGCAGTATCACCTCAGGCAAGAGCTACCGCGAGCTCAAACATCGTTGTACAACACCACCACATGCATCCCCACTGACCATTCCGATTCGAACACCGCCACCGCCAGCGACAATGGCAGACCCCACCGCGAATGACCTCCTCACCACCAAAGCCCCCGACGCCGCCCTCTCAGTGCAACTCCACCCCCTCGTCCTGCTCACCATCACCGACTACATCACCCGCCACATCTCCCGTCGCCAGCCCAACCCCATAGTCGGCGCCGTCATCGGCCAACAAAACGGCCGCACAATCACGCTCGAGCACGCCTACGAAGTCAAGACCTCATTACAGAATGATTCCGACATCCTTCTCAATCATGAATTCTTCGCGGATCGGATGGAGCAGTACAAGGACGTACACAAGGTTCCAGCATTAGATGTGCAGGCGGTTTTCATGCTGGGAAGCACAGTGGGGCCGGCGGAGGAGCATGCAAAAGTGGTGAAGCAGGTGCAGGAGATGGTGGAGACGGATGCGATTATGTTGGTACTATTTCATGCCGAGATGGTGGATCAGTTGCAGGGAGGGAAGCTGCCGATTACGATATACGAGAGCGTGGTAGATCAGCAGGAGGGTGGAGAGGTTGGAAGCAAGGACGTCAGATTCCGGGAATTGAGCTTCGAGGTCGAGACGGGCGAGGCAGAGATGATTGCTGTGGATTTCGTGGCTACGGGCGGTGGAAACGCGACAGCAGTACCTCAAGCAGCGGACACGATCCCGCCTCCTGGAACGGTAGAAGCGGGCAGTAGTAAAACTGCAGAGAAGAAAGGGAAAGGCAAAGGCAAATCGAAAGACGACGACAGTGACCCGGACAGCACGCACTCCGTCCTCTCCCCGGAAGACGAAGAACTCATCGCCTCCCTCACCGCCAAAACCAACGCGATCAAAATGCTCAACCAACGCATCAACCTCATCCGCTCATACCTCCAGTCCCTACCGCCCAGCTACCTCACCTCGCCCACCTCCACAGAAGCCCCAGCAGAAGATACCAACCACCCCCTCCTCCGCAGCATCTCCGCCCTCCTCTCCCGCCTCCCGCTCCTCGCGCCCCCGACATCATCCTCCGAAACCACCCACCACTCCTCCCTCGCCTCCGCCGCGTCAAAGGAGAAGGAAGACGTGCACCTCACAACCCTGCTCTCCTCCCTCACGCGCTCGATCTCCGAAGCGCAAGCGCTGGGTTCGAAATTCCACACCTTGACGCGGGAGAAGACTGCCAAGGACCGGAACGTGATGTCTGGAGGCGGAGGGAGAGGGGGGTTCGGGCAGGGGGAGGCTTACGGGGATTTTGGAGCGTCCGGGGCTTCGGGGTCGGGGCTGGGGTCTTAGAAGGATCTTGGTTCTACGGCTAAGGGGTCGACTGGGCGTTCTTATTCTGGGTTTGGGGGTGGTGGGGGGAGTTATGGGGGTGGAGCTGGGTACGGAAGTGGCTATGGTGGTGGCAGCGGTGGTTATGGAAGTGGTGCTTACGGAAGCGGAAACACTTATGGAGGAGGCTTTTATCGATGAAGCGACGATGCATTGTGAGCGTTTCAAGCGACGAGGAGCATGACTTGCTGGTTGTTCAATTGGGGCGCATATGTACTGATGGGCTGATGCTGTTCAGCTCGATTGATGAGTTGAGGTGTCTTGATTTGCTAAACCACCATGTCTACAACAAGAAAATCTGCAAGTTTGACCACCTTTGCCCCGAACAACTTGCCAATGTCTAACAAAGCGCCCTGTGCCGGACATCTCTCCTGAACTCCTGCCTCGATAACGACATAGGAAAAGTGCAAGTTCGAATGAAACAGAACGCCAGACACCTGTATTGAACATCTCTCCTGAATTCCTAGCCCGATATCGTTCCCTTGACAAACTCCGTGCCCTCGTGTCCTGCCGTGATGCTCTCGCCTTTATTCCTGATCCAAGCATGCCCTGTCGTGATACCCTGCAGCAATCTCCCATGATGCTGTGAGTTTGATGCTTTGCGCGCGTTCAGGCTTCGATGACCTTCATCTGCTCAACGGCATCCATCTCGCGGCGGCGGATGCGTTCGGCGAATGTGAGGAGGCTCTTCGGCTTGACTGGCGTCGCCTCGTCAACTTCGGATGACTCGTTCGGAGGCGTGGTCGGTTCATCATCTTCGTCATCGTCGCTCGTCTCGCCTTCAGACTCAGACTCGCTTCCCTCGTCGTCGTCGGTAGTGTTGGAGTCAGACGTCGACCCCGAATCCCAGCCCTCATCATCACCACCGCTCGAAGTCGAAGACCCACCCCACCCCTCATCACCACTCTTCTCATCACCACCCCACTCAGCCGCCTGATACACCACCCCCTTCTTGTTCTTAAACTTGCTCGGCATCCACTCCTCACTCTCTTCTTCAACAAACCCCTGAGCTATCTTCTGCACCTCAGCCCCCCAGGCCCCGGGCGAGTAGTCCATCTCGAACCCTTCGTGCTCGAAGCCCCTGACGTCGCTGCGCAGCACTTCACGGCGCATTAGGCTCTGCTTTCTTGGGACTTTGTGCAATTCGATGTACGACTTCGACGGCGCTGGGGCGCGCTTCCTCAGCGGGCCGCTTGGGAGAATGCGGTCGAGTTCGCTCAGCGCCTTCTCAAACTCATGCTGCGCCTTGATGCGGTCCGGGTGGTCTTCAAGCAGCGCGAGGTCGTAGAGAAACACCGCCAGCAGCTGGGCCTCAGCCTCGACGCGGAAGCAGTTGTCGCAAAAACCAGCGATGGCGTGGTAGAGTTCCGAAGTGCCGCCGCGGCAGGCGATGCTGAGCTCGTAGTCCTCTTCATCTGCAGCTCGGACGCGGGAGGAGGGGTACTTGATTTTGATGTTGGTGTTGCAGTGGGAGAGGCGGACGGTGTGGGTGTGGCGGCAGGTGGTGAAGTGGTAGGTTTGGATGCGGCACATGATGGCGGTGGTGGTGCTTTGGTTGATTCCACGTGGGAGGGTTGTGGTGAGGTGTACAAATGATGAGTTGGTCGTAGTGAGGAGGTGGTGAAGAACGTCCGGCGCTCCTTGTGGTGTTTGAAGTCTTCGGTTTGAGTTTTTCTGAGTGGTGCGGATGATTTGCACGTGTTGACTCGGCTGGTGAGACTGGTCTGCTGAGGTGGTCCGTGAAGGCACAAGGCAGTCGTCGTTGAGTCACCAGATATGTCTTGCTCTGAATCCAGTCAGAAGATGTCTCGCACAACACAAATGCTTTCAAACAATGTCTTCACAAGAAAATATCTCACAGTCAACGTCAAGTCTCAAGTCCAAGTTCTCAGACCAGAATGAAGCAGAGATATGTCTCGTTCGAAGTGGAGCCTGTATTGTCCTCAATAGCGACGCACGTCGACAATACGAGTTTCAGACTACCCTTCCCGTTGTCAAGAAGACCAATGGGCATTGAAGAGGTGGTTGGGACGAAGGGTAAAAATAGATGTGCGTCGTTGTCCCGAGCGCTGAAGTGAAGTTGTCTGAAGAGTGAGGTGAGGTTGAGACTTGGGCGTTGCGACTGCCTTGACTCCCCTGGCGCCTTCCTGCTGGCGTGGAGACGAGATGAGGGGGTTGTCGCTGCCGAGTCGAGGGAGGTTTCATTCACATGCCAATGACCTCTGACGCGTGATGAGAGAGGATGTTCTTGTGCGACGTTACATGCCCGACCTGCCTCATGCGTCGGTCGCCTTGGCCCTGACAAGCTTGACTGGGCCAGAAACCACCATATACAGTCCCTGCGATCACAGTATAAGCATGTAGTTAAGGTATGGCCGCAAAGGCTTCGAGCAGAACATCTCTTATACAACAGCAGATATGTATCTCTATCTACACCCATCGCCCGCTCAGCGCAGCCTTCGTGCAAACACCACCAAACGCCTCGCTCCCAAGGGTATCCGCAAACCGATA
This sequence comes from Saxophila tyrrhenica, assembly GCF_035928015.1. NCBI lineage: Eukaryota > Fungi > Ascomycota > Dothideomycetes > Mycosphaerellales > Extremaceae > Saxophila > Saxophila tyrrhenica. The sequence goes on along the minus strand of NW_027041734.1, from coordinate 1,573,501 downwards.
TCAGCAATACTCCGCAATAATCATGAACACTCCTTTCACCTCCATCCCGTCACCATCCAGCATGGGCGAATCACTGAACTCCGCTCCCACGATACGTCCCACTCATCAATCACCCCTTTCCGCTCGCGCTCCGCCACCACCGCTTCTTCCCTTTCTCCTTCTCGGTCCCCATCGACTCCGCACCCGCCTCTCCATCTCTGACCCTCCCCTGCTGCTCCACACCAGACCTCGCCTGATCCATAGAAACGCTCTTACTCCCCCCAACTCCCACCCCCGGACTCGACCCCTTCGATGGCCTCGTCAAACTACTCATCGTCCTCGACAAACCCCCGGACGAAAAGTAATTCCGACTCCGGCTCGAACCAGACCGCTCAGTGCCCATGGGTTGAGTCGAAGTCCGGCGGACCGAACTGGGGGAGACGAGCGGGGTGTGCAGATCTTCGGACATGTTGGTATTGGCGTCTTGAATATTGCCTGGCGAGGTGGGGATGGAGCGTAAGACCGGATCGGGTTTGGTTGATTGCGGTGGGTGGGGAAATCTCGAGGGGTCGAGCATGGCACGGAGGGAGGAGGTGCGTTTGGGGTGGGCGGTCGGCTGGGTTGGGGTGATGGTGACGGCGGAGTCGAGGGGTTTGGCGAAGGTGCTTGGGCCGTCAGATAGGGTATGCTGGACTAGCTGTGGCTGCGTGGCGTAGTGCTGAACTGCGTCATTGGAGGTGTTCGTCTGGTCAACGAAGTTTGTCGGCTTCGTTGGCACAGGAGGCTCTGGCTCTTCGTCCTTCCACTGGTCCAGTGACGGCAACGGCGGCAGTTCACGGTTCAGGTTGATGGGCGGCTTCTTCTTGGACTTTGCAGACCCATCAGGGGTGCCTTGACCTTTTCCGTCATCCTCGTTATTAGTATCGACGTTAGTCGTGCTGTCCCTGCGCTGGAACGGCCGCCAACTCTTCCACTTGCTCGAGGTGTAGTCGTTCGACGACAGCGCAGAAACAGCACTGCGCACAGAGTCAATCGAGCGCGACCGACTCTCCGGCCGACTGATATCGAAGCTCGGCTGACGACTTGGCTTCCGACTCGACTGGCGAGAGCTTGGCCGTATAAACTCTCTGATCTGGCGCGTAATGCTCCGCGACCTGCTAGGTACTTCAGAGTGGTTCGCAGTCGAGAAAGGTGCTCTCGGCCGTCTTTCGGGATACACCTCTTGAGGGTTGACAGGGTTCGTAGGAGCTGTGGCAAAAGTGTCCAAGCTGTCCTTGCCCTGGCGGCTCTCCGGCCGCAGCATCTCCAGCTCCGTCCGACTCTCTGAACGAGGAGTGTGTCGCTTGCGGCTGGTGGATCGCCTCATCTCCGCGCTTGGTCGACTGTTCGAGCGCTGGTGAAGAGAGACGGGCCCGCTCATATCCGTGTCTGACTTTGGGACTGGCTTCCGGGCTGGTATGCGTATCGGTGCAGGGGCTTTCTCGATAACGACAGGCTGTGCATCCTTGACAAGTGGCCAGGCTGGCTCAGCTACACTGTCCGCAACCGCGAGTTCAAGGACGTCACTCTCGTTTCGAGCATGTTGCAATGCCTTCGCTTCCTCCTGCGCGTGCTTGTGCTTCTCCAACTCCCGCCGCATCCAGTCGTTGTCAAGAACATTAGCCTTCGCATCAACGCCATCTTTCGGTCCCGACAGCCAATGCGATGATGTCCGCTTCGAAAGATGTGCCGGAGTATCAACAGCACTGGTAGGCGCAGTAGAGCCTTTCCAGCCGTAGTCCGTCGCGTCAGATGCAGAACCGGTCGTCATCATCGAGCTCGACCTAGGCACACTTCCTGGCCGTCGTAGCGCGTCTTCCTTCATCCTCGTATTCCCAAACTGCAATGGCTGCGACTTCGATCGCGTGTGAGATGCAGAACGAGCCTTTGCAGGTGGCAAAGCTGGAGCTGGCCGTATGGGTTCAGGAGGTACTTGTTCTTCCTCTTCCTCATCCTGCTCACTCCTCACCCTCTCCCACAGCCCACCACTATACTTCCTGGGCGCTTTAGGCTTTTGCTCCACCTGCGGTGGCCTAGACTCGGCCTGTTTGCCATTGCTGTCGGCCCTTTTCCTCTCAGGATGCGCGAGTGTATACACAGGATCTAGCGGTGCTCCTGCATCGTCATCATCATCCTCCAACGCCTGCATGAATGCCGCATAGTTCAGTTGGGTCTTGTAGTCCAGCTGCGGCTCTTCGTCTCCGTCATCGCCAAACCGTTCGTGGTAGACATAGTCGGACGGCTTGAAGTTCTGCAGCACCAACGCGCAGGCCGTTCGCAGCTCGTAGTCGACTCGTGGAGACAGCGGCGGGACGACGGATTTGGGCGTGACGGGCGGCGAGTCTCCTCCATCGTCGTCTTTGCGGTGCGCGCCGATCTTCTGTGCGTGAAGAATGTGGAGTCAGTTGGACGAGCCAGCTTGCGGTGGGGCAGGGCAGGAGGCATTTACCAGTCGCGGTATCTCCCACTTCATCCTGCCGTGTTATTGCAGGCCTCTCGTGCTCGACCTGTCGTCTGTTGAGGTCATGGAGAAGAGAGTGATGTCGTGTAGCAAGCAAGTCGGTGTTCCGGCCGCCAGCAGGGCTGAAGGACAGGCGTGCAGCAAGAATAAGCCAACAGAAGCTGTCTCACCTTTAGAGCACCTGCATGAGCTGTACTCCCGCGCTTCCACGCTGCAGCTAGAGATCAGTGTCACCCGGTCACTCCAGAATCTGTAGACGAAGGCAGTGCCGTTGTCGGACAGGGAGAACAATAATCTAGGTATAAAGAACACTTTCTTCCTCCCTTCAACGTCGCGCTGAAAGTCAATCGATCATCCAACACCGAGGCCGAAGCTCCTTCTTGCCTAAATCGATAGGAATCGCGAACACAGCCAATCACCGCAGAGGACGAAATCTGAAACATCACGAACTCCCAAAGGGATCGACGGGGTCTGGATGCGGCGTCGCTGAGTCAGTCTTACCGCTTCTCTTATACATACGTGTACTTGGTATGCACGGTATGAATCCGAAACAGAGCTGGATGATGCATGGAGTGGACTCCTCAGCGCTTAGCGGACAACACATCTTTCTGTACCATCGCTTCCAGCATCCCCGTGAACGTCCAATGCGTCGGACGAAATGGGCCACGAATCTTGAAAGCCACGTGGCGTGCGCCGCTAATCTCGCATTGGAGAACCGTAATACCGGATATACAGAACATCCACATCCCGCCCACGTGTACGCGGCTCATATCAACGGATATAAAGTACGAGTCTCAAGCATCCCCAGCAGCAACCTTAGCATGCCCCGGCTCCACCCCCAACTTCCTCGCCTCCCACTCCACACTCGCCTTGATCTCATCCTCCAACGACGCACCCTTCGGCTCCCATCTCAACACCTCCCTTGCCCTCTTCGCGCGCGACCGGCTATTGGCGCCCCAGATCGCCTGGCCGAAAGGTGTCAATTCGCTGGCCTCTTCAGATGAGACCGTCTTGACTTCATCAGTCTTGATATAGCCCTGCTTCTTCGCCTCCTTGGCCACGAGGCGCGAGATGTCGCCCCAGACGTGCTCGCCGTTCTCGGCGAAGTACTGCGCTCACATCAGCATCTCACCCCATCAGCGTAAGTAAGAGGACCGAACTCACATATCCCTCTTTCCCCCATAACGCAGGTTTCCCCGGCCACTCCGCCAGACTCTCCCCCGCTGCTGCATTCTCCACTAACTTCACATACAAATCCGAAAGATCGTGGACATGCACATTACTCCACAACGTCTCCCCCTTCCCCACCTGCACCCCATGTCCCTTCTCCAACGTCACCCTGGCAAGCTCTGGAACCTGATGCGAGCGCTTGTTATCCGGGCCTCTGCCTGTTCCGTAGATAGTCGGCGGACAGACGACAGCGACTTTGACTCTGTCGCCGTGTTCGGAGCCGCTGGCGAGGACGAGTTTGTCGGTCACACGGTGCGGGGCGGCGTCCGGGAAGGAGGTAATGGCGGAGATGTTGGCGAGGTCGTCGTAGATGCGGGACGAGGCTTCGCCGTAAGTCTTTTGGGAAATGTCGTCGTGGAGGAGGAGGCCGGTGCCTGATGTGTGGATGTAGAAGCCTGGGTGCGTGGGGTCGTGGGCAGCGACTCCCTTCAACATCGCTTTAACCGCCGCTTCGTGGTCCGCTGATGCGAAGTCTGGTTTCTTGTTAGCTGGGCTCTTGGTGGGCTAGTTTATTTCCGTACTTAGGACAATATCAGCTTTCTTCGCCTCGGCCTCTATAAGATCTACGCTATCGAGGTCGCCATACACCAGTTTGGAGCTGGCATAGTCTTTCGCCACGAGAGCTCCCTTGTCGCTGTTGCGGACCAGACAAGTGATGTCGTATTCGGGATGGGCCTGGGCTATGGCGAAAAGAGCATCGCCGCCAATGTAGCCGGTCGCTGATCGTGTTAGTCTTGGTGGTCAAAGTAAGGTTATTTTAGATACTTACCGCCGGTCGCGAATATCTTTGTCATGGTACAGAAGATATGTCTTGATGTTCGGATCGTGGTGTGGAAGGAAGACTGAACGATAGATGAGAATCTTATACTATACTAGTACCTTGTTCTCTTACACGATCTCAAGTGCTACGAGACTGGAGCACTTGCCCAATGTCTCCCTATCTGTCGGAGAGATACAGTGCCTTCGAAACAGAATCGTCTGCCCCCCGGATCAATGACAGCACTAGATGCAGTGGGCCTGATAAATGCTCTTCCGCTTGATGAAGGGAGTCTGCTCTCTCTTCGACGGATTAGTGTCTCCTGTTAGCTCTATTCGAGACGGCGGCTCCGGTGAGTTGATAATGACCAAAGTCTAGGACCGTAGAGGACGATCGTAGGTCGTTCATCCATCGCACTTGCCGTAGCTCATGGGCTGGTGGTCTGTGCTCAACTTTCCACATGACACCAGCACTTCACGTCTTAAACTTCGAAGCATATCGATCGCTTCACGACTCCATTCGCAGCGCGCCACTACATCAGGGACTGGATGACACAATTTAGTGTTCTCGTCACGCCAAATTAGGAAATACTGCGCGCTCAATCGCAACCGCCTTGACGAGCCAGTACAAGGGGCGCTATCGACAGCGGCGCGTCTCAGGACCTGACGACGCCAATTTGCCATTGCATGCTCTAAACTGAGCTTCTGGGGCTTTAAGCGCGCGCCGCCGTGATGGATGGCTACGGGGACGACCGTGGCGGCTTTGACAGAGACAGGAGGGGAGGCGGGCGACCGAATCGCCGAAATGCTACTGACATTGGCGCAACCTACGTCCACTGGATGCAGAATCGGCGGCGGAATGGTCGAAATGCGCGAGTATTCGAAGCAGAAAGGCCCAGCGCGAGCTATGTAGAAGACATGCTCCCGCCAGCAGCGCGGAAAGGCAAGGCAGCAGACTCGATCCCAGCAAAGCACCTCCACTCGTCGCTGAACAAAGTGCGACATCCAGTGAATGTGGTGAAATGGACGCCGGAGGGTCGACGGCTGCTTACTGCCAGTACGAGTGGCGAGTTCACGTTATGGAACGGCACTGGTTTCAACTTCGAGACTATCATGCAGGCGCACGATTGTGCTGTGCGTGCTGTCACGTATGCGCATAACGATGAATGGCTTCTCTCTGCGGATCAAGATGGGTTTGTCAAGTATTGGCAGACCAATTTCAACAACCTCAAATCTTTCCAAGCGCACGCCGACCCAGTCCGCGATCTGGCCTTTGCGCCAACAGATTCCAAGTTTGTCACTGCTTCGGATGATGCTTCACTCAAGATCTTCGACTTTGCTACCAGTGCGGAGCAGTCGACTTTGACGGGACATCAGTGGGATGCAAAGTGTGTCGATTGGCATCCTACGAAAGGGCTGCTGGTGTCTGGGTCGAAGGATCATCAAGTAAAGCTCTGGGATCCACGGACGGGGAGATGTCTTACCACATTGCATGGACACAAGAACACCGTATCGATGGCCAAATTTGAGCCCACAAACGGTGTCCTCCTAGCTTCATGCGCGCGAGACCAAACAGCACGGGTGTTCGACATTCGCATGATGCGGGATGTCTTCCTGCTGAAAGGCCATGATGCAGAGATCAACTCACTTGTATGGCATCCTATCCACTCCGCCCTTCTGACGACCGCTAGCGGAAAAGGCACCATGATCCACCATCTCCTGAACGAACAAAACCCACCATCAGGCACACCTGCCACAATTTCGCCCTACGACTCCCAAAACCCCTCAGAAGCTCCCACACAAACCATCCACCCAGCACACAAAACCGAATTCGCCCACGATTACTCAATCTGGAGCATGGACTGGCACCCACTCGGCCACATCCTCGCCACCGGCTCCAACGACAAAGTCACCCGCTTCTGGACCCGCCCCCGACCAGGCGACGACAGCTACCTCAACGACCGCTGGCACATCGGCCAATCCGCCGCCGAAGCCCAAGGCACCTGGAAGAAGAACGAAGCCCAGCGCCAACGCGAAGAGGAAGAAGCCGAAGCCGAAGACGAAGCCGACGGGCTCGTGGACCAGAAGATGCCGAGCCGCGGCGCCTTACTACCTGGCCTACCAGGACTCAATGCACCCATGCCTGCTCCCTTCCCAGACGGAACAAGCACCGGCGGCGCTCAAACCTCCCCCAATATCCCCGGTTTCCCACCCTTACCCCAAGGCGGCCCCCCAATCGACCTCGCCAAACTCCTCGAACTCAGCGGCGGCCGCCTCCCGCCTCCGGGCCAACTCCCAGGAATGCCGGCGAACTTCCCCCCATTACCGCCAGGATTCCAACCACCGCCCGGTTTCCCTCCGTTGCCGCCAGGGCTGCCGGGGATCGGGAACACGCCTACACCTACGCCGCCTACGAATGGCGCCAACGGCGGTGGGATGAGACGACGCGCCCCGCTGCCGAGTCAGGAGGAGAGTTTGCAGGAGCAGATGCGGCAGGGGCGGTATACGAAGGCGAGATAGGGTCCGACTTCTGTGCGGCGTACTTGATTTCGCAAGGGGGAAGGGGTTTGGCAGCAGCGGGGTCATGATATGGTAGATTCTGAGGTGACAAGGCGAAGCCGACACGCTTCGTCGGATGATGATCACCCCCCTCCGCTGCTGCCGGAGTATCTGGAGGAGTGGAACCTCCCGCTGTTGTTCCGTCATTAGCGAGTCTACAAATGCCAATCACCTTTCCAACCAACGAGCATCAGAAGTCGCAGCTCCAACACTCTCTCAGGAGAAGGGGCCAGAGAGAGAGGTATTTTGTTTCGGCCAGACAGCATGATGCATGATTCGGTAGTGGCATGATATGAATGCTCTCAAGCTATGGTTATGGTACAAACATCCTCCATCCATTTTCCCCTGAACCATCCGACGAGGTCAAGAAGGGACTCAAATGCCGCGCTCGAATCGCCAGCGCAAGTACCCGCAATCCCCAGCTCACCCACCCTCATCACTACCATCACCACCTCCGCCCTCGCTAGTGTCGTCTTGCTGCTCCCACCCCTTCTTCCCCGCAGCAGCAGCAGAGAGATGGATAGGCTTAATGCCAAACTTCCCCACGCTCTCGTTCTTCGTCTTCAGACTCCCCTTCCTTCTCAACATCTGCTGCCCTCCACCATTCGCATTCGAATTCCCAGCTCTATGCCCCTCTGCCTGCGACTGCATCTACGACCCCATCTGCGCCCCCATCTGCGCCTCCAACACCGGCCCCCCATTCTCCTCCCCACCCACACCAGCATCAGACTGCAGCGGCGAGCTCTGCACATTCAACTGCCCCGTCCGACTCGCAACACTCGAACCCGCGGACGCAGCGGAAGAATTACGTCGTTTCACACCTCCCATCATCTTGCCTAACTCATCCTCATCGTCTTCTTCTCTCCTCCGTTTCACAGCCATGGACTCCGGAGGACTCTGCTGCGAACCCGGCGAGCCGGAGACGGAGACGGGGGTTCTGTTCCTGCCGCGCGGGCTGTCGTCTTCCACGAGCAGAGGGCCAGTGGGGGAGGTGTCGTCGTCGTCCATCGGTTCGTCCGTAGGGCCGGAGTCGAGCGGGTCGGTGGAGGGGTCGGAGCTGGATTTCTTGTCTTTCAACGGATCGGGGGAGGAGGCGAGGATGTCCATTGGGTCGTCTGCTTCGTCGTCGTCGGGGTAGTTGACCAGGGGGCGTAGCGGGCTTGCGCCGTTCGATAAGCTGGGTTGGACGGATGCGGGAAGGCCGCCCTCGTCTTCGTCGTCGTCGGTGCTGAAGTAGGCTTCTTCGTCGCTGTCCAAACCCCGAAGACCGGCGTAGCTTTGCCGGCCGTTGACCAGGCGTTGTGGGGTGCCTTCTTGGGTCGTGAAGCTGGTGTCGTCGGTGCCGTTGGTGAGTTGGGGGTAGGGTGAGGTTAGCTGGTCGTACTTTAGCACTAGGGCTTGGAAGGTGTTGACGTAGGTGATGCGCATGAGGCGGTCGCGGTAGTTGGGGACGAGGTGCATGATCAGATTTCGTAGGCTTTCTCGCTTGATGTACTCGAAGAGCTCGAGGCAAGCGGAGTTGAGCAGATTGTCGCGCGGCATCGTCTCTTCTACGATGGCTAGTATGGGTTCGAAGAGGTTTCTCTGCATCATGTGTCGGTCATGGTATTGATTCTGCAGCCCAACGACGGTCCTGAACCACTTAAGTGCCATGAGCTTCATGTACTTCTGGGGACACGCCAGTAGCTGAGCCACTCGCGAATGCAGGTTCTCCAAAAATATGAACTCCATGGTACGGTGAGCATGCTGTCGGACGAAGAAGCAGAGAATGTCCACCAAATGGGTGTACAACGAAGTCTCGTGGATCGACAAAGTCCTCATGTCCGTTCGGCCCTCCAGCGCTTTCAGTGGCGCGAACAGTCGTTTTGCAGATGTCTCGTAGAAGTCGTCAATGAAGTCGTTCGATGCAGGATTGTACGCATGTTGGTGATCCGCTTGAGGACCAGGCCCGCCCGGACCTCGTTTCGCCATGATGTCTTGGTTAGCACCATTCGGACGGTTCGACATGTCCATGCCCATCTGACTTGTCACAGGGTCGAGGAGGATCTTAATCGCATCTGCCATTTGACTCTTAACACCAAGATCGATTTCCACCAGTAACAGCTCGATGAGCGTGTCTGTCAGCGGAACCTGCTTCGCTCTGATGGCGTTCGAAATATGGCTGCGGACCATGTGCGGGTCGTGGTCAATCAGCGCGACCAGAATGTCTGTCCCAGCCACTCGAACCGCAGCGTCGTGATGTCGTAGTGCGAACGTAATGACTGTAAAAAGGCCATGGTGGATGAAGTTCAAATAAAGCTGTGCCCGTGCTTGGGCCTGAATGTTCTTGCTCACAGCGCAGCAGTTCTGGATGAAAAGCACCGCTTCCTTTTTCTTCTCAGCCCGCTCTTCGTCTGCTGCGGCGAAGATTTCGAATAGCGACCTTAGCCACTCTTCCCTTCCCTGCAAATGGTTGACAATATCAACCTGGTGGTAGAAGATCAGGCTGTTCAGAACGGAAAATGTCGGGTCGTCCAGTATTCGTGCCAAGACCACGTCTTTCAGGTAGAGTAGTCGATATGTCCAATGGATCTTGGATCTGATGAGTTGGCTTTCAATCGGTACCACTTCCTTGAAGCGAGACGTGTCGGAGAGCCATTGGCGATGATTCGCGCGATGTGAAGGGAAATCGGGGTCATCTAGGATGAAGTCAGCTCAAATTGCCACCACATCTGAAAATGCTTCCTTACACTCCAGAGCGCCCACGACACCCATGACCACTTCGTCCGTGACGCAGTGCTCAATAATGCCAGTGTCGTTGAGCAAAATCAAATGCTTCATAATCGTGCACAGCCTATGCAAATCCGGCGTCGACTCCTGCTGCTCCGCCAACTCCACCAACGGCGCCAGCTTCAAGATATACCCTTGCGCCATGATATGCTTCCCCAGCCCATCCCGTCCGTTCGGCGTACTCGTAATCTGCCGCAGCGCAATTTCCACGTCCTCCAGATGCCCCAGCTGCGGCTCCGGCAGCACGATATGACTGACGGTATCCAGCAGATCGTCCGAGAGGTCGTCCCCCGGCGCTGCCGCAGCAAGATGCGTCTGCACCTCGCTCACGAACTCCCAGATATGCGCGCAGCCCTCCGCCTCTTGGAAGCTCAACGCCATATCCGTCCCCGAGCTCTCCGTCCATACTATCAGCGTATCCTGCTGTTTCTGATACCCATCATCCTTCGTGATCCGCGTCTCCAGCAACGTCCGCGCCACATCCTCTTCGCTCACCACCGTGATCCGCGCGTCCAGCGGCTCAGAAGGGTGGTCGGGCGGGACGAAGTACTGTCCCGTGCAAAACCCCGTCCCGCGATCGTACCAGTCGTTATTCTTCAGCTCGTAGACCTTGACGCGCTTGCGGTCTTGGTTCGCCGCGGCTGCGGCGACGTTGGATGACGCCGTCTGCGCCGCGTTCGCCATGTCCCACCCCGCGCCTTCCCCGTCGCTCGCCAGGGCCGAGGACAGGTGAGGTGGTTGGCGCGGAGGTCCTGCTTCTTCAGCGCATCGCACGCAGGAACAGTGTGCGGGTGTTGTTGTTGAGGTGAAGTGGTTGTTTCCGCTTATCTACGTGTCGGGCGGGCTCGGAGGTGGCGCCTGGAGGCCGGAGGTTGCACCAGCGTCGCGTAGGTGCCGGCGCAAACACAAGGCAGCGTGCAGCTGTCGCGCGGAGAGTGGGTGGAGGGCGGCGCGGGAGTGGTTACTGGGTCCCAGTCGCGGTGGTGTGGTTAGCTTGGGTGACGCAATTGCGGACCGTTGTGAAGATCTCCTTGTCGCGTGTGCCGCCGCAAACTCTGAAGGCGATATAGTGCCCTGTGCGCCCGAACTAGCTGGTGCTCGCTACAAGTCTTATTTGTGGTATAACCTTCGAGCACGTCTTGTCCTAATCAACGAATAACAGGCACATGAATCGGAGAGTGTCTGGGCCAGTTGACGTGCATGAAGGGTAGAGAACGGTACGGCGATGGATGTACCACCCAAATCTGCGTCATCGCCACCACCTATTTTCGGCTCGGCTGGCGCGCTTCAAAGACATATCATGAGACGAACTATACATTTTCTGCTCTCTGCCTACTTCAAGAACGACCCATTCGTCTTCGCCAGACACTCATCGTAATACGGCTGGAAAGCCAGGAAGCCCTTCTCCTGCGTCCCGACTTGCTGGTAGGAGTACTTCGCCTCCTCATCAGGGATGAGGGTCTTCTTATGCCCGCTGCCTTGCTCAGCAGCATCGACCAGCAACTGCGCATGGCATGTCTTGTCCAACGAGATGAACCAGAAAGCCGCGGCGTCGATCGTGTTGCCGACTGTGAGGAGGCCGTGGTTCTGCAGAATAACAGCCTTGCCGTCACCAAGGTGCTCTGCAATCCGCTGGCCTTCTTCGCGGTCAAAGACCACGCCGCCGAACTGAGGGTAGACGGCGTGGGACTTGTAGAAGCGCAGGGAGTCTTGAGTCATCATGTCGAGCTCCCTGCCGAAAGCCGAGAAAGCCTTGCCATAGACGGAGTGAGCATGGCAGGCTGCGTGCACATCTGGTCGAGCTTTGTGGATCTCGCTGTGGATGGCAAAGGCGGCGCCGTTGATGGGTTGGTCGCCGATGACGATATTGCCGTCCTCGTCTACAAGGATGAGGTCTGAGACGCAGATCTGGGAGAAGTGCATTGATCTAGCAAGCCTATCAGCATCACATATCGCTCTTCCAGGACTGGTAGAACATACAGCGGGTTCAACCAAAAGTGGTCTGTCAGAATAGGATCCCGCACTGATATGTGTCCCGCAACACCCTCATCAAAGCCTCGATCAGCAAAGATGCGGTAAGCGGCAGCGAGATGCTGCTTCCTGTACAAGCGTTCCTCCTCCAGACTCTCGAACTTGGGATAGGAGCGGATCTTGAGTTGGCGACCATCTTTCGTCCGACCTACTGCACCGCCTTTCTGATTCTCATCGCTCTCTTTGCTGAGCGTGCTCGACCTGAATGTGTCGATGCTGTGCGCCTTGGAGGGCTCGGTGACTTCGACTGCCATTGGTGCCATTGTGTTAGTATCTTTCTATTTCGTTGACTCAATGGTTCTCAGAATTGTAGATAGAAGATGACGAGATGGGAAGGCATTGAAAGGTCGCCACTATATGCCCCGAGGTCGGCTTTTGCTTTGGCGGAGGCCCCAGATCTTCAAATGCGGAGGTGTTGTTGTTCCCACTCATTGGACGTCGGGCAGTACTTATGCTCTGTACCTCGAGCTGCTGCCGATGCAACCGAGAGCACGAATATGCTACTTGGGAATGCATGGTGCATTGAAGTAGCGGGAAGGTTCTCTTGCCATGTGTCTAGGGAAGGCCAGCTCGTCGGGCATTCGAATCTGCAAACCGAGAGTCACGACACATCTGCGACCGATGGGGTGAGGTCGTGCTCCGAGTATGCGGGACTGCGTGAACCACTCCATCGTGCTGGTCGGGAGGACGGTGGAAGGTGTTCCAATGGGTTGGACGAAACACAGCAACATTGGCACAACGCCATGCGGAAGACGCCTTCCATGGTTCTGGCGTTCCCACGTGCTTACCATGCCCATAACGTTCTTCCGAGTCTCCTCATCACCATTGGAAATGACTCCAGAATGTTTCAAACCTCCAACCTGGAGAACGATCCGGGGACTCCTCGAATGTTCCTTGGAGAAACACCACGCTAGCGCTCGGCTGGGGACATTAATAACATCCGATCTTGTTGACGGACGATGGCAGCATGTGCTTCGCCGTTGCACGCTGTCTTGGGTCAGCCAGAGAGAAACTGCCCAGGAATACCTTAAAAACGTTTGCGGTGCCATCTGACAGCGCACGACGAAGAACGAGAACGACCACGCAAGCATCCGCACGAGCTGGTGATCCCCGATGTTGAGCATCCGATAAGCTTTTCTGCATTTCTAATTTCGGCAGGAGGAACATCTTCAAGGCCGCGGCAATCCAAGGCATCCTCGAGCAATCATCTTGTCTTGTGGAGACGATGTAAGCACGAAGTCATATTGTCTATCTCGTCTGCACCTTTGGCCCCTCAGGAGACAGTCATCGAGCAGCGCAGCTTTAATATACTCGCGGCCAAGGCAGATTGGAAGCTATTTCCTTTGCCGTGTATAGCGTGAGCGGGACCGCATTCGTGGCGCACGCATTACCGCCAGGCTATCGGGGATACGAGAAGTGTATCTGGCTTCACGCTCTCTCTCATGCTCTGAAGGGAGCCTGGAGAGAACGACCATCCTTGTTCTTAACATCTTCATGCCTATCATACAATTCACCTTGTCGTGATCTACCAACCACACCGATGCCTGCATAGGCGCCCACGTCGATCAGCGGCTCCCAGCCGCGTAGCGGGACAGCATTCTAACCACCAACATGTCTATCTTCTCGTCGAAGAAGAAGCAGCCAGACGACAAGAGCAAGCCGCAAGCTACTACAACCACAACCACCAACAGCAATGGCGCAAACGGCACGGCGAAACCAGTCAAACCCACCGTCCAGACGCGCGGTCCTCCACCCAGGAATGCACAGCCTGGCATATCGCAGCAGTCCGGCGCCCCACTCAGTCCTGCTGAACGGACAGCGCAGCGAGCGGCGTTGATGGCAGCGAGTCGGCAGCGCATGAACGACAGCAGTAATCCGGACTATTCGATCAGCGGCAGTTTCAGCTCGTCGAAGGGGCGCAGCTCGCATCCGTCGGAGGAGAAGGCTCAGCCCGTCAAGAGCTCGCACAAGACACTCGTGAAATCGCCGGAGGGGAAGAAGACGAAAGGGAGTCCTGAGAAAGAGCCAAAGGAACCAAAAGACTCTAAGCCTTCGACACACTTCTTCTCAGCAGCGACTTTTTCGAGGAAGTCTGCTCCGCCGTCGGAGCATCGGGGATCGGTTGAGAAGGACGAGGGAGTGGTTGATACGATTGGATCTGTCGAGAAGACTCCAGCTTTGCCGTCCGAGAGTACGGCGCCTGGGTACACCGTCGGAGGAGACGATAATACTTCCGCTCGAGGACAGCCGACGCCTCAGCCCTCGGAAGACTCGGGATACGGGTCTGCGGCTCGGTCGGTGGTGAACACTTCTCAGACCGATGGTGAGGCCCAAGCAGCTCCGAAGGCCAGGACTGCTTCATTACCACGTGTTGACAGTGGTGTTGCTCCAAAGCTGAACTCGGCTTCGACAAGAAGGCCCGGGCAAGAAGACAAATCTCTAGTCGCACCACCTGACGCGAAGACTCGATCTAGAGGAGGTAGCAAGTCTGGTGTCTACGTCTCGAGGCTGGATCCAGGTCCTAGCGGTTCGGACTTCGCATCGAGGCTCGTCAACTTCAGCAAGCCTTCGTCCGAGGCATCCAGACTGGGGGACTCGAAGAAGCCTGCCACACAGACAACTCAGTCTCGCGAGACTGGTCCAGCTCCATCCGAACAGATGAACAGTCGCGGACGAAGCACTGCGCAGAAGCCTGCCCAGTCGCCGGTCGCTCAGTCTTTTGACAGGCCGCAACCTCAGTACGCACAAGCAGAGCGCTCTGTGTCATCCTCGCGGTCCGTCGAAAGACCCAAACCATATCCAACGCAGGCTGCAGATACGTCTTCGTTCTATACAGCACCAACGGGGACGCGGACGCCTGAAGGTCCCAGGACGTACACCCCAACTTCAATGACTTCAGCTGGAGCTGAGCAGCAATATAATTATTCGCCAACTGCAGCGAAGTCTCCTGTCTCCTCTCGCTTCGCCGATGGGGCCACTCTAGCGGCTCTACAGTCGAAGTACTCGGACTCCCAAAGAACGGTCGACACTAATCCGGTACCGAACGTTAACCACGGTAACCAGCTGTCCTACCAGCCGCTGCAATCCCCCACAATGCCGCCACCCAACCACCACACCAGCACATCAACCATATCCGACCAGTCTGCAAGACGCTCCACCCTCCCCCCTGTCTCTGCACTCGAAGGCTACAAAGTCAACAAGCGCGGCCAGATCCTCGACGAAGAGGGCTCTGCGATCGGCGAGCTGTTCGAAGGCGACCTGATCGACTGTGTCCGCCAGAAAGTCAATGCGGACGGTGAAGTGATTGATGAGTTTGGCAGTGTTGTTGGACGTGTCAGACCCGTTCGACGCGCTGGCGTTGCTTCTGCTGTGAGGTACTCGGAGGAGAGTCAGAGATCTGCGTTTCAGTCGCCGGTTTACAGGACGCCGATGTTTTCGGCTGCGGCTTCGGTGCATAGGCGGGAGTCGAACGCCTCCCAGATGACGGGCATGCAGTCGCCGATGGGTATGGGGCAGCAGAGAGCTGTGCCGAGTGGGATGGCGGCGCAGACGATTGTTTCGCCGCTGGATGGGCAGGGCAATACGTTTATCGCGGAACTGGACGCTTCGACAGAAGCAGAGGCGTTCCCGATTATGGACCACAGCGACATCTTCGTGCCGACCTTTGGATCTTCCCAGCGGTCACAAAGTCCATCACAACTGATGAAGGCCGAACTACCAGCGGTCGAACGACGACGATCCTCAGACCACTCGCAATACAGCGACGACACACCACCCCTCGAGCAGAAGCCCAAGAAATGGGCGTCCCGCTACTTCGACCCCGGCCCGAACGAAGTATCCCAATCGCCAGTGGCATCACGCCGCAACTCCAAGAGCCCTGCTGCCAACAGACGAACAAGCACGATGGACTCCCAATTCACCGCCCGCCGCGCGTCAGCCGTCGAACCAGTCCCCAAGCGCGCCTCGACAATGGACTCCCAATCCGCCTCTCTCCCCCGCCGCGCCTCCCAATCCACCATCCCGCCCACCCCGACCGTCCCCTCTGCCCCCGTCCCCGCCATCAAAACAGAAGCGAAGCAAGCTCCCAACGGCTACAAAGCCGTCCTCGGCCCCACGCTCGAAGACCTTGCGGAAGAATCACCCTCCCGCTCCTTATCTGCGACAAGCAAAGCGAGCAAATCCACCAGCAACCTGCACGCCGATGCCCAGCGTCTGAGCGTCGCGAACGGTGCCAGCCCTGTGGGCTCGAGGAGGGCGAGTCTGCAGATGGGGAGTAGTCTGCATCCGCAGAGCGCGAGGGCGAGTTATGCGCCTGTTCGGCGGAGTCCTCTGTCAAACTACGGTACGTTCCCTCCCTTTCCATATCCCCCCTCATAAACCTCTCACTAACTGTCGTGTTTTCGGTAATGTAGAAGCCACACCCCCCGGCTCCTCTTCCTCAACCACGCAAACCGCCGCGCCGAGCCGCAGCCCCAGCGCCCGCGCCGCTGCCTCCGTTCCCCGAGGCGATTTGAGCACGCAACGAGGGGGCGAAGATGAGGATGGCGAGGACGCGGCGCCCGCGCCGGATATTCTGCGCTCGAAGCCGAAGGTAGCGGGGAAGAGCGAGAAGAGGGGCAAGAGTCCGAAGCCGCCTAAGGGGAAGGAGAAGGAGCTTGCGCCTGCGGCTCGCCCTGGGGCTGGGAATTTGGATACAGTGGAAAAGGCGAAGGTGGTGGAGAAGAGGAAGTCGAGGTTTAGTTTTATGCGGTAGGAGGGGAGGTGATGGGTGGGGAGATCTAGGAGTAAGATGGTGTGGGTATCTAGGGGTACAGGGAGAGGAAGAGGGAGGGAGACGTCGAGTTCTTTTGTTCTAGCGTTCAAGCGTCTGAGATGTTATAGAAGGTGTGGTCGGGCTGGAAGCTTTGGGACGATACTTATCTCCTTGCGGGATGGCTGGTTGGGCGGCGCGGCATAGAGAAGGCCTCCAGACGAGGCCGTGAATGGCTGGACGAGGCACCTAATGTTTTAGTTCAATCTTTCCTTTGTATGTCGGCTTGAATCTACTGGCTCTTACCTTCTAGGTCAAACGAATGGGAAATTTATTGATCGAGTCCATCATACATCGTTGAATCATCTATAAGCACACCATTTTACTGCCTGCTCCCTCAGCCCACCGCCTTCCCACCCGGCCACACCGGCCTCGTCTGCATCCCATACTTAGCATGCCACGCGAAGAAATACGCAATCGCCGCAATCGGCTGCCCAAAGACACAAAAACTCAACCAGAAGATCAGATTGCCGACCAGCTTCGCATTATGCCCTTTCGCCTGTTTGAACACGTCCGTTAAGAAGATCAGGGGAAGTTGTCCGACCATGCCGAAGAAGGCGAAACCCAGGATGTTGTGTGTCGGGACTCCGATGAGCAGCTCGTGTAGGATGCCGGAGAAGAGGAAGGTGAGGATCTGCGCTACGGTAGGAGGGACACCGCGTCCGACCATCGGGGCGTAGATGTGGCGTTTCATAAAATGCGTGACGGGTTTGTTCCAGGATGTCCAGTACGAGCGAATGGTAGTAGAGTTCCACCAGTCGCCGTAGAACTCGCGATCAGCGAAATACATAATCTCCGCCAGCCCGTTGAGGAAAGATTGGAACAGGGCGAAGAAGCCCGCTAACCAGCAGACGAGGGAGATGGTGGAGAGTTTGAGCACGCGCTCGAGGATGTTGATGAGGTTGAGGGAGGAGATGTCGGTGAGGCTGTTGCGGAGCAAGGGGACGGCGTATTGGGCCGAGGTGATCCAGATGAGGGCGCAGAGGAGGCAGAATTCCGCGGTACGTTTGAGGATGAAAGACCAGCGGCGGGCGGGGAGCGTGGGGTAGACGGGTTGGTAGACGAGGGTGGGCGCCCACCAGAAGTAGGATAGGTTGCGGATGGTGATGTTGGCGGGGTAGGGGCAGGTTTTGTAGAGGGCGGGGAGGGCGCTTTGCGTGGAGGTGGTGTCGAGCATGGCGTGTCGGAGGTCGCGGTTGGTAAGGGCGTAGGAGCAGACTTTGAGCCAGACGACGACGGAGTGGAGTTGAGTGAGGACGCCGATGCCTGGGTTGTGGATTTTGTAGTAGACGACCCAGGTTGCGAAGACCAGCATGGAGGTTGCGTTGATCGCGTGGATGATCGCTATGGCTTTCCAGGTGGAGAAGAGTGTCTTCTTGTCTTGTTCCGTAACCATCTCATCGATCCCGTCCTCGTTCTTCTTCTCTTTGGCTCGGACGTCCTTTGCAGCATTGGCCGCGAGGAGCTCGATCATGTAGGCTCCGAACAGATGGCATGGCGTGAGGAAGTAGAGAAACGCACCCCATCTCCAATCGACCGGTGATATGTCAGAGCCGGATAGAGTGACCAATATGCCGTACTTCTTCAGGTTCTCAATCATCAGTCGTAGGTTCGACACGACCAGCACGAGGCCCATGAGATTGCGGAAGCCCAGGAAGGAAGGGGCGACCTCTGCGTCGTGGCTCAAGCATGATGTCCTGCTTGTCGAATGCACGGCGAAGGTGTGCTTGTACTTCTTCGACTCTTTCTTGGGTCTACGCTCTTGTTGGAGGGGTTGTGAGGGGCTGCTGTTGATTGAGATGGACTCGGGCGTTGTGCCGTTCATCCGCTCGGTGGTGGCCATTACGGGGGAGGTCGCTGTCGTAGACATTGTGATTATCCGGCCGTCAATTGGGAGTCATTGACGGGATGCTTAGCAATGGTTGAGAAGGCTTGCTGGCCTTGTGAGGAAGTTTGGCTTGGAAAGGCACTTGAAGTGTTCACGGTCTCTTCAGCGGTCTGACGAGGTAGGGTCTGTCGCCTCTTCGACAAAAGACTATGTTCAAAGAACTCATCACAGCCATTGGAGTTGCCCAGGATATTGGGGTGTCGTACCGCTCGATACGAAAGCTCAACAGAAATGGCTTGCAGCTCCAGCATTGGCTTTTGGGGTTGGGCGTGGGGCAGATCCCGCTTGCAGGGGGTGGAAGGGTCTTGCATGTGATTGACTCTAGGCATAGCATTTTCATGGCTACCTACTTCCGTTGTGCATCGATGAAGACACATATCGTCCTCATGTAACGGCGCTTTGCTCTGTACTGTGTGAGGTTCTGCGGATACCATGCCATACTCCTTCTTGGATGGACACCACCAACGCCTTCGCTGAAATGCAGTGCCAAAGACTGCTTAGCAAGTGAACTGCAACATCGCCAACGAGAAGACGTGCCTCGAGACCCCCCTTGTTGACGCCCGTAGCTCAAAGGTCCGTCAGGTCGACGATCTCGATACCAGAGTCGGTCGACAGGCGGGTGCGCTTGTTCGCCTGGTTCTCTCCGGTGATAGCGAGGTCATCGTCATTCTCGAACGATTCGCGATCGCGCTTCTCCTTCTTCACACGGACCTTCTCTTCCTTCGTGCGAGCTTGCTCTGCGTCCTTCTCCCGATTACGACGGAGAAGTTCTCTGGCTTCCTCGAGCGTGAGGAACTCCGGATCCCTGTCTTCAAGTGGCACAGGAGAGGGAGAGCGCGGGATGATGTTCTCGATTTGTAGGTCGCCTGTAGGATGTTAGCAGCGTATTCACGATGACGGCAGGGCAGAAGCTTACGGTGCGATCTGTACCTGAAAGCGTACGTCGCAAACGGCTTTTTGCCGTATGGCCAGTTGAGAGAACTCACGGTCGGGACATAGTTCAGCAGTTCTGGCTGGCCCAACCTGACTATTGTTAGACCCCTGCGAGCAACCGGTCACCCCTGACGTACTCACGAAACTTGGCTGGAGATCGCACGCCCTTTGAGCACCTTCTCTGGCAGGGCCTTTCCTTTTGAGACAGGCGTAAAGCTTTCACCGTCAAGCGGTCTTGAAGCGCCAGTCCGACGAGCGAAGACGCAGCGCACCTCAATTTCGCCAAGCTGCTGGAAGTCAATGGGTTTCAGGCCTTGCAGTGGTCCCTCGTCTGTCCATCATGGTTAGCAAAAGACTACTAGCAAATGAGGGAGTCACCAACCGGTGTTTAGCTCAGCAAATGTGAAGCACTCTTTGACGTAGGCACTACCGACCTTCCGGTCCACAACCTCGATAGAAGAACAGTAGGCCGACGTACTGTAGACGGAGGCGATACGATCAGTCGCATACTTGCCGTCCAAGTGAATTGTCCAGTCAAGCACGTCCTTTTCACATCCGCCTAGCTGAGCTCTAATCGTCTGGAGGCGGATAGTGAAGTTTGAGCCCGGCACAGCCTCGATGTACTTTACTCGCTTCAGTGGCTCATCGTTGCCCGCTTCGCCTGGATCGTCGTATTCTTGTAGCGCAACACCGTCCACGCAGACGTCGACGGTCACGCCGGGGCTTGTCGCAAGCTTCATCGTCCTCAGCTGTTGGTAACTTCCGTAGATGTTGACGAAGAGCCAGCTGGCGCGCGAAGCCCGAGTCTCAGTGCTGCTGAGCTCAGGCTGGTTTCCAGGAGAGATCTATGGGCAAGAAGGCAACAACTTGTGGTTAGTTTTAAGATGCGCCGAGAAAGCCAGCGACGGTGAATTTAGTGGCGTGGCAGAAGAGAGAGAACGTGTAGTGGTGGCTTTGATGAGTGATTGCCACCTGTCAAGTGAACGTGTGAAGTTGGCTTAAGGTGACATTTGGGAGGTGAGGTCGAGGTTGCACGACGCGTGAGGAGGGCGCGCTTCAAGCACGAGCTATACGCCACTTCACGTGCGACAATCGATCTTTCATATGAAAGCGGAACACAAAAGTCTCATGTTCTCTTGACACAGAATCACAAGGATCACCAGGTTGAGAAGCTGTGTAATCACCAGCGCGAGTGAAGATACAGCAAGAGCAATAGCGTGTCTCCTCGTAGCAAGATTGGCACAAATCACTGACACCCCTGTATCCAGCTTCTTCTCGCAACGAGCCCAGTCGCATGCTGGCCTTGTAACACTCAACCTCTCTCCTGGCGGCTGGTACTGAGCCCGTTTCGTGCTCAAGCGGCATCAGCTGCTTGAGGAGTTGGCGGCCATTCTTCGTAGTCCAAGTCTCGAAGAAGCGCTTCGTCATCCGCTGCAAGCCTCCAGTCGTCAGGCAAACAAGCATTCGTCTCTACCGCACTGGCATCACACTGTAGCCCATCGTACTGTCCAGTGAACCCTGTCGCGATATGGCTGCCATCAAGACGCTTGAGGACAGACGGAGTAGACATCCCTTGGAAGAAACTGGATATGTGAAGCTTCCAGGTGTCGGAACTGGGCGGATGTTGAGGTGTGATCCCCAGAGACTTCGCCCGGTCCTCCAAAGCCTGCTGGAAGTAACGATCGCCCTGCCTCTCTGCCTCCATCATCAGAAATCCGGATCAAGCTCAGGCAGGAGCTCGTCGAACAGGCCTCTGTACCCGGCATAGATGCAAGCGCGCATAATCTGGGGCAACATGTTGGGCTGTAGCTTGTACAACTGGCGGTAGGTTGTCTCAGCAGCTGTTACTGGCCACCA
The DNA here is from genome assembly GCF_035928015.1 of Saxophila tyrrhenica. NCBI lineage: Eukaryota > Fungi > Ascomycota > Dothideomycetes > Mycosphaerellales > Extremaceae > Saxophila > Saxophila tyrrhenica. Next base: position 1,552,189 of record NW_027041734.1, on the reverse strand, counting down.
TATGAGGTAGGGGGTGTGGAAGCTCTTGAAGGGTGCACGCGCGAGCACATTGTTCATCACGAACCGCGCGTTGATTGCCTGCTCAATGGCCGGAGGAAGCGAATGGGATTGCTTGGACCATCACACGGCGAATAAGGTGTTGTGGTGGATTCCGCGCACGCAGCATGCCGTCTCTTCTGGCAGGGTCTTCGGCCTGCGCAAACGCACGTACCTGTCAACGTTGCCGTGGTATGCAGCCATGAGGATGAGCAAATCTTTCTGGACTGTCGGTAAATCAGCCGGTAACGGCTCGTGAAGTAGTCGTAGTTCCGGCCTCGATGCGGACACCGACTTTGAAGGAGCCTCAGAATTGCGCTCGTCGAAGTGATGATCCTCACACAGGTCGAACATTGTTTCTTGGTACTCGAGTGACCCGAAGAGCGGGTCAGCGACATCGTCCTCGCTCGGCAGTTTCTGTTTGATGTTAAGCATCCAGCAGACACACGTATCGCCATTGAGGTTTGCAGCTTGCCGGCTATCAACATCCACGGAGCGCGTGTAGTCGTTCATGATGCTGTAACGGACCGGTTGAGACACAACGGCGTCGTAGATGGCCATATTGCCACACTCTCTTGCTTCTTCGGCGACATGCACGTCGGGCAGGACGTCCAGCTCCCCATAGAGCCGTGTGTATCCAGCCACAGCACACGCTCTGGCGACGTGATATGCCATTTGCGGATATCTTTGCACGAGCTCCCGGTAGGTCTTCTCGAGTGCGGTGACGGGATGCCATATACAGTACGGCATCTCAAGAGGAGACTTTATGTCGGGAATGATGCCGCTCATAATTCTTCGCGCATTCAGAGCACGAGCGAAGATTGGTGAAGATCCATGCAGCTCATCGCCGAAGCCTGAGTGGTACCGAATGCCATGGACCGTACAGAATTCATGCAGTGGGTGGCCGAGTGCTTCTGGTACCTTTTCACCTTGGAGAGCCGTCAGGCAAGCCTTGCGACTGTACTTCTCGTCCTCTTTGAAGATTGAATAGTCTGAAACGCTGGCTGCTGCGTTTACGGCCCCGCTGCTTGCGTCCCTTGCCTCTATTGGTGGTATCATCTCGCCGCTTTCCTTGGGTGCTCTCAGTGTAGAATATCGCGATACCGAAGCCCGCGATAGCCTAAGTCTCTGGAAGAGCTGGGAGACGAACGCCATTGCGCCTGCTCTGAGCGATGCAGCTTTTCGAGCAGTCGTTGTAGTGAATTTTCGGGAGAATGAGAAAATAGCGACTTTTCACTTACCTGATCTTGCGGCACAGCAACAACGTGAAGTGAGCGGCACGTTTTGCAGCCAATGTCTTGTACGCCTCTCCGCGTTAATGCATGGCCAAACAGTCAGACGTCCACCCGTGAAGCCCATCAAGAGCTTCCCGCGCAGTCATCCAGGGTGACTCAGTTTCCATGTCGAATACTACGCCCGGGGTATTTGATGAAGTGAGGTGTTGTGTCGATCGGATCCTTTCCGGGACCTGCATCAGCCCGGCGCGTGTCAGGGTGTGCAGAGCAGATCGATGACACGTCTGCTGCCTTTCAAGTTCCATGTCGCTTCCAAGTCCTTGTCGTTCTCTACCACCATCAACAACACCTGCGCTCGCGGCAGCTCGTTCATGTGAAAGTCAGCATGCTGGCGAAGAGCCGACGTCCTTTCCGACTCCACCTCGAGGTCTCCGCGCCGACAATCGGCCATCGCGGCCGCTATTCTTAGCCGCCACGATCTGATTATCGAACGTTCGTTTCCCTTATCTGATCCCCATCTCGACTCGATCATATCGCATACTCTCTCTATTCTTCTCGATGACAGTCGACCATTATTGCTATGGCAGCGTGTGCACGACTGACCACATGCCAGACATCGAACGTACGGCCTCTCGAGGCTCGGTGGGCCAGGTGCCGCGACCGGAGAAGGGCATCGTTATGAGGTAGAATAACCTGCCTTGGTCTGTTAGATGTATACTAAGGGTCAACGCAGGCCATTACTAGACCAGACAGAAGATGAGGACTCGACATCATCTGGCGATGACTTCAACTCCGCGCAGGCCGGCGTGCAACAGGCGGAAGCCATTGCATCGACTTGGAGTAGGACTGGTCTTTACATGGCTTATGTCGGGTAGGTCAAAACTATCTGTCTGATTGCTGCAGAGACTCATAATCAACAGCATCGCCCTCCTCGCAACCGCCACATCCCTGGAAGCCCAAACAACGGGCAACCTAACAATCTTCGCCACCAGCGCCTTCTCATCACACTCGCTTGTCGCAACCGTCGGCGTGGTCCAGGGCGTCGTCCTATCAGTCGCCAAACCTCCCATGTCCAAGATCGCAGACGTCTTCGGCCGCTTCGAAGCCTTCAGCCTCTCCGTCTTCATCTACAGCATTGGCTACATCCAGCAAGCCGCCTCGAACAGCGTGCAAACATACGCGGCCGCACAATTATTCTACGCTGCAGGATCTACTGGCCTGCAGATATTGATACAGATCTTCATCGCGGACACCAGCGACCTTTTGAATAGGGCATTTGTGTCTGCACTGCCAGATGTTCCGTTCTTGGCTACCGTTTGGATAGGACCAGAATTGGCTGAAACCATTCTCAAGACCATCAGTTGGAGATGGGGTTATGGCATTTGGGCTGTCGTGCTGCCGACTGCATTTTTACCCCTTGGGCTCTCACTCTTCGCCAACCAGAGGAAGGCCGCAAGGCGTGGCCTTCTACCTAAGTCACAGTTCGAGGGCCTGAACACATTGGAAATCGCGAAGACCCTGTGGTACGAATTGGATATCTTTGGCCTGCTGCTCATATGCGCGGCCTTTTCTTTGATACTCATACCACTCACCTTGGCCTCAAGTGCTGGATGGGAGAACAGCAGTCTGATCTCGATGCTGACGATTGGATGCCTATGTCTAATCGCCTTTCCATTCTGGGAGCGCAGCAAGCGTCTGGCACCTCGAGCATTCTTCCCACGGGCTTTGTTTAAGAACCGGACAGTCGTTGCTGGGCTTGGGATTGCGTTCTTCTACTTCAGTAAGTCGTCAAAACGTATCTATTCATGACATCACTCTGATGACTCGCAGTGGCCTTCTACCTATCAGTCTTCCCCTACTTCCAATCATACCTACTGGTCGTACAAGGCGAGACCGTGTCCTCAGCTGGCCGCATTGTGCAGACCTTCACATTCACTGCGACCATCACCTCCATTCTGGTATCTCTCTCAATCAAGCGCTTAAAGCGCTACAAGCTCTTCGTCGTGCTTGGTTCGCTGCTCTACCTTCTTGGACTCGGCCTCATGCTTCACTACCGGACGGAAGGCTCCTCCATCTTTACCATCATCGCTAGCCAAATGGTCGTTGGCATCGGCGGTGGCATGCTTCACGGTCCAGCTCAGCTCGGGATCCAAGCATCGGCCAGCCACCAGGAAGTCGCTGCAGCGACTGCAATATTCTTGACCATCCTCGAGATCGGAGGTGCCGTCGGTAATGCCATCTCAGGCGCTATCTGGACACACAATGTCCCCGTGAAGCTGGCCTTGTACCTCCCACCTGAGACGCAAGAACGCGCGTCTGAGATTTATGGCAACATCACACTCGCAGCGAACGGCTGGCCGATGGGCTCACCCACAAGACTCGCGATAAATCGCGCATATCAAGAGACAATGAGCAAGATCTTGAGCGTGGCCGTCTGCGTCGCCATCCCGTGCGTGATTTTGAGCTTCTTCATGAAGGATTACAGGCTTGATGAAATTGATCAGCACGTCAAGGGCATCGTCGTTGGTGGCGTGCAGGAAGCGGCTGAGCATCGTGATGACGACAATGCTCCCGGGACGTCACGAAGGATGTCTTACGACGCAGACGACGAGCAGGAGTCAAGAAGGAGTGAGGATGCGTTGTTGCCTCGAAAGAACTCGTGATGGTCAAGGCGTGGTGTTGTTGATGCGTATGAGCGATGATACCCTGGGATGACTTGACGACGCTTGTAGATATCTTGACAAACAGAGACGAACAGATTCACATACACATGAACTTCCATTAAGGCAGCTTGTTGAAAGTTAAGCATACGCATCCAGACCCCGTGGAAGCGGTCCCACCTCCGGCAACACCACTCCCTGCGTTCCAGCCCTTGTCTGCCCTGCCCAAGGGGTCCAAAGAAGAAACGCCTTCCAATCCCCAATCGCTCCTCTTTGTCTGGCCGCACACTCGTTCCACCATCACCTTATCTACCTATCTGAGTGCCCATCACCTTTTCACGTGCTCCAGGCTCGCTGCGCGCGTGCGTGCGTGTTGCGGTGTGGCGCTTGCGTCTCGGGATTTGATCCTCAAACCTCACTTGTTCCCGAGCCGGTGGTGACATTCGCGACAACCTCACTTTAGGCGCGATATCACTTTACCACACCTACTAAAGAACTCGACTTGCGAAGAAACATCTCCGACATAACACACCGAGTTGCTTGAAGCGACTGCACCGCCTTGCCAAACGCCTCGCAGCGCAGAACCCGCGCTCCATTCCTTCCCAGCATTGGCGCGGCGGTCCCTGTCTTTGACCTGACTTACTGCTAGCGCCAACGGCTCGAGCAAAAGGTGAAGAACAACGAGCAAGAGCGGTCGAGTACACACGTCCGGGAAGAGGCAGAAGTGGGCAAGACAGAAAGGATTGAGGGTTTCCTGCTGGGAAGCTGAGTGACCATGGTGGTCGCGACGATAAAGTATGACTCTCCCCCTGCGCGCTGCTTCGAGTCTCTCGAGTCTGGGTGGATGCTCGAGCTTGTCTATGCGGATGGACTCGGCGGTGGGACGTGATGGGGTGTTGGAGTACCCTGTGGAGACGGGGTTGAGGAAGGATACGAAGTATAAGGATGGGAATGCTGTTTGTGGGATGTGAGGGCTGACATGTGGTTTTGTACAGATGTGTTGTTGTGGGTGATGGTGCTGTGGGCAAGACGTGCCTGCTGATCAGCTACACCACGAACAAGTTCCCGTCAGAATATGTACCGACAGTGTTCGACAATTATGCGGTTACGGTGATGTACGTCTAGCTCTACAACCGAGGGAGCTGTGCGTGGAAGCTTACAACTGCAGGATCGGAGACGAACCATACACCCTCGGACTCTTCGATACCGCAGGTCAAGAAGACTACGACCGACTACGACCCCTCTCCTACCCTCAGACCGACGTCTTCCTTGTCTGCTTCTCCGTCACCTCACCCGCATCATTCGAGAACGTCCGAGAAAAGTGGTTTCCCGAAGTCCACCATCACTGTCCAGGCGTGCCGTGTCTGATAGTCGGCACGCAGACCGACTTAAGAGATGACCCGCAGGTACGGGAGAAATTAGCAAAGCAGAAGATGACTCCGGTACGAAAGGAGGACGGCGAGAAGATGGCGAAGGAGTTGGGGGCGGTGAAATATGTGGAGTGTTCGGCTTTGACGCAGTTTAAGCTGAAGGATGTTTTTGATGAGGTGAATCTACCGATCTATCGTTTCTCAGATTCGTGTGTTGACATTTCCAGGCCATTGTGGCAGCTCTGGAGCCACCCGCAGTGAAGAAGCCGAAGAGAAAGGGAAGAGGATGCATACTTCTTTAGTCGGCGTTTTGGGAGGCGTATCACGGCGAGCAGAAACCAAATGGGCCACATCAAGCCTGGAGCAAGCGAATTCAGTTCAGTCGTCATCGATCCTGTGGGTTGGGAACTTGTGGCGGTGTTGCGGGCGCGCTGCCTTTAGGATGCTGAGCTGTCCCTCATCATATATCCAAGCAAGTCTTGTTTCTTCTGTTTGATACTGCTTCACTTGCTCACATTGATGTCGCTAACATTGACTTGGGGAATCAACGCTATCGAGACGGAGGGCATAGTAGAGGAGAGGTCTGGCAGAAGCATGTGATTCTTGGCTGGACTTCGCGCTCCTGCCCGATCGGGATTTTTGAGCTGTGCGTTGCAGCTTGTTTGTTGTGAGACCAAACACGCTCATTCACAACATCAAAATTCTGCATCACAAACTTATTGTCCCTGCATCGCATTGTCTCGTCACTCGTTTCACCACACTCGTTATGCTGCATCATGTCGTTCTTTAACCAGCAGGAGTACCTGCAGAACACCAAGACGAGGAAGAACAACAACGCGCAGGGAGAAATGCAGGTCAAAGACAGCGCGCCCCTCTTCGCGACCTCACCCGAGAGACGCCACGCTCTACGCAAGCTCGCGGACATCCCTGAGGCAACCCCTGGACCGAACGCTTTTGCTCAGCAAGAGGCTCATCTGCATCGCTACCGGCTCGACAGCAACGCCTTCTACCAGCAGGAGATGCAGAGACGTCTTGCCACGCCACCCACCATCCCGCACCCTGCTCTGCGGCAGAGAAGCGCGTCTGACCCGCCAACGCCTCCACGCATGTCTACCTGTACGACCATGTCACCATTCATCGATGCTGGCAAGCCGGAGAAATCGCCACCGCTCAAGCTCGTGCCGTCCGACGACTACCTCGCTGAGCCCACCGAGCGCGGCTACATCGAAGAGCGGCGCGAGCAGATCCTGCACGAGAAGTCTGGCAATGAGGGACAGCGCACGCCGGTATTCGTCTCCACGTCGACCTTCTCAAAATCGGTCGGTACACCAAGGGAGCGCACCGAGAAGAAAAAGGAGGTGACCATCGCCGAGCCACCTGTGAACAGTGCGAAGACGCCCAAGCGTTCCATCCTTGAGAAGCTGCGTCTCAACACCAATTTCCGCAACACGCCGTCCTCCATCCCGACCGCTACGTATGCTGTACCAGCTGCAACAGAGGCGAAGGATCACGTGCCGGTGAAAGCGCAAGCTATACTGGGAACAACGTCGCCATCGAAGAAGAGTCGCACCAGCTTCGGCTCGTCGCCTTCAAAGTCAAACATCCCGCGCTCGCCATCTAAGCGCAAAGGTCTCTTCAGCCGCAAGACTTCTGGGCTGGGGGAGAGCGTGACCTCACGCTCGAAGTCTGCCCTTAGCAGCCGCTCGGTTGAGTCCGATCACCCACCACCCACAGCCAGCACGGCGGGCAAGACGCCGCCGACCGCTTTCTCAGACCCAACGCACTACAGCTACAGCGGGAAAAGCACACGCATCGCTTCGCAGCCGCACTCCTCCACTGGGCTGGGTATCAATAAATGCTCCATCGCTCGCTCGCAGAGCCTCAAGTACTTTGACACTGGCATCCCACCCACACCGCCGTCGAAAGACACGCCACCAGAAGAGAAGGCGAAGCGTGAGCCTCAGCTGAAGAGTAAGTCCTCCCGCCTGCCGTTCCACGATGAGCAGGTCACGACGCCTTCAAAAGAGCAGCTTGGCTTCGTCAGCACCAACGAACGTCTGAGCCCGACCAAATTCGGCAGCTATGGCAACCGTGAGGTCCCGAAGTTGGTAACGATGCCGAGCATGTACTCGCTGCACGCTTCCGTGGTGCCTACTCTGCACGATGCGAGCACTTTCGAGGAGATGAAGGCGCGTATGGATGGCTTGGCTCTGGAAGGCTTCAGCTTGCCGCCGGAGAACATGCGGGGACCGAAGCAGGGCATCGTCTACTCGCCTAGCATCTACTCGACTGAGTGGGGTGAGCGTCCGAATAGCGTGCTCATTCATGCCGCGTCGCCGTCGCATCAGGCTGCTGCTCGCCATACCAAGAAGTATTCGGATAAGAGTAAGAGTTCATCCAGCGGCGGCGACATTCCGATCGTCTATCCAGAGTTGGCGAAGGATCCATCGTACAGCGACATCACTCCTGGCGCCCTTCACGCAAAGAAAGGTCGTGGCCGCGAGCAATCCGAAGCCACGCTTCCAGTCCACGGCTGCACGCATTCCCGCGACCACAGCTGCGACTCCCGCGCTTCTCGTGAGTCCGCAATCTTCGCACACGGTGTGGAAGAGGATGCCGATAAGCACTCGCCAACCTACGGCTCCCCGTCGTCTTTCAGCCATGCCAGCGCCGCTCCATCACCACTGCACATCCTCCCAGCGACCACCTACAGTCCCCCACCGCGCAAGAACAGCAAAGCACACCTCCTCACCCCCGAGCCAGCCAACCGCAGCCTCAACGGCAAAGACGGTCTACATATCTCCACCCCTGGCTCCCGCAACAACCTCTTCACTAACGCCCCCACCCTCCCGGCCTCCTCGCCCACCCGCCCACCAAGCCCACTCCGCCACACCGAGAGCCCAGCAGCCGGGCTGCGCAACAGCTACACCGGCGCTGACACCAACGTGGATCCGGAGAAACCTTCCCCACCAAAGAAGGAGAAGAAGAAGGATGAAGAGCCAACAGACAAAATCGACAAGATGCTCGAACTCCTCGCCAACCTCAACACGCGCAACAACGAAATCATCAACATCCGGGATGAGATGCGGGCTTCGAACATGCGGTTGGGAGAGAGGTTGGCGGTTGTGGAGAAGGAGCGGGTGGGGTCGCCTGTTTCGTCTTTGGGGGGTTCTGAAGGTAGCGGTCCTGGGTTTGGTGTGAGGAATGAGAAGGTAAGGGAGGGGAAGAGGGTTAGTACGGCTGTGGCGGAGGAGTTTTATCGTGGGGGGATCGTGCAGGAGCAGGAGGAGAGTGAGGATGGGGAGAGTGAGGGAGATGAGGGTGAGGGGAGGAAGAGGGCGGATACGATCGCGGAGTTGCGGGAGACGAACGAGCGGTTGTTGGAGATGGTTAGTGGGTTTGCGGAGAGGATCAAGAGCTTGGAGGGGAGGAAGGGGAGGAGTTGATGTCGGTACTGTTTGCGGGAGGTTGGTCGTTGGAGAGGGGCAACTTTAAAAAGGTGGTTGTGTGATGCATTGGTTGGCGTTTTGGTTTTGGCTGGTGGTGGGTTCGCTGCGTTGTGTACTGAGCGGAAAGCATTGGGTCTGGTTGCGATTTTGAGAGGCGAGCAATGGGCTCCTCCAGGAAGGATGGCGATTGTTTGTGATACCCAGCTGAGGCTAGACGGTCTGCACGCTTCTGGAGTCGGTTGTTCTACGTTCCTGGTTTTCTGGCAGCGGGTTTGGCTCTTCATAGCAGCATGTACATATACTTCCTACTGTCTGACTTCTTCATCGGTTAACGTTCAGTCAACTTGAGTCCGTTATAAGAAGCACTTAGTTTGTACAGAGTGATCAGTAATTGTACTCTGCATGTTTACATCTATTTTGCCGATGACACCATCTCTCGCCAAAGTCAGAAAAAGTTCCAATGACGACGTCGGGGATTGACTCACGATCACAACACATTGAATTCATAAGACAATGCCACGAGCGATATAACATTCTAGTCAATCGACAATGTCTTCGCAAGACACAAATGGGGTTGTGCGGCAGGCCAATGGCGACGGCACCAAATACCGTATGGCCATCCAAACCTCACCTCCAACATCACACTGACATGCGAATAGGACGGATCACACCAGCAGAGCAGTCCGAGAACCCATTCGTCAAGCTCATACCCGACCAAGACATCGCCGTAATCCCCTCATACGAGCTCGAATCTGGCGTCACCCTCCACAATGTCCCCATCGCCTACAAGACCTACGGCACCCTGTCCCCGGAGCGGGATAATGCCATGGTCATATGCCATGCCTTGACTGGTAGTGCGGATGCAAAAGACTGGTGGGGGCCACTGCTCGGAGGTCCAGAAGAAGACGGCAAAGAGGCGAGAGCGTTCGACATGTCGAGGTTCTACGTGGTGTGTATCAACAGCCCAGGCAGTCCATATGGTAGCGTCAGTCCGGTCACGGCAAGAGATGGTGATCCGGCGAATGAGCATTACGGACCAGACTTCCCTTTGACGACGATTAGGGACGATGTGAATATGTTCAAGCTTATACTCGACGACCTCGGCGTGAGACAGATCGCTACGGTCATAGGAGGGTCCATGGGCGGCATGCTGGTATTGGAGTTTGCATACTTTGGCAAGGACTATGTCCGCACGATCATCCCTATCGCCACCTCCGCCCGCTACAGCGCCTGGGGTATCAGCTGGGGTGAAGCGCAACGCCAGAGCATATACAGCGACCCAAAATATCTAGACGGCTACTACCCCTTCGACGACCCACCCGCAACAGGTCTCGGAGCAGCACGCATGCAAGCCCTCCTCACCTACCGCAGCCGCGACTCGTTCGAAACCAAATTCGGCCGCAACATCCCCGGCCCCTCCAAGAAAGAAAATATCAACGCCCCAGCCCGGCCCACCACGCCCTCAGGCGAGCACTTCGCAATCCACAACGAAGGCCACAAAAACGCCGGAACCCCCCGCTCCGCCCGCACCGATCCCATGACCTCCTCCACTGACTCCCTGCCCACTCCGTCACCCAGCAACATCACAGTAACCGACCCGCAATTCGCCGGCGCCACACCCTTGCCCGTCCCTGCTCCTCCCGTAAACCTCCGCAAGCGCATCCCAACCTACTACTCCGCGCAATCATACCTCCGCTACCAAGGCGACAAGTTCATCCGCCGCTTCGACGCCAACTGCTACATAGCCATCACGCGCAAACTCGATACCCACGACGTCGCGCGCGGGCGCACCGACACTTCCGGCTCGCCGACGCAATCCGAAGTCAACGCCGCGCTCGCCATGATCGAGCAACCGACCCTCATACTCGGGATCCAAAGCGATGGACTATTCACTTACGGCGAGCAGCAGGAGCTCGCGGCGGCGATTCCGAATAGCGAGTTGAAGACTATTGATAGTCCGGAGGGGCATGATGCGTTTCTGCTCGAGTTTCGGCAGGTTAACGCGTTGATTCTAGGGTTTATGCGCAGGGAGTTGGGGGATATTATGGCGCGGGAGCCGGTGAATTGGCCGCCGAGGTTGGAGGAGGAGGGGGGCGAGGTGAAGGGGAGTACGTTTGGGGAGGCGGAGGTGGAGGATATCACTGCGTGGTGATGGCTGTTGTCACTAAGCTGGCAGCGTCTGTCTGTCTACGCTGGACATCGGCTGCGAAGTCTTGTCCAGAGGCGGCACAGGCACCCCAAGCACCTCCATAGACTCCACCACTGCCTCAATTGCTCGCCGCTGCTCACCAGTCACGTCCCGCTTCCCCTCCGCTCTCCGCAGCGCTGCCCTCACAACCGAGTCCTCCCCATCCACACCCAGCCCCTTCTTCCACCGCATGAAATGTAAGCCCTCAATTCCCAGAGCTCCAATGCTTCGTTCAAACCTCTTCTCCACCCACCCCCTGTGCACAGAAGAGAACAAACTCGCATTAACCCTCGCCCCCTCCCGAAACTTCCGCCACGTTTCCCCGTAGAAGTCTAGCAGTGCCCCATCGTCCCCCTCCAGCGCCAAGACCTCCTTCACCCCCTCAACATACGCCGTCAAAGTCTCATCTAGGCGGAGGTAAAGGAACTCGAGGAACTCGTGCGCGTAATGATGCGCAGCTCCTCCACCGGTATCTGCCGGACGGGAGGAGAAGTTATAGATGGTATTATAGAGCGAGATGTAGTCGCGATGGTCCAGAAAGGAGGGGTTAGAGATGATCTGGGCTACCGCTTCGCGGAGCAAGTCCCAGACTGCGTCGGTTTCGTGGCGTGGGAGGTGCGAGGGCTGGTATATCGATGGGTGTGCGGATGCGGAGGGTTGTTGTTGGTCGTGTCGGGCGAAGTAGGTGCAGAGGGAGCAGTTGGGACGATAGGGGACCCTTTCAAGAGATTCTTCGGTGGTAGACATGTGTATCTACTGCTCCTTCGAACGTTCCTTCGACGGCGAGGGGGATACTGATGCGGTTCATACATTGAGGATTTATATAGACCATTGCGTGAGGCATTTTGGGTGACGAGCGGCGGCACAGCATCTGCCGTCTGTCCCGAGCTGCATGCTGTTGCCTGTGATCACACGCAGACGACTGGGTTGCCATCAGAGCTAAATCGTGACTGCAACCAGCTTGCCAGTACGCTAGCTAGACTACAGCCCTGCCAATCGTCCCCATCTCTCTACAAAAACTAACCTAAAACCCCTACCGCTTCCCCTTCCCCTTCTTCTTCCCACCACCCTGCTGCGGCTTCCCCTTCACCACCTCACCCCCCGGCGTCCCCGGCCTACTTCCCTCACTCTCCCCCGCGGGTGCTGCACCCTGACTCAACAGATTCGCCCTCGCCTTGCCCTTCTTGCCCTTCGGCCTGTACGTACTGCGATCCCGAAGTGGCAGCCACCGTTCAGGATCCGGCGTCTTGGCCGGGTCGTAGTCCTTGGGGATCCGCGAGGGACGGATCTTCTTCGCTTTGCGCGGTTTTTGGTTGCTGTCTTCGGCGGGACGCTTGCGGGTTACGCCGGGGGTGGTGGGGGGCTGGGCGAGGCCGGCGGATTCAAGGGAGGGGGCATCGATGGTGGAGATGAGGCGGTCGATGGGTGTGAGGGTGGATGTGAGGTCTGAAGGAGCGGATGCGGGAGAGGAGGCGATGAGGCCGGCTGTTGCGATGGAGTCGGATGGGTTGAGAGAGTGGAGTTCGGTGAAGATTGAGGTGGCGAGTTCTTGGTGCTCAGGAGCTGGAGAGTCGAGGAGAGCGCTGCCTGCGGCGCGGAGGAGTTGAAGGACGCCGGCTGGTCGTTCTTTTGTCCTCCGCTTCCAGTGTGATGCTGCTTTCGCTAGTTCCCTCTGCTCGTGATTTCTCCGTCCTTGAGTATGGTATAGACTCGCCATCGTCCCAACCAAGCCAGGTGAGTACCGGACCTCCAGCTCCGCTTCCTTTGCAGACTGCTCCAACCGCCGCAAGAACCCTTCTAGCAATTTGATAGCTGAGCCTGCATTGCCAGATAGGACGTACAGCTGGACAATCGTAAGCACGAGTCCAACGTCCGTCGGCCGCTTCTCGAGCACTGGAAGGATGAGCTTGATCGCCTCCTTGCCGGTTTGGCTCTGTGCGTGCGCAGCAGCGTTGACAACGGACATGCCGTTGCAGAAAGTGTCCGTGTTTGGCGAAGGATGTTTGCTCAGTACTGCTTTGGTTGAGTCCGCTGTGCCTCCGAATTTGAGCGACTGCAGGTCCGTGGCGTAGCGGTTGCGATTCAAAACAGCTCTCTGGAACTGGAATGGATAATCAGGCTTCAGCGTGTCAAGGTCCTTCGAAACGATGCGTTGCGCCAGAAAAGGATTGCTGTCGGATGCTGATGCCGCCACCCCGTTCACCTGCGCGATATGTCTCGTACTGGCATCCGGTATCCTCGTCGCATCCACCTCCTTCGCCAAACCATCCGCCTCCTCCTGCCTCCCCAATCTCGCAAGCACGTATACTTGCTGTACCGTAATCGGCATCAATTCCGCCTGCTTGTCCTCGTCACTGAGATCTTCCAGCGCATTACACAGATCCTTCGCCCGCTTCAGCAGCACCTCCCCCTGCCCAAGCTCTCCTCTTGCAATGCATCCGCAAGCCGCATTATACGCCGTCTCGAAAGCCTCCAGATCCGCTCGTTCAGGCTTCTTCTTCTGCACTAGCTCTCCTTGTCCAGACCACTCTAGCTGCGCATCCACAGCACCAGAGTTGACTCTCAAGTCCGCCTCTACATCATCCTCTAACTGCGAAGCAAGCCTTTGGTAAAGCTCCGCAGCCCTCTTGAACTCCTCCGTCCGATAACTGGCCTGCGCCTCTACATGCTCAAACCCCCTCTCACCACCTTCTCGTGCTATCTCAGCTGCTTGTGCCGGCTTGCCGTCTTTGTAAAGAGCGTATGCATAGTCCAACCGCGCCCGATCCTTCAACTTCGCTCCGCCAGCTTCGATCGCTTTCACAGCATCTCCGTACCGGTCGAGTTTGAGCAAGGCAATGGCTTTCACATGCTGGGCTTCGAGGTCGCCTTTGAACTGCTTCAGTGTTGATTCTGCGGCCTGGAGGACTTCGCTGTGGTCTTCAATGTCGGTCTGCTTGAGTAAGGAAGCTAGGGATCCGACGGAGGTGGACATGGTGAGGTATTAGGTATGCGACCACGGGACTCTCATCGACCAGCCATTGAAGTCCGTAGCGAGTGATCTTGTGCTGGTCGTGGCATCTCGACCTTCAACGTCGAAATTCCCCAAGCCCCACCATAGACGCGAGTCATGCGTTCATCCCACCGCCCTACCTCGACAACACCCACCAACACTCATACCACCAGCAGCATCACAGACCATCGTCATGGCAAACCCCTCCCCACCACCTGAACTCTCCCATTGCCCCCTACTAGACCTCCCCCCCGAACTCCGCCTCCAAATCTACACCCACATCCACACCACCCCCTTCCGCTGCACGCTCCAACCCGAGACCCAAGATCTCTCCTACCAGTTTCCAGGCGAGAAACACCAAAACCCCTCCACCAACTTACACCTCACCTGCCACCAACTCCGCGACGAGACTCTGCCGATTTTGTATTCTCAGACCACGTTCAAACTTATCCTCTTCGGCACGCACTCGCGTCAGGATGGAAAGGGGTACGAGCAATTCCTCTTCCCGCGCTCGACCCCGTCGACCCTCCGCCACGCGCGGAATCTCGACCTGCACATCCACGTCATGGAGCCAAAGGATCTGGATCTCATCAAGCAACGTCTGCGGGCGCTATGCCGCCAAATCCCTCAAACCAGGAAATTGGCAAAGTGTGAAGTCCATCTCGCCTTCCACGTCAACACCTTCGGCCCCACGCTTCCGCGACTACGGGAGCTGTCGCAGGCGACGCTGGAAGCTGTGCGGGAGACGCCGGGCGGGAAGGGGACAGGGGTGGCTGAACGGGATGTATGGGAGAAGGTCGAGGCGGAGGCGGGGAGGGTGGTGGGGAAGTATGCGGGGATGGATGATCCGATGGGAGGGGATGGGTGATTGGAGCAAGCTCGGAAGGAATGGTTATTTGTACAGATTATGGATTAACTTATTCAAGACTTCACCGTCTCCGCCGCCGACGGAGATCCCACTGCGGTTCCTCCAATATCTCCTCCTCAACCAAATCCTCAACAATCACCCAAGGATCGTCGTCCCCCAAGCCCTCATCATCCCCCTCATCACCCGCCAACATCTCAGTCGTCACCATCTCCTCATCCTCCACGCCCTCTTCTTCCACTTCGCCCTTCCCAGCCCCTTGTCCAACATACACCCCCTGCAAAAACCCCCCAAACGCCTCCGCAGCCGCCAAAATCTCCTTCCCCGTCGGCACGATCTCCTCCCTCGGCAGCAAAAACCCATACGTCCCGCGATCCCGCAGCTTAATCTGATACGCATATCTCACGCCCATTTCATGATAAAACCAATCCAGGGCGCTGCCGCCTTGGCCTTCCATTAGAGGAAGTAATTCCTTTTCCCCGCTTCTTGATGAGATGGCGGAGTTGCCCTCACAAGCGGCGAGGACTTCGTACTTCAGCCCGCTGGACCTGCGGATGGCTTTTTCCAGTCCGACGGCGAGTTCTTCGAGGTTTTCCTGGTTCGGCGTGGTGGGACTACATGAGTAGCTGTAAGGGTAGAGGATCTGTTGGCTGTAGGCATGCAAATCCAGAAACCCGACGATCTCGACGTTATTCCTCTCTGTCTCATTCTTCGCCCAGTCCGCTAACCTCTTCGACTCCACGGCCTCGAACGCAGAGTCCCCCGCGAAGTTCTCCGAGCAAGGGTTCCCCGCCGTGCTGACGGCATCCCACTCGAAGCCGTAGCCGCGGTCCAGATCGATACCCTGGCAGAAGCGGATGCCGGTGCGTTGGCGGTTTTTGCGCCACAAGCGGTCGGTGTCCCAGCTGTAGACGTAGCCGTCGGGGTTGAGGGTGGGGACGAGGACGAAGTCGAAGTCTTCGAGCAGTTTGGTGGTGGAGGGGTTCTTGCCGTAGCGGGTGATGAGGCTGTAGGCGATGTAGTTGACTGTGCTTGTGCTGATCCATTCGCGCGCGTGCACGCCGCCGGTTATCAGCACGGTTTTGCGTTTGGGGGGGTTGGGGTCGTCGTTGTTGGTCGGGTGGACGCCGATGCGGAGGGCGGGGATGGGGCGGCCTTCGTAGGTTGTGCCGATGCTGAGGAGACGGACGTGGGTCGTGAAGAGGGAGGCGAGGAGGTGAAGCCAGGGGGTTATGACGGACAGAGGCTGGTAGTTTGTGAAGAAGACGTTTGTGTCGCTGTTGTCGCCGTCGTCGCGGGAGAGTTGGAGGGGACGAACGCGGAGGTGGGAGATGGCGGATGGTGTGGGCGTGAGAGACTGGTCGCGGGGGACGGGGTAGGTGTCGTAGATTGCTTGCGCGAGGTCGCGTTGGCCGAGGAGGGGTGTGTGTTTGTGTCGGAGCGAGGAGGGGAGGAGGCGGAGGAAGGAGGGGACAATGGTTTTCGCTAGTCGAATGTCCACCCAGTCGTGCGAGAATCCCCAGACGTCGAGGAAGAGGGTGTCTGCTGCTTCTGCCAGGCTCGACGCCTCTTCTGCTGTGCTGACGTTGAATCGAACAACCACATCCCCGCTGTATCGTGCTAAGGTGCGCGGTGGAGGTTGTGAAGACTGTCGGAGGGCTGAAGGATAGCGGTGTTCGAAGATGTCTTTCCCATTCCTATGCGATCCCCATATCGCACCGATCAACCTGTTCGAGAAGCTCTTCCAAAGGGGTGTTGGCTCGTTCGATGTCAGCACAAGTGGTTGTTGACCAACGCCGGCGGGGGAGGGGGCAGCAACGACAAACGCGCTCAGCAGCGCTGGCAAGGCCAACAAGACGCTCAATGGTATCTGCATCCCGTCCTTATCGCCCTGCGATGGGCGCGTCAGTGGGAAGTGGGAGATGAAGCTACGTGGAGATGTGTGGTGAATCGCGCTGCCTTGCGGGGCTGAGAGGAGCAAGTGCTCGCGTGCCTCATTGCAACTGCCGGCTATACAACGGTACCTTGCAGATCGATATAGCCGGAACAAGACATGGCAGGAGAAGAGTTGACAAGAAAGATCTGGTATGATTGAATTCAAGCACCCCGATACCAGGACGCCATAGACTTTGCCCCCGGGGTATCGTAACGCATGCCATAGTCATCTATACATCATTCACCCAATCAGCCCCACTCCCTTCTTAACCCCCTTTCCTCCCTACTTCCCCTACCTTTCCCTACCTTTCCCTACCTTTTCCTACCGCACCTCAACGCCCTGCTGCTGCTGCTGCTGCTGCTCCGACCCCTGACTCAACGACCGCTCCTCCTCGCTGAACCCGGCATCCGAAGGCGGAGTCGTGTACTCATCGCTATCCTCCCCCTCGTCATCCTCTTCAGCACCAGCTTGCGCATGCGCAGCCTCGGGTGAAGTCTGTACCGGCTTCAACGGAGAGAGAAAACCCTGCTTGCTGGGGCCGATGACGGTAGTCCGTTTCTTACTCCGTCGCGTGGGGGAGATGTCGTCCGAGTCGTCGTCACTTTCCTCCTCTTGCCCCTTCGTCCGATGTCCGTTGACAGGTTTCGAAGGGCCGATGACGGTGCCTCGCTTCTCTTTCCTGGGGCTCTGGATGGGTGAAGCATCAAAGTACGTCTCCTCCCCCTCCTCATCTTTCTCCACCACAGCCTCAGATCCCGAGCGCTCCATATCGCTCATCTCAACCGGACTCGCCCTCCTCTCCGCAAAAGCCCCCGTGACCTCCACATCGTCCAAAAAACTCGGTGCCCTCCACCCCGACGCCTCATCCCCACTAACCCGCCTCTCCGCACGGTCATGCGGACTCAGGCCCCTTTCGTAGCTTAAACCTCTTTCCCAACTCAAACCCCTGCCTACCACCGATGGACTCTTGCCCTCCCCACCCCCGGCAGTCGACCCGCTATTCTGCCTCCAAGCCTCCCGTCTCGCCTTCATGCGCTCATTCGGCCACTCGGTCCCAAATTGCACTACTGAAGCTTGTTTGCCGTGTAGAATGAACCGCCCTTTTTCGCGCTTGAGGCCGGGCGTCCCTTCCTCCTCGACTGCCTCGTCGACATCCTTGTCTTTATCCTTGTTGGTAGAGGCGGCTTGGTTCTGCAGGAGGACAGGCGCACCAGTGGCACTGCGCACGGTGCTATCGCTCCCCTTGCCTTTCCGGTGCTTGTGGATCGAACTACCGTGATGATGCTGATCGCGGAGCGTTTTCTGCAGGCTGCGACGCACCCCGCTGTGGCGCTGTTTGGTATTACTCTCAGGTGGAGAGGTAGAAGGGGCGGCGCCGTCGACGTTCATCCCACGAGAAGCCAGCGGTTCAGGCGTCATGGTCGCGCGGGCGAGCAGTTCGATCTCCGGATCCACCGTCACGGACGAAGGGGCGCGGGGACGGGGCGTAGCGCTCTCCGGCGGCTCGTCGGGAGTAGGGCGGTCGCCAAAGGCGTTGCTGGATATGCTCGAAGCCTGGGAAACACTATTCCGCCCTTGCGATGAGGTGCTGAGGAGCGCGCTTGATACGGAGCCGCGGTGCTGATCGGCCGGCTGCACGTCCAGTTGCAGCGGAGGTAATCTCCACTCTCCCTCTTGCTGTTTTGTGTTCGCATCCGACGGCGTGCGGAAGATATCGTTCGTGTACGCTTCCAGCGAACCTGTAGTCGAAGGCCTCTGCACATGTGTCGGCGACGTCGGACTCTGCGACGCAGCAACTTTGGCAGCACTACCTCTCGACGTCAGTCGTGAAAGACTCATTGGCCAGCTCTTCTTCGCAGAATCCGGCGCTTCGATTTGCTGTTGTTCAGCCAGCGCCTCAATCTGATCTGCCGACACACCATCCTGCTGTACATCCATAGCGAGGATGTCCTTGTACGCCCTCATGCGCCAGATATCGCGGCGCCGCCACTTCAGATTCGCATCCGCCCGCGCAGCAGCATGAATCATATCCTCCCTCGTCTTCGGGATGATAGGCGCCAGGACGAGCAAATGTCGGGCATTGCGCAGCATATTATCCAATTCCTTGTTCGCCTCACTGATATCAAGCGTCATCTGCGCGACTTTCTGCACCATGATCTGGCGTCTCGCAGCCATGACCTGTCGCTGCATCTGCGGGCTCAGCAGTCGATTCTGCACCAAGTCGCTAGACGTCGTCTGAGCTGAGCGCGCGGTTTGCGTGGACTCCAGTCTACGGATTTCCTTGCTCCGGGCGTCTTCGTCGGCGCCGCCGACCATGCCGCGGATCCTGACTCCGGCGGAGCGGAAGGCGGCTGCGTAGTTGATGAGAGCGAGCCAGTCGTTGAGCTCGGAGTCGTTGTCTGCCAGCAGCACTTCTTCGTGGCCGCCTGGTGCGACGAACGTGAAGGCGTGTTTGTGCCGGTTGTACGAAGCGTCCACCAGCGCGACCGCATTGTCCGTCCTGAGCAGAGCATCGGCCTTGAACTCCTGCAGCGGCGGCTTAAACGTCACAGGCGTCCTTGGCTTCCCCTTCTCCTGTGCAGCGTTGAATTGGTTCACCAGCCCCTTCGCCCAGTGCACGTTCTTGAACATGTACAGCTGCGAGCCCGTCAGGATGGCACCCCATTCGTTCCATGGCGAGCGAGCTTTCTTCTTCTTCGTCGCCTTCCGCCACAGCGTGCCGACTTTCGTCACTTTGATATCGATGATACCGGGCTGCATCTCCATCAAAGCGGGAGGGGCATGGTTCGTGAAGTCGCCTTCGTAAGCGTTGGGCCGCGAGCGTTGGGAGATGATCTGCAGTGTGCCTGTGTGCGTGAAAGCGCGTTGAAGGTATTGCACGTCCAGGTCGTTCGGCGTAGCCTTGTAGTTGTACGGATCGTCCATGTTGATAGACTCCTTGATCGACGGCCTCAGCATATCCAGAGTGTTATCCCGCAGCAGGTCATAAGGATCAACGGGACCAGAAGATTTCTTGTTGCCTTCAGTGATGGGAAGCTTCACCTTGCTCTTCCTAGGCTTGAAAGGCAATACGCGCTCGCCATTGATATCCACTTCCTCCTCAATCCGAATAAAAGGCGTATAGCAGATGTTGTCGTATAAGCAACCCAGCACATCATCCGAAACTCCTTGGTCAGAAGTATTCTTGACATACTGGTGCTTCTGCATCTTGCGCTTGTTGTTCCGGTTGAAAGCGTCGGTCTGCAGCATCATGAGCGAGAAGGCGATGATGTAGGCCTGGTCGGGCGACACGAAGATGCCGGGGTTGCATTCGTGATAGCGATCTGCAAACGCCTGCACCACGCGGTCCATCTGCTGGGTCTCCGGAGGCAGCTCGGCTTCCATCAGGAACTTGCGAAGGGACATGTCGACCGGCTCGCCGAAGAATGAGAAGCGTCGGGTATAGCTCCGCAAGACTGCGTGTGCGAACGTGTCCGTGGATTTGGAGAGAATCGCAGCAATCTTGCCGCGCGCCACTGCAGCCTCCAGCCTTTCGAGGTACCGGCCGGGACTGTCCCCTTCCTCCCTCTCCGGCACCACAAGCGTCTCCCTACTGATCGCAAAAGAGTTCGACTTGCTCCGCGTCCCCGGCGACCCATGCCTCGGCGAATTCGGATCCGAGCTCTGCCTGAACCGCGAAAGATTCAAGAAACCACCTAAGCTAGACCTCCCCGTCGTAGATGTGGATGTCCTCCCACTGCCCGACATAGGCGGCGGCGTGCCGGTATCGTAAGAGCTGCGGCCGAACGAGCTTGTAGTAGAAGCGCGATCGCGCATACCCAAACGACGAGGCGGTTGCAGTGGCGGGGAACTGGAAGACGCGCGTGACCGCTGCGAGCCGTTGCGCATCAAACTCATGCCCCCTGGCTCCGCAAACGACAAAGCGCCTCTCGCGAGCGCGGCGTTTGTTGGCAGAGGCGCCGGCTTTGTCAGGATGTCTTCTGTGTGTCGACGTTGTAGGAATTGCGCGGAGTTGCCATTGGTGTCGTCTTGGCTCTTTGTTGAGATGGCGGAGGTGGATGCGCGAGGTGTTGGTGGGCCGTCCTGGTGCGACGTCTCACTCGGAGGCGGGATCTTCACAGGGAGTGGGAATAGTGGGTTGCGGTTCTTGTTGCGTCGTGCGAGCTTAAAGAATGTCGTATGGGTAGACACCGTGTGAGTGGTCGTCGTCGTAGTGCCGTAGATCTCACCTGAGCTTCCATTACTACCATCAGACCGTGAAGACTCCGAAAATCGATGGTCAGACATCGGAAGAGCAAGAGCAGAGTTCGACTCGTCGCCATATGAGGGAGGCGCGCCCTGGTTGTTCGAAACATGGGCAGCAGCCATGCGCTGCAGATCCTCCAACCCAGTGCTCCTGCCCTGCAACTTCCTCCACCTCAGCGACGACACCTTCTTATCCCCCCTCCTTTCCTCCGTACTCTTCCTCGGCTGCGGCCTCACCGGACTCCTCCCCTTCGACATCGACCTCTTGAACAACGACGGCCTGACCCTCCTCTCCCTCTCACCCTCCTCCTGCCCCTCCTGCATCTCCCCACCCAGATGATCCATCGTCGGCGCCGTCTTCATAATCGTCGGCACCGCCGCCGCCGAACCACTCGGCACCGTAGGCAAAGGCGGCGCACTCTCCCTCTCCCGCCTCTCCACCTCCTTCGCCCGCACCGCCAGCTGCGACTCGGAGTAATTCCGGATCTTCAGCATACTAAAACGCTTCGTTCGCGTGCTCTTGCCATCCTGCCCATCCTCCGCCGGGTCCGGCACCTCGTCCCGCAAAAGTTCACGTGAAAGTCGCGAGCGCTGAAACCCGTACTCTGACTTCGGCCGCTCGTCTTCTGTACGCGGAGATTCGACCGTCAAGCTGCTCGTCTTCGGCCGGCCGTCATTGTCGCTGCTGTTGCTGTTATCGCTCGAGGTGGTGGAAAGAAGGTCGAGCAAGCTGCGCCGCTTGGAGAGCAAGTTGGGCATGTCCGGCACTCCCCAACTGCTGTTATTACTGCGAGGTCATAGGAAACATGTAGTAACGAATGTCGTGCTGCTGGCATGGAAGCAGTCCAAGAAAATCTCTTCCCTTTGCCGGAGATGCAAAAGCCTTGGAAGAGGTTGTTGTTTGAAGGTTGGTACTGCACCTTCACCGCGGACAGGGCTGACTCTGAGCTCAGACCTTGGACACGCAGACCTTCTCGGCACTCAGGAACAGAGTTTCACTCGTTTCGAGTCTAGCTTTTTGTTTCTGGAAATGGAAACACTTTATTAGGGGAGGGCAGTGAAGATGTCTTCGATTACTTCTGGACGTTGGAGTTCCGGGGTCTTGGTATGTGCGATGCTGTGTCTCGAGAAGTTGGAACTCGACGCGTGGCAAGCCAACACAACCTCACCTCACTTTCTCTCAGCAATCCTTCTCGGACACCCATGTCAGAGGCTGGGAGGTATGGGACCAACACGTGTAAGACCAATTGCTCTACCTCGATTGCGATGTTGCAAATGGGGCCGCTAGACCATACTGTTCTTTGCTCAGCTGGTGGGAGCGAGGTGAGCGCGTGAGCGAACAAGATACATCTTCTACTCGAATCAAACAGGCATGAAAGAAGAACCTCGAGCATCCCTTCCCCTTCGCCGTCTCCTCTTCCATTCAGCTCGTCTTCTTTGCTCCTCCGCTTCTCCTAGCTCCACTCCGCCAACCCCTTCATCCGCTCTCACTACCTTCGCGGTAGGCGGAAGGCCATCCCCAGGCGGGTTCGGTGCGCCTGGAGCCATCACCACATCCTTCTTCTTCGGCTTCACCAACAGCAGGATGAACATGCCAACCACAAGCAAGATCAACAACAGAATCACCAGCCTCTTCGTCCCTTTCTTCTGGTACCGCGTAGCGACCGTCAACTCCTTCTCGGCTGCTTTCACGTGCTCGGCTGTCCTCTCGACGTTGTAGTCGATCCGGTCCAGTAAGCTGCCTTGGTCGATCACCATACTGTTCAGCTCCTGGAAAATAGTGCTGAGGTCGATAACGCCTTGAGCGATCTTCTCGATCTCTCGTTCGCGCTGCTCGATTGCTGCATCTAGCACGCCAGTCCTTCGGCGAATCTGAGAGGTCTGTTGTAGTGTAGATTGCGCAGAAGAAACATCAGCCGCTTGTTCGGCAAGTGCAGGGTCCGTGTACGGATTCTGGATCAAGGTGGGTGTGCCGGAGCGAGTGTTGGAGAGGTCAGGCGTAGAACTGCCACCTAGCGAACGCAGCTTGCGCAGATATGCAGACTGCTTCTTGCGGAACAGCGTCGAAGCGTCTCCAACCCTCGTGGCAAGGGATATCTGCAGGTTCTTGGCCATCGTCGCTTCGGCTTTGCTCACACCACTCCCTCCTCCGCTATTGGCTTGCTGTTGTTGCGTGCGTAGCATGTTATCGACGCGCTTGATGGCGCGCTGGCAAGCGCCGAAGCCACGTGTGATCTCTGAGGTCAAAGATTCAATCTCTCGCTCTTCCCGTGCCTTTACACTCTCATCGTCGAAACCGGGGAGGACGTGCTTGCTGTGTAGAGTATCGAGGCGCTTCATGAGGGACGCTATGGTAGAGAGGTGAGTCGTGATCTCATCCTGGATATCCAGCCAGCGTGGAGGTAGGAGGTCCATCTCGATAACAGCGTCTCCGTCTGCGTTATCGAGGTTAGACATGAGGCCGGCGCGCTCGCTCGTGGGATCATCGCGGAAGCCGGCATTGTTGTAGGAGGGCTTGCGCGCGGCAGGGTGGTGCGAGTAAGATTGCCGGTAGGATATGTACCTGTACTCATGTTAGATACACTGCCCAGAGCTATGGTTCAAAGGGAGATGGTTTACAAGTTCGTCCGGTCGCGCCAGGCGCCCAGTTGGCCGGCCGTCGTCATCGCCGTGATTGGAGTCTGCCTGTCTTGGATGCGCAGATAGGCATCGTTGCAGCACTGTAGTTCCTGCTGTATCGTGAGTGTTGGGGCCAGGTAGTAGGTGTTGGAGAGTCGCCTGGTGTCAGGACAAATGGACCCTTGCGACAGCTCTGTTCGGGATGCGCCTTCCGGCTTCCGCTCCGCCATGCCTGCCACCACACATACGGTATACCTACATCTTTCTAGCTCGACACCCAACTCCAACTCACGGTAGTGCTTGGAAGCTACGTTGAATCTGCATCCACACGAGGACAGTAAGTCAATTTGCAGCTGGCTTCCCAATCGCCGAGGACGCGTTCGCCAGGCATCAACCGTCTGGCGCCTTACAAAATCTACGTATCGTTTTCACAACAACATGACAAGATGGATTGAAGTCACGGCTAAGCACGCCTACTCTGTTCCAACCTCACTTCCTCACAGCTCTTTCTTAACGTCACCTCATGCTTGGATGGGAAGACTACTGAGCATTGAAATTGAGCAGCTTCCACTGACCCCTCGAGAAACCAACACATCCGTACACAGCACCGTCATGGCCCACAGCCACGGACACCCCGAGATGGTGCAACACTTCCAGGACCCGCATACACCATCCTCACTCTACGGGCAGCAGTACCTCGAAGCAGTCTATCACTTCAACAACGGTGAAACTGAGCGGTCAGTATGCGTTACCCTCATAAAAAGAACCAATTCTTACTTAAAAGTTCTGTTAGCTGCGTGAGCGTGGCGAAACTCAACCTCACTGATCCCACGCTACCAAGGTTCTATCAGATGAAGAACATGATTCTCCTCGCGACGGCGGAAGAGGACTGGTATGAAGCGGTGAAGTGGCGCAAGAAGACTGAGACTCTCTGGTGAGGCCCTCCCAACTCCAACTAGTGTTTGGTAGCACTTCAGGCACTGGCACGAGAACTAACGCAGTCCCACAGGAAAGCTACAAAAGCCATGACGCCCTCCAACGAGCAAGAAGCTCAAGCAGCGCTCGGCCAACTACGCGACAGCATCCGGTACTGGAGGGAGCGCCATGAAGAGCGGGCTCCTGCGACCATCGACGAAGCGAGGCTGGCTGTAGACGACGAGACTGAGAAGGAAGACTCAGAGGCCGTCGAGCTGCAGAAGAAAGCTGATGAGGAGGCAGCGACCTTGACAGCACTTTGGGGCGAAGACTTCGTCACCAGGGCCACCCAAGGGGAGAAGATGAAGTGGAAGAAGATTGCGCCGAAGCCGTATCCGTGGAGGTAGATTGAGTTACTGAGGAGTTGGGCCATGCTTTCACCCGCTCCAACCGTGATCGGGGTTTAGTATTGGCGAGGCTGGCACAGCGTACAGTTTCATGACGCCTTGGCTGCCATTGCTATCCCAGTCAGGATCGGTTCTCTCAGATGTCGGTACGTATGCATTGGATCCAGGAGTGCTGCATGGAATGCTAACGAGTGCTGATCGGACGGGAGTGCATGGTTTCAGCATGTCCATGCAGGCATCGAAGGGCTGAGGAACAGCATGAGTAGGAGGGAGGTCCATAGGCGACTGATGGAATGCGCCTCACAAACTGTTGCGACGTCGTGGTTCGTTCGAAGGCTTGATGTCAATTAGTCTTGACAGCACGGAGACGCCGCTCGACAGAATATGTGGCTCGCAGCAGAAGGACGTATTGATTGACGATTGGGCGATGGAGCATATTAAGGCTGTCCCGCCTAACAGCCCCTCCTGTTGTGTACTCAAACACGCATTCTACGTAATCTCGACCGTCTTACATGTGCAATCCGCGGTGTCTGTAATACAGCGGGATTAAATAAGTATTCCGGTGAAGCCTTTCTTCGGTCCCGCGCTTGCCCCTCCACTCCAGAACACTTCTCAACTTCCAAGCTTTCGTTTCTCTCACAACACCCTCCGCTCTACCACCAAACAACCCCCTACGACCTGCGACCCCTAGACCACAGCGCCGACACTCAGCGGACACCCCCTTCACGACAGCGACCATGGTATGCACACCTTCTTACCACCACCAGCGGCGGCGCGCAGTCATCCCGCACAATCGCATTCGGGCTATCACGGACACGGCGACAGATCACCGCTGACGTGTGATTGCAGGCAGACTCACTGACCGAAGAGCAAGTCTCCGAGTTCAAGGAGGCCTTCTCCCTCTTCGTAAGTCCGCCAGCGCCCTCATCCCCACCGCACACGCGATATCCCCCACCACGTCAGCAATCTCCCCTTCCGTCGCACAACGCTAATGTCACGCGAACAGGACAAAGACGGCGATGGTACGACCTCCCACCCAGCATCTCCACCTCTCCGACCCTACTAACCGCAATCTCCAGGACAAATCACCACCAAAGAGCTCGGCACCGTCATGCGCTCGCTGGGCCAGAACCCCTCGGAATCCGAGCTGCAGGACATGATCAACGAGGTCGACGCCGACAACAACGGCACCATCGACTTCCCCGAGTTCCTCACCATGATGGCGCGCAAGATGAAGGACACCGACTCCGAGGAGGAGATCCGCGAGGCCTTCAAGGTCTTTGACCGGGACAACAACGGCTTTATCAGCGCCGCGGAGCTGAGGCATGTCATGACGAGTATTGGCGAGAAGTTGACGGACGATGAGGTGGATGAGATGATTCGGGAGGCGGATCAGGATGGGGATGGGAGGATTGACTGTATATCAACCCTTTTGTTTTCTGGGGTCATGCGGGATGCTAATGTGTGTGCAGACAACGAGTTCGTGCAGTTGATGATGCAGAAGTAGGCGCTGCGCGCTTATGTTCTGCTTTCGACTCGTCTCTCGGACCACGAAACCTCGATTCTCCACACTTCTGTCTTCCTCGATGGCGAAGCACGAGCGATGAGCGATGAGATAGGATGTGGGTGGCCCTGTGGATGATTTCGAGGCCGATGGTATTATTGGACTTTCCTTAGTGAGGCGATCGAGCATTACAGAGCAGTCAAAGACCGGATAGTGCGGTATGGCCGTCTAATCAACGGATGCACATTCCTCCCTCCCACCCACTTCTAGCTGTCCTTCGGCCTTCTCAGCCCCTCACTCTCCTTCACGCACTGCCCCGCCATCTCCGCCTGCTCATCCGTCTTCACAATGAACACCTTCCCACCGCCCTCTCTCTTCCTGCCCACCTCCGCCACAACCTCATCCTTCGGCTTCCCATTCGCCTCCCCATCAATCTCAAACCCCAAACACCCCACCCTCTCCACAACCATCCTCCTCAAACCCACCCCTTTCTCCCCAATCCCGCCCGCAAACACCAACGCATCCACTTTCCCGCCCAACTTGACATAATAACTCCCCACAAACCCCACGATCCGATCCACCAACATCTCCACCACCAGTTTACACCGCTCATCCCCTTCCTCGGCTTTCTTGCTTATCTCCCCAAAGTCCGTGGTGCCCGTCATAGCTTTCCACCCGCTCTCTTTGTTGAGAATCTGCTCCGCCTGCGTGATGTGCAGTTCTTTCGTCGAGCTGACGGAGAGTTTGCCCGCGTCGTGCGTCATGTGGAAGATCAAGCTGGGATCTACGTCGCCGCTTCGCGTGGCGCCTGGGAGGCCCGCGAGGGGCGTGAGACCCATTGATGTGTCTATGCTTTCGCCGCCACGGATACAGCAGGCGCTGGCGCCGGAACCGAGATGGAGGGCGATGAGATTCGTCTCCGCAGCTGGTTTCTTCAGGTACTCGGCCACGGTGCGCGTGATATAAGCATAAGACAGCCCATGGAACCCATACTTCCGCAACCCATTCTTCGCCGCTTTCTCCGGGTCAATGGCATACGTCCGCACGGGTTCCGGAAGGGTGGCGTGGAACGCCGAGTCGAAGAAGGCGATGTTCGTCGTCTTCGGACAGGCCTTGTGCACGGCTTGCACGATCGCTAGCGCGCCGGCGTTGTGTAAAGGTGCGAGATCCGAGAGTGCTTCGAGGTGGTGGAATGTATCCTGGTCGATCCGGACTGGTGTCGAATAAGAACCGCCGTGGACGACGCGGTGGGTGGCGAATTCGACGTCGTCTGGGTGGTTCAGTTCGGTCAATGATTTGTCTTGTATTAGATGGTTGAGGATGTGTTGGTATGCGTCCTCGGGGCCATTGATGTTGGGGATTTGTTGGTCTTTGATGTTGGTGTCTTTGTGGCTGTACGAGAGGGTGGCGGGGGGTGCGGTCAGGCCGGCGATTTGGATCACGGCGAGTTGGGTGGGAGCGGTGGTGGGGGAGTTGTAAGAGAAGACGGAGACTTTGACGGAGGAGGAGCCGGCGTTGATTGAGAGGATGATTTTGGGCATGATTCTGGAGATTGGTTAGTGGTTCTGACAAAGTAAAGAGAAGAGAGAGGTGCGAGAGAATTATTGCTATGCCCTTGACATTGGAAACGTTGAGTGGATGAAGCGAATCGCAAACAATGAGCTGTGTTGCTGTTTACCTTGCTAGAGCTCCAATGGCACTTTCTAAGTTTTGCGATGGCAAGAGTGACGTCTGTTCGGAAGTGAACGGATCTCATTGAAGGGGAAGTTGAAATGGATGCCATGACTAAGCTAGCACGATGGAGAATATCACCATGAGAAAGGGCAGATCAATTGCTATGGCCTGAGAATCAAATCACAGCTGATGCCATGTCTCCGTGTGACCATTTCGTAGAGAACCCGCTGGCTCAGCTCGGCCATATGCCCAATGGTGAATGGCCCTCCAACATGCCGTCCCGGTAACCTCATCCCATCCCGTACTCGCAATGGTGTTGCTACACAAACGCAGATGTCCTAGCCGGCTGCTTTTGATCAGTCTGCGGACCTGGGAATCCCCCCAATGTATGCTTGCTTGACGGTATGTAGCCTTTCGTCTCCTCCTTGGCCATGCCCTGGTCGAACTCGATCACATGGCCTTCGATGAGTCCGATCTAGTGTTATCTCACGTTAGCTTCGCGATTACGCTGATACCAGAGATCTGCGGACGTACCTGCTCCAACGTCCTGTTGTGGTTCTTGATTACCTCACCGTTCAAGCTGAAGTCCCCATAATAGCTCTTCGGCAGCAGCTGGTAGAAGTCGTAGACCACCTGCTTGAACGTCGTCGAGTAGCGAGCGTGGAAGCTGCGTTCTTTCAAGCTCCTTCCTTTGATGCGGACGGGGACCCAGGAGTTTGGACCGATGAGGAGTTGCTTCTTCAGTTCGGCGACTTGCGAGTTGTGCTTCCTGTTCAGTGATTTGATGTCTCCTTCGTGCTTGTTCTCCAGTTCCGTCATGCGTTTGGCGTGCTCGGCCCATGCTGCTTGAACGTGGGCTTCCATATCTGTAAATTTGGAGTTGGCCCTCGTCTGTTCTGCATCGAGCTCAGCCTTCTCCGCTGCATGCTTGGCTCGCTCATCCGTGAGCAGCTTGATCGCCTTCTGCAGGTCCCCTTTGACTTTGGCTACAGCTTCTTTATTCGAGGCTACCTTGTCCTTCTCAATCTTGTCAGTCGCTGCCTCGAACTTCTTCTTCTCCGCTTCGAAGCTCTTCTTCTCCGTCTCAAAGCCAGCCCTCTCTGCCTCGAAGCTTGCTTTGTACTCAGCGTTTGCCATGCTATGCGAGACCTTCAGAGCCTCAATCTGTTCGCTGCACTCCGCTTTTGCTTGGACGATCTGTGCTTCGCATCCGGCCTCAAACGCGGCAAGGTAAGCCTGCCGCTGGGCCTCTTCACCCGCGGCCTTTGCTGCGAGTCGAATGTCGGAGTGCACCATTCCGAGGCCTGGTGAGTTCTTCCTCGCCGATGTGTCCTTGTTCACGCGGTAGTGGTCGTTTGTTGCCATTATGGAGATGTTGTGATATTCTGCGTTCTTGGTTGTTTTTAATTCCTGGTCGGGGCGTAGAGTCTCTGGTAGACACAGTTAAGATGGAGCTTGAAGAGGCAGATCGTGTGAAGAGATCGACCTAGCAGGACTACCGCATTGAGTGGCTCATGTGAAGGCGCACGGTCCTGTCGACCACGGGAAGCCACGATCTGAGGTGAAGTGAGTTGGTTGTCTCGGCGTCACAAAACTGCAATATGAACAATGGGGAAGTGAGAGGAGACGGCGAGCTGCCAATGCAGCTGTAAAGAATTGAGTATGCTGCGCAGTAAATCCCAGTGAAAGGCGCACTGATGAGAATGATGGGAGAACGGTGGAACTCAATTATAATGCTGGTGAAGCGATTGCGATGAGAAAGACGAAGAGATGGAGAATTTTTGACAAATGAGTAAGTCTTCACAATACCTGAGACGGGGGCGATAGGAGGGTGTTCGCGAGCTAGAAGGTCTCGAGGTCCAGGGACAGCAAGCTTGTAAAGTCTCGCGATGCAGCACACAATGACCTACTAGAGTATGTCTCCATGTCGTATCCCACTGCAAAGGCCCTTCCGCTTCTCCAATTTCTGATCCACGCATGAGCTGCCATCCCGGAGTGGGGAAGCATTATCTTGCATGCTGTATCGTAGCATTATTTCCCTTCTCGCCACTTGTAGGGATACACGCCGCTTCAGATGTGCTCGTAGGTGTTTCGTATGTATCCCGGCCTGTTCGGAACTAGTCATCCTCCCCAGAGGTTCAGGTTGTAAGCCATTGTGACAAGACTCGTCTGCGGACTAGAACGGAGCCCTGGCCTTACGAGAAGCCCGCAAGCTAATCAAACATAGACAGGTCGACACGGTCAGTCTGCACCGCAGCATCTGCAAATGTCGCAACTTCCGGCAACGGAGCGCGACACTCCGGGCAAGAGTTTGAGGTCTTCAGCCAGGTATCGATGCAGCCGGCGGCGCAGAAGATGTGACCGCAAGGCAGCCCTATAACCGCTGAGTCTGCTGTGAAGTCGTCCTTGCATATCGCGCAGTCTTCTTTGCCGGTATTGTCCGCCAAGCTTGAATATGTCTGGCGAGCAAGACCAGCAATCGCAGCGTCCTGTGCTGGGACGAACACGGGATCCGCATTGGGGTCGTTTGCCTCGTCGGATTCCTCCCACGCATCCTCGAGCTACTCGTCGTCGTCCAATTCGCTGGGATCGTCTTGGAGCACATCTCGAAACAGTGGGCCTCCGTCATCCTCTCCACGATACTGGTACGTCGTGTATCCCAGTTCTTCCAAGCGCATATTCAATCTCTGGTGTAATTGTTCAATTTCGCTTCCCCCGAGGTTGTGAAGAGAGAAAGCGTCTCGGCAATTGTGGTAGTCATAGACGAGCTCTTCGCCAACGCAGACCGGGCATAGCGGTTCATAATCGTCAAACGCGCTGTCGAATGCGCTGGCCAATTTCGTAACTTTGTCCTGACACTCTAGAAAGCCTTGATTACATCTGACTCCGCACTTCCCTCCATGCACGTAATTGCGAACCGTGTCGCCATCCGGTCGACATATAATACGATGGTATTTGCCATCGAGTCCACCAGCGAGGTCTTTGATGCTGCGAACTGTTGCCAGCTTCCTTCTTGGATCTAGAACTTCCGGAAGAGCCAGATCGATGCTGTCTATGCTGTGACTCGCGGGGCTAGCAGCAGACAGGTACGGTTCGCAGTAGAGGTCGCGTAGCTGAGCGTCCACAAGGTTGCCGTTGTCGTCACGAGTAGTATCGAGAACGAGGTACAGCTCCTCGTCATGCCAAGTTTCCTCCACCATGACTCCGCCTTGATCGACGGCCTCAGCCTCTGTGTGAGAGGCCGCGATCTCTTGAAACGCATCGTTGCCATCGACAACGGGCCTGCCATCAACACTGGCGTGTTGAGGTTCTGCAAGCCCTTCTTTGCGCCTTTCCACCCTCTCCGCACCAAGCAGTAGCACGGCGTCACCAACCTCGACGTCTGCCAACCACTCCAAGTGCCGCTTGGTGATGTCTCCGGTTGCCACCTCCATCTTGCCAAATGGTGGTCGCCTGAACCAAGCGCTTTTCAACCGCAGAAAGAGTGCTCTTGGTCGAAGGTGCTTGTCTTGAGTGGTGTGAGGAATGAGCAAAGACGGGGAAAGAGAATGTCCAGACTCTAAGGCGAGGTGAGGTTGATACCTTAGAGTTTCGAGGTGCCTGTGATGTTGTCAGACGAGGATCTGGTCCAAGCGCAAGCATGTGATAACGAAGCAAGTGAAGGTGCTTGTGAAATATCAAGCATAACCGTTGAACCAACAAGAAGATCGCGCGAGTCACCCTCGATGGTCCTAGAGTATAGGGTCACTCTTAAAGCCATGACCTCGTGGAGACCTTCATGCGTAGCTTCATAATCGCTCCAGCGTCTCCCTCTGCCATACTCGGGTTCCATCTGGCGCGGCGGCGGCAGGAGGCCCGCTGCATCGTCGGAGGCGCTGACTTTTAGTAGGGCTCTTGCGGTCGCAATATGTTATCACGACTGAGCTGCGGACGACAACAATCGAAGGTCAAGGAGTGCAGTAGGTACTCTTCGTTGCTGTCGTCTTGGCTCCGATGCCGCCTCCCCGAGGTGAAATTACAATGTCAGTGCTGCCATGCTACTGCCCCTCGCTGGGTGGGTACGGGCATATCGGTCCTCGGGGTACGGATGGCTTCAGGATGAGCGATGCCAGCGTGTCTATGGGCGGAAGAGGAGACGGTGCGTACAAAAGATGGTAGTACGCTGCGTATGCGCCTTTCCGTAGTCTTGGTATTATCGCGTGCAAGGGGATGGAGGAGACGAGGCGATGTAACGGCATGTCGGTATTTAGATTTAGTGTTAGTGCATTGACCACGTGTGATTCAATCGACTGACCTATAGGACAAGCAACAGCTCTCGTTTATGCTTCTAGAGCCGTTCTCTAGATCGTCAATCCTCCGGTCATTTGACCACGCGGTTGATTAGGAATATGGCCCTTCACCACACCTCCATGTCTCCTCGTTCTACCCGCGTCAGGCCATGAGCGCCATTACAACTGCTGGCCCAAACGGGAGCGGCGGCAAGCGACAGGACGACCATGTAAACAGCGGAAACGATGACCTAACGCCCGTTCGTCATGACAGCAAGCAGGCCGTCGACGATGAGGCCGACTCGACGACCGTTACGCCCAAGAATGAGCAGGCTACGGGACACAATGCAGCAATGTCGCTGCGTTCGTTGGACACTTTAATGAACAATCGCGCCTCCAAACCGTCGACGCCGGCATCCGCAGCAGGCCTCTCGATCAAGACGAACGTGCTAGTCCCTCCTCAACCCACGGCGCCGTCCTTGAAAGAGACACCTACAATCTACGAGACGCCGGTGACCGAGGAAGCTGGGTTCCTGCATCACGTATCTTCGCCGACAGCGATCCCTGTCATGGGAAGTTCACTCCGGTCGACAGTATCGACCTCGAGTATAGCATCGTCCATGTCGCCGAGTACCGCGTCCGTACTCGCCTCGCCGTACCTGGCCGCAATGACAGACATCACTCCACTGCCTTCACCACTGTTCAGGAGTGAATCTGCTGGGAGCTTGTTCAGAAGGTCACTGGATCGTCCTAGAACGCCTTCGATATCGAGAGCCGGGTCGATCGAGGAGCAGCTAACACCGACGGCAACGGTGCCTCAACAAAGCTTGGCCTCGTCACCTCCAAAGAGAAAGAAGGGATACGGAAGCCTGCTACAAGATGCGGTAGAGACAGCTCGCGCGGTTTCGCTACCGACAGACGACAGCGTGAAGAAGGAAAACTTGGGCCATGGGCGGAACAGGAGTATATCAGACTTTGTGCCGGAGCAGCTACACAACAGTGTTAGGCAACGACACGTCACGTTTGGAGAAGGAGATACCGCCAGTTTTGAGGCGCAAGAATATCACATGCAGCGCGAACAGAATCTTGCGGCGCAGAGAGGGCTAACAGTACCATCGGATGCGAAGTCGCATCGCCAGCTCCCTTCGCCTCCACCTAGTTCGTCGAGCGCAGCGAGTGACGGGGCGGACGAGGAGCCGGATCTTCTTGAAGATGACAGCCAGGAGGATTACTTGGAGATACATTGCGGTCTTAAGAACAAACGGAGGAAGTTTCGGCAGTTGCGACAGCTGGGTGAAGGTAGTTTCTCGAAGGTCATGCTCGCTACTCGACAACGGATCCCACCACAACCAACACCAGAGATTGAAGATCACGTCGATCCGCATAAATTGGTCGCTGTAAAGATTGTCGAACACGGTCCAGCCGGTGGCGCAGACGAACAGCGCATCGAAACGAGTTTGAAGCGCGAAGTCGAGATGCTGAAAAGCATATCTCACCCCTCCCTCGTCCACCTGAAAGCCTGCGAATACCAAACAACCCGAGCTCTTCTAGTCCTCACATACTGCCCCGGCGGCGACCTCTTCGAACTCGCAAGCCAGAAGCGAGACCTGCTCACCCCACCAATGATCCAGCGCATTTTCTCCGAACTCGTCTGCGCCGTCCGCTACCTCCACAACAACTGGATCGTCCACCGCGACATCAAGCTGGAGAACGTCCTCGTAAACGTCTCCCATCAAGACCTTGCCACCATCGCCGACCCGCTCACCCACCCAGCGCCACTCATAACTTTGACCGATCTTGGTCTCAGCAGACGAGTCCCCCAACCTCCTGAGTCACCTCTCCTATCTACCCGCTGCGGCTCAGAAGACTACGCCGCGCCGGAGATCCTCCTCGGTCAACCCTACGATGGCCGCCAAACGGACGCCTGGGCGCTGGGTGTTTTGCTCTACGCGCTCATCGAGGGTAGATTACCCTTCGACGCTCCACCCGGCAAACCGGACCGAAGTCGCAATACCCACCGCATCGCGCGCTGCGACTGGATCTGGTGCCGGTACGGCGATGCGGACGGCGACTGGGACTCGTGTCGAGGCGGAGAGTTCGAGGGTGCGAAGGACTGTGTCGAGGGGTTGTTGAAGAAGGTGCGGATGGGCAGGAAGGCGCTGGAGGCGATTGAGGGGATGGAGTGGGTGAGGGAGGGCGTGCAGGTGGAGGGTGGGTTGAAGATGAGGGAGGAGGATGATGATGAGATGTTGCTTTGAAGGATGTAAAAGATACCATGGGTTGGAAGCGCTGTGCTCGGAAGGTGGGTATGTATTATGGAGAAAGAAGGTGCCTTCGCAGGCTGTGAGACTTGCTGTGGCTTCGCTTCACTTCAAGTTTCAATCCGGGTCATCCCCGCTTCACAGTGTGCTATCTTCACATGCTCGTGCACGTGCATACATACGCTGCATGACCTGTGCACGGACGACTGAGATAGATCCAACTCCTATTCCTCGCCAGCTCCTGTGAACTTCACATCTTTCTACTTGACAACAACTCCATACACATCACCACATCCTTACACAAAGAAGTAAGATGGTCGCCTACGCCAACTTCACCCCAGAACCACCACCAAGGGCTGCCATCCGCGCCCGCAATGAGACGGAGGATCAGCACGAAGACATCCCGGAAGCCGACCGCTACGTCTACGTTATCATCAAGGATGCGCACGACTCTCATGGGCCTGGCATGATCTTCAAGCTCGGCTTCCTGGAGGCCTTCAAGAACTGCCTAGACACCTTCAGAGTCAAGTCCTGCCCGAATTGCCGCCCCGTCAGCGACATCCGCTTCAAGACTCACAACCAGATCTTCGCAGACATCACCACCCCTAAGAGAGTAGGTTCCAATGACGCTGGTAGCTCTTGAACAGCTAACGCCAATAACGCTGAATAGATCGGCTTCTGGCACAACACAACCACCACGATCCGCGCTTACTCGAACGTCCCGGGCATGCAATGCTCAAAGTGCAAGATCCAAGGCTACCCAAGTTCGACCGTACCGACCAAAGCTGTGCCGCAGACGATGACGAGTGTCCCGAAGAACGAAGTCGTCGCCCTTCGCGTCCGCGACCTAACAGGCTTCGAGATGGAGGTGAAGATGATGAACATAACCCCCTTCAGCTTCCTCATGGAGCAGTACGCCACCAAAGCCTGGCGCAAGATGAGTGACCTTCGCTTCCTGCTCGACGAAGAGAAGCTTCTCAAGACCGAGACGCCCAAGAAGGTATGGTCTGCGACGCAAGCGTGACGCCAGATCTTGCTAACGCAAGGCCACAGCTCGATCTTTCGAACGGAGACCTCATCGACGTGTACTTCGAGCAACTCGGTGGCCGAAAGCAAAGCCTAGATTCTCGAGCGCAGCGGCGGTACCTCACAGGATTTTTGGGTGTTATGGATGGGGAGGTCACGGCGAGGACTTGGTTCGGGGGCCGTCAGTCGGGCAACAGCAGGGCAGGCACGACGAACGTGGGGACATGAATTTCGGGTTCTTGGATTCGATGCTGCTGTGATGGATCAGCTTGAGGCTGTCAACTCTGCTTGTGCATAAGATTTACCTCAATGCAGATGTGTCCAAGACGTGCACCGAGTGCGTTCTGCTATAGTCCTCGCCTCTGCCTCTACCGGCGCATAGCAGACTCGGCCCTTCTCATCTTCCATTCCTGATCCTCTGATATCGCCCGGAAGCTCTAGTCGCCATTCACAGCCTTCCTCTTGAAGCCATCACGCGGTCTAGTCGCGATCGTTGTCCAGCTCTTCATATCATCATAATCCTTTGCAACTCTAATATCCCACTCCCACGCTCAATGATTCCTAAAATTCTTCTTCTGATAAAACAGATCCGTCCTCGAACTCCCCAGATTAATAATCTTCGGACACCCATCCCGATCCTTCTCCAGCCGCGTGCACTCAAAGCAGTAGAACGCATCGCTGATGCCCTCTCCGCCGCACACGACGCATTTGTTCTGGTAGTTGCCGAAGGAGCATTCGTCGCAGATGCGCACGAGGGTTGTGGGGCGCACGTAGGAGTCGCAGACGGGGCACTTGCCGTCGCATTTGTCGCAGAGGCGGCCGATGGCTATGCCGGCTGTTTTGCGGCACATGACGAGGTCGCTGGGGGAGGGTTAGTGGGGGAACTGGCATGGTGGGGGAGGGGAGGGCTTACGGGTGATGGCGGGACATGTTGCGCGGTGTGTGAGTTGGGGGTTGTTGCGGTGTTTGTTCGTGAGTTTGAGGTGGTGGAGAAGTGTTGTGTGTACAGCAGTGAAGAGAGAATATGCTGGAAGCAGAAGTTCAAGAGGTGAGGTAAGCCAGGATGACTAAGTAGCGTACATTCACGTGAAAATCGAAAACGGTCTTGTGAAGCTTCCAAGTACGTATTGACTATCTACAGCTTCGACGCCATCTCTTTCTTCGCCTGTTCTCTCAAGAGTCTCTTCAAGATCTTCCCAGAAGCATTCTTCGGTATCGCCTCCACAAACACAATCCCACCCGTCAGCATCTTGAACTTCGCCAGCCGCTCCCTCATATACGCATCTACCTCCTGCGTAGAAGGCTGACTACTTTTCACATCCCGTCGGACAATGTATGCCCGCGGCGACTCTGAGCCCTCAGCATTCGTGGGGTCTGGCACGCCTATCACCGCGGCATCCACGATGTCTGGATGGCTGAGGAGAACGCCTTCGAGCTCTGGTGGTGCTACTTGGAATGCTCGGACTTTGATCAGTTCCTGGAGAGCTGGTTAGCAGGATCTTAGCAGAAAGTTTTTGAGGCTATATACCTTCTTCCGGTCAACGATATACCAGTTCTTGGTCTTGCCATCACAGTACCCGATGTCTCCAGTGTGGAAGTAGTTATCCTCATCCCAATCCCGCTTGTTTGCTTCCGGATTCTCGAAGTATCCTCTTACGACCGTCGGCCCTCTTATGCAGATCTCACCTTGCACATCATAATCCGTGATGTCCTTGCCAGAATCGTCCACCAATTTCATGTCAAGATTCGGGAGAGGTCTGCCCACACTCCCCGTGGTGTCGCTCTCCGGATATGGGAACCGAGTGGCGATACAGGAGGTCTCAGTCATGCCCCAGACTTGAGTAAAAGGTACGCCCTCCCCGAGCAGCGCTTGTAGTCGCGACTGCGGGTGTTTATCGAGCGGTGCAGCGCCACAGTTCGCCACCTTGACCGACTTAAGACTACAGACGTCCTTTAAAGGGTGGTTGATTGCAAGGATCGCCATGGGCGGGACGACCGTCAAGTCAGTGATGCCGAACTTCTCGTGGGCGCGGAACCAGGACTCCGGCTCGAAACGAGGGAAGACGACGCCCCTGTGTCCAGAGCGGAGGCTTGATGTGAAAGCAGTAGGGAGCGTTGCGGCATGGAACATAGGGAGGTTAAGCACCCGCCCCACCCTCCAGTCTCTTGAGTCCGCCTCAAAGACCAGGGTGTGCTGGGCGATCAGGTTGTAGTGGCTGAGGTCGGTGGCCTTCGGTAAGCCGGTCGTTCCTGAGCTGAAGAGGCGAGCGACGGTGGTGTTGCTGCAACGCTCGAGAGAATCAAAGTGCTCCCTGCGCAACAGAAGCAGAAGGGTTAGCCAGCTTCAGACCACAGTTATTGCTTAGCGGGAGAGCATTCTCACCAATCCTGCTCGCCATGCTGCAAAAGATCGTTCCACTGCTTAAAGCCAGCCGGCGCCGTCTCCCCATTCGGATTGAAGATAATAATGTTCTCCTTCGGCAGACCAATCTCCTTTGCCGCTTTCAAAACATTCTCAAGCATGTCCGGTTGCGTGAGAAGATACTTGACCTTGGCAATCTTCAGCGTATGCGCCAGTTCATACGCGGTGTACGCAGGGTTGACACCAGAGAAGACGAGCCCACCCGCCACCAGGCCGTGGAAGAGGATCGGGTACTGGACATCGTTGAATGAATTGATGCAGACACAGTCGCCTCTCTTGGCTCCAATGGCTCGAAAGCCGGCGACCAATTTCCGGGTGAGCGACAGAGCCTGGCGAGCGCTGATGGAGTTGCTTGGGTTGTTGCCGTCGATGTATATCGGATCATCCCAGTCGTAGCGTGAGGCCAGGTCGTCGAAGGTCCATGATGTGATGTCCTTCGTTGGGATGGGAAAATGTTCTTGGGCGAGGAATGGCATGGTGATCGCTGCTAGATATTGGATGCTTGGTACAACACACAGATAGAGATAAACGAGAAGACCGCCGGTATAAGAAGGAACAGGCGTGAGAAGTGAACCGTGGATTGCCTCGTCAGCCCTAGGAGATACGATGCTGCAAGGGAGCGCAGTCCCGAAGATGGAATCTTACTCTCACCCACGTCCAACGAATAGCCTGTCGATCCGGCCGTAAAAGCGTGTAGGTCTTGAGCTGGCTTCCCAAAAGCGAAAGCGGTATGTTCGGCAGAGGACCATTCTAGAGACAAGGAGTTGATGCTGCCTCGGTTGCTCGCTCTCACGGCAGCAAAAGCTGAGAAGCATGGAGCCAGCGGTCTCCCCACGGGGCTGAGGACCGACAAAGTTTCTGACCGATGATGGTGTTGGAAAGGTCAATCGAACTGCTGAATCGTACAACGGTCTGAAGTGTTATAAGAGAAGCCCAGTCGCGGTCGGTAGAACATGTAGATCTAATTAACAAGGGTATAGAACGATCACAGCTACATGTATCACAATCCTCAGGACATCTCTGTAGCTCGTCCTCATTTGCCCTCCTCAGCCACATCAATAATCACCTTCCCAACCACCCTACCAGTCTTGAGCCGCTTGAATGCCTCCACCGCTTCGGTCATCGGAAAAACCTGATCAGTAACAGGCTTCACCTTGCCCTCAGCAATCCAGCTTCCAATCTTCTCAATGTTCTCGCGGTTGACGTCCGAGAGAAACACGACGAATTTCCGCCGCCCACCACCGAGGAAACCAGGCAACATCTGAGCGCCAAACGCAAAGCGCAGGAACGCTAATGAGGGCGCGCTGGCGACTTCCATGAAATGGGTAGTCGGAGTCGTGTAGGTGTGTGCTTGATAGTACAGCGCAGGGTCGCTGAAGACGTTGTCGACGACATGATCGAAGGGTCCACTGGTCTTAGCGGCCTGCTGAAGCTGCTCCAGTAGTGGACGAGCGGTGTAGTCAAGCACTTCATCCGCGCCGAGCGAGCGGCAGAGATCAGCGTTGCGGCCGGAGCATGAGACCGTGACGTGCGCTCCCAGGACTTTGGCGATTTGAATCCCGTAGGTGCCGACGCCGCCGCTGCCGCCGTTTAGGAAGACGCGCGAGCCAGTCTTGACATGGGAGACGAGGGAGCCGTAGGCTGTGACGGCCGCGACAGGGACGCCAGCGGCTGTGAGTGGTGAAAGGCCGGATGGGATTGCGGCGATGATCTTGTCGGGTGCGGCGATGTACTCGGCTAGGCCGCCTGCAGCCACTGCGTTGGTACTGGCAGCGCCGAAGACGAGCTGGCCTGGTTTGAGGGTCGAGCCACTCGCTGCGGTGATGATACGGCCGGCAAAGTCGAAGCCAGGAGTTGCAGGCTTCTTGACCGCCAGCGTGCCTATGAAAGCTTCGGCGGGTTTGTAGTCGACTGGGTTCAGACCAACAGCGAGGACCTGGACGAGATGTTTGTCCAGTTTTGGCGTGGGCAAGGAATGCGAAGTGTGCAGACTGAGATGCTTCTCGATTCCACCTTTGGCTGAGGCGTACTTCCAGATGCGCATGGTGGATGGAAGTGATTCTTCGGTCATGGTGGTGGTTTCAAGTGTTTTCTGCGGTCGAGTCGATGTCTTCCCGAATCTGTCCCTTGTTGGGGAGCTGTTCTTTATATATATATATCTTCGACACGGAAGGCCACGATGCCACTCGAGAGGCAGTGACGCGGATGTCCATGAGTATGGTGGTACGTGATACAACGATAGAGACCTGAATGTCGGTGGGAATCTCAAACTTCGACCGATGGAATCGCGGCAGGAGCGAACGAGGGTTAGCGCGGTGAGTGAGATACGACATGAGTCCTAGCGTGTCGATTAGCGGCGAGTTCTGAGCCGCTTGGATCTACGGAGATAGATGGCCGGATCGTATCTCTCATCTTCTTCCAGGCACAGTGTCTGCACGTCAACGTTGAACTCGCAAGACGCTGCCTTCGTTCTCAAATCTGGTGGCATCGAGATTGGATCTCTGGCGCTAGAGCAGATGTACTTCATGACAACGGTTGCTTCCTCTCCTTCCGTGGGAGGAGACGGCAGAAGCTGAAGACACATGAGAAGAGGGGAAGAGACCGTTTGCTAGACGTCAGTCGTTGATACAGGTATCTGATAGTACCGAAACTGACCAAGGAGATCCCTCATGCGATCATGTGCTCACCACACAGAGGTCCACGCTTGCATCCACCAGAAAGAGTCGACGTTCGCTCCACCTTGTTCTCCCAGCCATCATTACCTTATCGTCGTATGCTTCGCTAACATGCTTCCGTATCTCGCTCCCTTCGTCATGAGATCGTTAATGATGTGTGTCCCAGGAACCGGACCTTGTACTTGCGCCTCGGAGGTAAGTCCTTCCCATGGACTGGACAGTGGCAGCGATGGGCGACGTTGCGGTCGTTGTCATGGGCCTGGCACGCCGCTCAGGATCGGCCAAAGTCTGGCGTCGTGGTGGATGTTGAGGACGGAGCACGCAGCTTCGGGGGCGGCCTCGGGACAGGGCTCGGTGGTGGCGGTGGTGGGCATGGTGGTTGGGAATGCGGCGTGTCTGCTCGGGCGGCATTGCTGCCTTTTTGGAGCAATGAGAGGGCTAACATCATGATTGGATCGGATTTGGTGGTGAATGCCATTGTGGAATCCATCGTTGATTCCGCGTCGTGGGAGTAGCTGGAGATCTTCGAGGCAATGCCGAGCAGCAGTGACAAGTGGAACGGTCAGGCCGTCGACGCAGATTCTGAAGCGAGTGTGTGAACGCAGAGCGGTACAAGCGAAGGTGTGAAGGCGTGAAAGGCGAGATTCAAACGAGTGTGGCCTGCGAAAAAGCTGGGATCGTCCAGCAACGATCGGACTTGGACCATCTTATCTTTCTGGGTGAAGGTCAACGTCACACAGTTCCCCCGCGACAGGCTGTGTCCAAGTGTTTGCCTCGTGCTATAAAGCACGCAAACACAAAGCAACACCCGCGGGAGATCCTGGCTAGCTTGCTTGCTGTTTTCGGTCCGCGAAGTCGATGTCTGCGGATTAGTGGTGGCGGAAGCCCGGCAACAACTTTTGCAACACGGCGAGATGTAGAACCGGTAGTCGGGACACCTGTGACCATGCGCTGACGAGCAGCTGGCATGTGCTGTGGAGCCATGAATGCCTGTCCCGGATGCTTGTTGGGGACACCACCTACGGCTTGTCGCTCGATGCAGTCTTGACGTCTCCGTTGATGATACACCTGAGGCGGTACGACGTGTTATCCCTCGAAGCCACGCTGCTGTGTTCAAAATCGTGCAGCTCACATCGCCGCGTCCTCACCTGGGCAGCTGTGCGAACTCCCAAGGCCTTGCGTCGGGCACGGGTGGCATGTCCGGCTGATCAGTTCGCCCACGCTTCACGTCCGTGAGCCAGAGAGCATCTGCATTGCTTTGCATAAGCGCCTGGCGAGTGTTGGTGTGATCTAGGGCATTTTGAAGCACGAGCAGTGCCTCGTCAAACATCTCGGGTGACGTCTGCAAGAAATGTACGATTCTCGTCATTGTCGACTCCAAAGCTTCGCGGATCATCCGACTGGATGTGTCGCCGTGGTGAGAATGCGAGAGATGGGAGGACGGCTTATCGTGACGCTGGATAATGTCGAGGGATGCAGTGGCGCTCTTCTGCTTAGGTAGACCTTTCTTCGTTGTAGCTTGCCACAGCTCCATCAGTCTCGGCCAGACTTGATCGATACGACTTCGCATAAAATCTCCGGCATATTCACATAGTACTCCGATAACATCGATAGCAGATGCCACAGCAAACGGCTCCTCGTCATCCAGACGGGCTACGATCTCAGGCCACAGGGTGTTGATCAGCGGCAGAAACGAATTCTCATGGCGAGCTATCGCGGGCACTGTGACCTTGATCAGAGACAGCAGTGACGTCCTCAGCGATGGCGATGCTGAAGGTAGAAAATGCTGCGTGAGCTCTGTGATCTTGAAGAGGAGATTGTAAGTCTTCGGAGCTGGTGGAGGAAGGTCCGCCTCGTCATGCGGTTCGAGCAATGCATCCTCCTCTTTCTCCGCATCTGCCTCTGCATCTTCGGGATTGTCTTCGACAACCTTCCAAGGTCGCTGCGGGTGCGACTCCAGTGGCTCGGCTGAAGGCAGATCCTCGTCTTCATTTGCATCCCCTCGCAAGAGCGCGACCAGGCCTTCCATCGTTATCGGCTGCCATCCGTCTGTCTCCACTGTTTCTGGTCCCTTGCTCTGATCATATGTGATCGCAAGTTGTGGGGCCTTAGCACCTTCTTCTGCCATAGCACTGAGCACCTTGAAAAGCAATTCCACAAGTAGTGGGTATCCGTGGTAATCCTCCAAAGCCGCAAACATGCTTTCTACTGTGTCTTCCAAGTACGGCAGGAGACCTTGACCTGCCAAGCGAACCATCATCAGCAAGACCTGCGGCGCTTGCGACGAGACATCGAACGCATTTAGCTTCAAAGCCACAGCATTGGTGAGGTAGTCGACGTTTTCCACGATTAAGTCTCTTGTAGATGCATAGCCACAAGCTGATGTGAAGGCATCAAGCGTCGATATGCTGTCACGCTGCAGCTGGTCGTCTGGAGTCGCAAGCGTGTGCAGGACCGGGTAAAGGGCGTCCACCAGCTCGTATCGGAAGTCCTGACCTGCAGTCTGAGCGCGAAGTGCTAAGCCTCGAAGTGCCAACGATAAAAGTCTCGGGTCCTGCGGCTGGTCTGAAGACTCCGCCAAGGTGGACAGCGAGAAGGCGTAGAGCTCCTCCAGAGACTCACCGTAGGCCGCTGGTCCCTCTTCCTCGAATTGAAGGAAATTGTCTGGAGCATGTGCCTCTTTCACGGCCACTTCTGTACTCAATAGCAGAAGCCACAGGTTAGCTATCTGCATGTTGCCAACTGAGTAGCGCAGATCTTTGGTGACTTCCGTGACAAGGCTCGACGATGCACTGTATTTCGCAACCACTCTCATAATGCTATCCAGACGGTTGAGATTAGTTTCCTGGCCTCTGTACCTGGCCAGCTGAGAAGCGAAGCTGAAGTCCTTCGTCTGCACTTTCAGCACATCCAAACCCACGGCCTGTATTGGTGATGCTGGCATGGCAAGTTCTTGTTTCCTGGACTGGGGTGCGATGGTAAGCGCGGCACTATCACGTAGTGCGAGCATCAAAGTGCGGTCGATCGTGGTCATGTCTGCCTCGACCTCGACGAGCAGAGTGTACATAGTGGTGATGTATGAGGTTGTAGCTGCTTTGATGTCTTCGTCATGGCCTTGCATGACCAATGCAAGTTTCCGAAGCCGTTCGTAAAGCATACTTTGGAGCAGCCCAACGATAGATCGATCACTACGTAGCGATGAGCGGAGATCAGATGT
This sequence comes from Saxophila tyrrhenica, assembly GCF_035928015.1. Lineage (NCBI taxonomy): Eukaryota > Fungi > Ascomycota > Dothideomycetes > Mycosphaerellales > Extremaceae > Saxophila > Saxophila tyrrhenica. Next base: position 1,508,225 of record NW_027041734.1, on the reverse strand, counting down.
GATTGCACTGTCTTCCCAGCCTGAGGCCATTGTGACAAGCGCATCGAGAGCAAGCTCAGAGCAGTTTTCGAGTGTTCGTCGACAGTGGCGAAGGAGAACTGTGCATAGCTGTGCCAAAGACTCCTTGACATCGTCTCGGGCGTGCGATTTGAGGCGTAAGATGTTGCTGATGGCTGGCTTGATCTGGGTGGCGGCGGCATCTTTCCACTGTGCACTCGTGACTGTCGCTTCTCGTGAGCTGGCAGCCAAGCTGTCCTCACTGGATAGACGTTTCTCATCACCCACTGTATTCTTCAACAAGACCCCGAGAACACCCAAGCAGTCAATGAGAGTTTTGTGATTGCGTCTCTGTTTAGTCTGTGGTGTCAAGATCTTCGTCAGTCGAGACACAAGACCTGGCAAGAAGTTGGCCTGTGCCTCCGCATCGATCACATCGGCAACGAGTGCTTTCAGTGCTGCACTTCCAGCAACTTGAGGCTCCATTGACTTTCCGTCTTGAACGCCATCTAGAAGCACGGAGATAGTCTGTCCCAGCTGAGGAAAGGCTAAATCGTCTGTCAAGGTCTTCCTACCCTCATTGCTCTTCGCCAGCCCGGTGAAAACATGATACAAGCACCAGAAGCTCGATGTTTGCAGCTCATCTGTGGTCTCGGAGAACGAAAGACCTTTGGGTGACTTGTCTCCGAGATTTGAGCACAAGATCACCAGTTGCGCCGCTAGCTGGGGAGGTATGTCTTGTTTCCAGCCCTTGTCGACAAGTGTGGCGATGCACTGAAGGGATATCTCTAGGCAGCGTATTGAGAGTGTCTTTGACTCTCGGAGCAGCTGCGCGATCGGGAAGAAGACATATTCGGCCAACTTTGCGTCGAATACGTTGCCTTGAGAAGACGTCGCTGAGGTGACCGTATGCTCGAGTTTTTCTAGCCGATCGACGAGAGTCTTCTGGTCAGTCCGGCCGCTTTTGTACGATGCAGCTGCTTGCGCGAGCGCTACGCAGTCCTGCTTCAGCCTTTGGAAGAGCTCATTCTTGCCTTCCATGGCATTTCAGAGAGTAACGGTATTGGATGTGCGACCATCGCGTGTTGTCGTTCAAGGGTATGCCTGTTCGCCGCTTGTTGGTCGTTGGAAAGGAAAGAAGAAGTTCGACTTGGGATTACCTAATCACAAGTCCACTACTTCACCTTCAACTTCGACACACGACGTCACGACACGTTCCATACCATGCTATGATTCCACGGACCATCGGCCTCCACTCACGCTCACTCAGACCCAGTCATGTGTTCGAAGGACCCGCTACGTGGCCATGGTCCAATGGCGGCGGCGCAGCACCGGCCCTGGAGCAAAGACGGGGCCTGAAGAAGCCAAAGCAAGCACCACTGCTGAGGCAGAAGGCTGGGAAAAATAATTGGTCGAGGGTTACGCCTGAGGAGATCAAGAGGATAAAAGAATATGAAGCACGGCGGTCTGAAGACGCAGACAATCGCCAGCGACAGCACAATGTCGGGATCAAAGAAGTGCTCGAACGAGCTCAACTATACGGGAAGCTGCGCGCCTCTCCCAGTGCCATCATGGACTTCTTGGTTGAATTTGAAGATCTCATGGAAGCATCACTCAAATCAAGAGCAGGAGGTAGGGCTGCTCGGACCACCGTCCCGGTCGAGGAATATCGTAGCTTGCGCGATAAATATGGCCTCGACGACAACTTTGATATCGTTTGGGGTGCTGTCAGCGCGCTTCTACGGAACGATGAGAAGTTGAGGAGACAAGGCAAGCTCTTGCTATTCGCCGCGTCTGACGCTGGCAGCTGGGAGGCTACCCTGCGGATCATGAACCATGCGTTCGTCCAAGCCCTGGATCGGCCATCAGTGTTGGACAGTTCGGAACTGGCCGGTCCACGTCAGCGTCTGTTCGAGCTCGCAAAAATGGGCAGTCAGACCGACTTTCGCATTTTGACACTTGCAGGGTTGATTGCTAAGTCACAGGGCCAATCCGACCGCGCTATTGCTTTCTGGGACGATGCACTTGTGGGCGCCGAGGCATGGGCGGAAGAACATGGCAGTGAGAGCGCCCCCGAGCGCGACAGCAATATGCCGCACCTCTTTTCACCCTGGATAGAGTTGGCAGCGGAGCATCTTGACCGGCGAAACTTTCGTGAGGCGGAACAGGCCATCAAGATCGGCTGCCGTCTCGACGACCCGACGTCGCATTTCAACGCAGCTCTGTCGCATCGCAGAGAGAACGCGCAGAACATCAACGTCGCCACGAGTGACTGGTTGTTTCACATGACCAAAGCGGCTTCTTCCGGCCACGTGAAAGCAATGCATGATCTCGCAAACTACTACATCACCAACTATTGGCCTTATCTGGAAGACGAAGTGCCAGACCACCTCAAGCCGACGCCTTTCGATCAATATCCGCCGCCGTTCGACTTCGGGAAGACCACCGTGAAGAACGCACGGGACGGCATCCGATCGGCTCTGGGATACGTTGCTACGACCTCGACGGAGTCTAAGGATAGTGTTTTCCACACGGCAGCATTCCCGCAAACGGTCGAAGGAAGACTGCAGATGGCATTGCAGTGGTTCGAGGTCGCTATGGCTTCACACTACGCGCCCTCATTCCTCCTGGCAGCAAGAGTATATCTTACAAAGGAGATCGACTCTGACCTCGCGGTCCCAGAAGAGGCCGTGAAACTTCGCGAAGAACGATACATCTCATCATCCAAAGTCGACTACGACGCAGGCAAGAGGAAACAGCCGCCCCCCGTCCACAAAGTCAAGAATCCAATATACAACCCGGCCAAAGCCAAGAAACTCATCCGCGAGATCTTCTACGCCGACCAAGCTGTCAAACTGCGCAAGGCCTGTTTCGACAATCGTCGCAAAACTGTGAGAGTGAGGGACGAGCCAGACGATTTCAAAGAGGTACGTCAGAAGCTTCGATACAACGTGGACAAGTGGTTCCGGTCCGACTTTTCCCACTTGTTCATGAACAGTTCGGAGGGGCTCTTGTTCGACTCCTCCAATGATATCAATGATCTGTTGAAGGAGGCGGAAGACGAGTGTGAACAGCAGGGTTGGGACCTTTATTCCGAGGAAGACGGAGGGCTACTGTATCGACATGGCATGCGTAAACGATGAACGGGCTATGGAATTGTTGTCCTGTCGTACTCCATATTTGACCGTGAAAGGAGGGGGGGTCGGCCAATCATCATGTTGGCGATGGGACCTTCAGACGAACGGCAACCAACGGCGACCTTGCACGCCGGACATTGCCCTTGCCACGATGGCGAAGCAAAACAAGTGAGGTTGTGCTACAACGTTCACACCACGCGAGCTGGATCACATTCAAGATCGATCCGCGGCTGCCGGGTTATGCCATGTGACTCGAATGACAACATTCCCGCTTCACAACGATCGATACGATCGACTGCAGACCGTTTGCGGCCGCAGCGACCGCGACGAATGACTGAGGTCTTGACAGTTCCGATTGCTGGAACTTCGTTCCGCTATACTTTGGACAGCGATAAGGAAGCAACCCAGTGCCGCAGAAGGATCATCGACCTATTCTACCTCGTGGGAAGGCTGGACGGAGAGTTTGAGATCCTGAACTCTGGTTGCGTTGTGTATAAGCCGGTGGCTATGCCTACATGTACAGTATTCAAGAACAGGGCCACCTGAACCCTGAAGCTTTGCCCACATCTCCTGAACCAGTTCAGCACCGGATAGAAATGGAACCGAGTCAAGAGTCCATCTTCCTCATCCCACTACGCTCCAACTTCGAGCTGATATTTGTCCCACGTACCCGGACAGTGTCATCGTGAACAACAAATCATGCGTGGCCTCCTGTCTGCTTTGCGTGCTTTCTCTGCAACCCTAACGTGCTGATCATGATCATGTGTTGTCAGCACAGCGCAGGAACAACCACGGCAGCCGGCTAGTAGGGCTCCGGTGTGAGACACTCATTTTGTCTAAGATGAATGGAAAGCACGACATAAGGACTTGAGAATGCTGGCGCCACAGGAGAAGCATCAGCCTTGCTCGACGTTGAGAACGAAGATGTAGCTAGAGAGTCATGCCTTTGCGGCGGTCTTTGCACTACTGCGACGCACGTGGGAGCTGTTGCACGCAGCACGCAACAGGTGATGTGCCTCGGTAGATTTCCGTCAGCATTTGCGCGACGGCATGTTCCAAATGCCTCGTGCCAGAAGACGGCGATCGAGTGCACACCACGATGCACATGTTCCTGATGTACCTGCTGCCAGACCAGGATAACGCTGTACAGCATCGTTAAATTTCGGCTCATGACACAACTCTGTTGGAAAACGTCGATCCGGCCTCTTCCTCTTCTCCCCGAAACTTTCCCTGTGTGCCTGAATCGACACGCCATCGGCATCGGGCAGCATCGCAACACGTACGCAATCATCCATAGTCGCAGTAATATCACTCAAATGAACATCATCTTGTCGGCCAAATCCGCAAGCCCGCGGGTAAACGTCGTGATCTGATCTTGGTCGAGGACGGTGAGCCGGAGCTTCTGCGGAGGATTTGTTGGATTGGAACGACTGCAAGACTGTCGATCGGATCAGCAGCACGTGGCTTCCTTTGCCGGTGGAGGAGGAGTGGAGATGTGGTTGTTTGGGCTCTTGGCTCGATGGATGGCCGGTCAGTGTGATGGGGTGGTCACGTCGATAGTTGCATCGGCACATTTTTGGAGGAAGTACGGATGGGACGTATTGCTATGTAGAGAATGTTCTATGCAGTGGGGTGGGACGCTGTGCAGGATTACTGTCATCGTGCAGCGGTTTGGTACGATGCTGGATGTGAGACTGATCGCAATGTACCTCATGGTGCAGATGAAGGCGTTGCTTGGTCGCAACATCGAGATACGGCCATCAGTCCAGCAGTATTGCTTTTGCACATTGTAGATAGGACCTCCAATATCCGTGCTGCACCCGGTGGACCACATGCATTGGACAGTTCCTTCAGGAACAGCATCACGCAAGGAAGGATCTGATCGTCTGCTGTCGTCGACCACGCGCAGATGTGCTTTTTCTGATAAGAGCAGAATCGTCAGATTGACGATCGTTCAACACCACGTTCTGTTGACCTTCTTCACATCTTGCCCTGGCAGGTTGTAACGGTGACGGACATGGCGTTATTCTTCATCCTTGTACCTGGAGATTCGAGGACAAAACTAAATCCTTCATCCCGCCATCGCCCGTCAGTGGTTCTTAGACCGACGTGGAGGGCTTTCAATTGCATGCCGCATGCAGCGGAACATCATCTTGGAACATCATCACATGAATTCGAGAGAGACACTGGAATGGACGCTGACCTGAACCACCAGGTGCACGCGATCCTCGGCAGTCACGGCAGTTCTGCTGCTGTGCCCTCAAACGGCCTCACCACAGCAGGAGGTCTCGCCGTAGTGAGAGGAGTTCGCGTTTTCCTTCCACAGCTATACATGCAACTAACCATGCGAGCGAGGCAGGGGTGAGCAATCGGGCCGCCAGCTACTGCATGAGGCGCGCAGTAGCGATGGTGCTAACGACGAGGCAAAACTCGTGAGAGCCGGCATGGCATTTCTCTGGAAGATGCCGAACGACAATCAATCTGGAATTGACAAGTTTACCACGAGATGCCACAAGATGAAGATGTTGGAGAAATCTCTCGGAAAGCAAGACACCTTCTCCGCGCACGCCATACCGTCGTGCTACCTATTAGAGAGCAGCGGGAGGACCGTCGGAAGTCAAAGGTGAGAGCGAAGGAGAACCTACACGGCCATGTGCCCCTTGGTAGGCTAGATGAAGGACACCAATGGGGTCGATCATGGCTTCTCGCTACTGTCGCCACGAGTCCGGTAGAGTTTGACGCTGCTGAGAAGCTTCCGATGGGGCTTTTAACGTGTCATGGCATTGGGCAGAAATGATCCCGACGCTCGCGTGGCTTTTCGAGCTCCTGCAGTGGAACGTCCGGCTTTTTGGCCTCGCTGTCGGTACTCGAGCTGTTTCGTGCTACCGGTTCTGCTGTGGCTGCCGTGAAACCCCATCCTGCCCGCTCATGCTCGAGCACAGGATGACAGCGGTGCGGGGAGTTTCAACCCATGTCCCGGACGCCCACTGGCAGCAGGACGAACAACCAAGAGAGCCCGGCGAATCAAAGAATGTTGGAGCCGTCTTCACGGTACGCACGGCCGAGTCTGACCCTAGGCTATCGTAGACTTATCCACCTGCCGCTAGGCCACGCGATTCATCAATCGCTTGCAGCTAGTCAGCCTGACGTCCGAGCAGGCATGCACGGTTCCTGCTTTGCATACCCTTGCGCACTGTTCGCATCGCCGGGGGCACGCCGCCTTGTGATCTGGCGGCGGCGAGGTGGCTTTCTCGACCCTGGCACGGTTGAATGCTCCACCTCAATGTTACTTGTAGCGGGCCTTTACCCAGCATGTGCGCGAAACGCACGAGGTCAGTCAGGGTTGACCACTTCGTCTTGTCTAATTTAGAATTTGAAACTACAACATCTTACCCACTACTGCACTTCTGGTTCATGATCCGGGTCCGGCTCTTCATATGTACGCTGATCGGTCACTCGCGCGTCCGGACGTTCAGCGCAATCGCCAACACGCCGCCGACGACCAGCAGATCCGTCTCGACAACTTGATTGCTGTTGGTTTGGTGCCCCCAGATGAGCGACAGAACGTGAAGAGGAAGAGGAACAAGAACGTGGTGTTTCAAGAATCCAGTACGATCCTTCGTGCGAGACAGCTTGCTGAGCTGTAGCTGTCCATACCGCCAGACCTGCTGACGAAAGTGGCATCGTCTTAGATACCGGGCAGCGACAGGTGTCTCAGACACGGCAGGCGGAAGAGCACCTCCCCTCCAGGATAGGTCGCCAGCCCACGTCCGCCGCTGCCGACAGAGGTCAGCTGCCGCAACGACCCGGCCACAGCAGGTTGTCGTCGTTGGCGCAGCTTAAGGAGCACCGGAACAGCATGTTCGCTTCCAAGCATCGCGAATCACGGCGCGAGAGGACGTTTATTGGTAGCGTCTGCGCTGCTTGCGAGGAACCCCTGGAGCATACCCTTCGAAACGAGCGGATCCTTCAGTTGTCCTGCGGCCATGTTGCGCATGAGGCCTGCTTCTACGAGTATATCAAAGAGTTCGAAGCTCAGAGCTGCCCAACATGCGATGCACCGCTGGGCGTGGACACAAGCAGAGGAGGAGGCATCGACTTTGGAGAGTTGAACAAGGTGATTCGATCAGCCCAGACTCCTGATCATGGCGAGAGGCGCATGGAACCTTCCAATACTCCAACACCATGGGACGCGGAGTCCAGTCGGCAAGGAACAATAGCGAACCAGAGTAGTCCACGCAGACCGCAGCGCCAGACTCGAGAACACTTGCTTCCTAAACACACTCGAAACAACGCCTACCGGTACAACACCGCTCACGGACGGAACGAGAGCGGTGACACTGGTATGGTGTCGTCTGCGGACTACGCAGACACGCACAACACCTCCGGCCGACGACACGACTATGATGTGCAGTCAATGGAGACTACGCTGAGCAGCCCAAAACACCATACCAGGAATCCAATACCTGCACCGACAGTCACTGTCCGCAGCGAATTCCCTACCCTGAGCAAGTCGCGACAACAACAAAGCTTGACCTGCCTGATTACCGTGGAGGTCATTGACGGTAAATGGCAGCCCAATCCGGAAGATCTACGAAGCCCACCGCCAGTGCCTGCCACGATACCAGAGGAGCCTTATGAACATCACTACGAGCAGCCCAAGCCTCAATCCAAACCACGTTCCCGACCCGAGCCCCCACGGCAGGTGGACAGTGTTCACGACAATCGTGAGACGCTGGAGCACGTGAAGCAGGAGTTGTACTCGCGATGTGAGAACTGGCATGGACTGGATTTTGAAAGATTCGGCAGGCTTATACTTCATGCTACAATCCGTGTCGGGAAGGACAGACAGGCGTGGCAGGAGCTGGAGTGCTATCTCTTCACGGAGATGCTGATTTGCGTGAAGGCGAAGAAGATCTCGCCAACTGCTAGCCAGCAGTGGGAAGGACCAGAGGGCCCGAAGCAGAAGTCAAAAGTGACGTTGAAGGGTTCGATCTTGATCAAGAAGCATTTGAAGCATGTTGAGGTCATCCCAGGTGAGTTTTATTGCCGGCTTGAAGACGATGACTATACTGACGACAGTCTCCAGAGTCTGAAGTCCTCACCCTCAGCCTTTCCGTGGCCGAGCTACCACACTTCCATCTGCAGTTCATGGAGCACTCCCAGCTCGAGATGTGGCGGAAGGCCCTGCTCAACCTGAACAACCCAGACATGCCTGAGCCACAGGTCGCAGATTACGACCAAGATACCTCTGGTACCGAAGAGGACGAATATGCTACGAGGTCTTCCAAAGCAGATCGGAGAGTGTCGTCGATACACTCTTCGTCGTATGGTGCGAATCGCTCGCAAGTAACAGCGCCGACTGAATACACCAACTCTCGAGCTGGAACGCAGGACATGCGGTTTGGAAGCCCGTCGATCCATGTCCCGCTGGACATTGTGGTCGTCATACCTGTGACATCTTCCATGCAAGGGCTGAAGCTCAACGTCTTGCGAGACTCACTTCGCTTTATGGTCTCCTCACTAGGCGAGCGAGATCGCATGGGCTTGGTCACCTTTGGCTCTGGCGGTGGCGGAGTGCCTCTTGTCGGCATGACTACTAAGAACTGGGGCGGCTGGTCAAAGATTCTGGAGTCGATCAGGCCAACAGGCCAAAAGAGCATCCGCGCAGACGTCGTCGACGGCGCAAACGTCGCTGTGGATCTGCTCATGCAGCGCAAGTCAACTAACCCGCTGTCCACCATCATCTTGATCAGCGACTCAGCTACCTCTGACCTGGAAAGCGTGGACTTCGTGGTCTCGAGAGCCGAAGCGGCTAAGATTTCGATACACTCCTTCGGTCTCGGACTAACGCACAAGCCTGATACCATGGTCGAGCTGTCGACTCGGACAAAGGCCAGCTATACATTCGTCAAGGACTGGATGATGCTGCGCGAGTGTTTGGCTGGCTGCATCGGCGCGATGCAGAGCACATCGCATCAGAACGTTAAGCTCAAGCTCCGGCTTCCTGAAGGCTCGCCAGCGAAGTTCTTGAAGATCAGCGGTGCCCTCCAAGTAACCAAGAGAGCGACCGGAAGGGACGCAGAGGCTTCGCTTGGTGACCTGCGCTTTGGCGATAAGCGTGACATACTGGTCCAACTTGCCATCGCTCCAGACACCTCAACTCCAGACTCCCTTCCATCCGACCCGTGGGAGAACATCATCTCCGGCCTCGAAGCTCTGGGAGGACCAATCGACAACGACGACAGCAGAGCCATGTCCGTTGAAGAACTTCCATTGATCCAAGCAGATCTCAGCTGGGGTGACATCCTTCGCGAAGGCAACCTCGCCCAACTGCCTCGCCCTTCACTCCTCGCCATCACCATGCTGCCTTCACCCAGCAAGAAAGCCCAAAACGCCCGCCCAGGCACCCCTCCCATCCCACCTCACCCTCACATCGTCCAACGACGAATGGAACTCCTCACCTCCGACATGCTCACGCGAGCCCTCACCCTCGTCAGCAAGGGCCAACCCGAACGCGCCCACCACCTCCTCGCCGAGACCCGCTCCATCCTCCGCGGCCTAAACAAAGGCGGTCTTCCACCTCTCCCCCCACCACCCAACAGCGCCCTCCCTCCAACCCCCAAAAACAACGACCTCAAAAACACACCCAACGAAGCCCACGTCCCCCTCCCCGAACCCAGACGCACGCCTTCGCCCCCGCGAACAGAAGCCGTAAACCCTTTCACCCCCGCCGCAGGCATCGACACCATCACCATGACAGCGCTCGACGCAGAACTCGAAGCTAGTCTGGAATGGATCTCGCACCCGGCCGTCTTCGCACGGGACTCGCGAAAAGCGGTGCTCCAAGCCATCGGCGTCATCAGCTCGCAGCGAGCGTACACGTTCCGCACGCCGGCTGAATCGCTCTGGGCGGCGCGGGTACCGGGGATCAAACGCCTATCTGAAAGGAATTCCGACTGGCGGGAGGCGGGGGATGAGAGTTTGAGAGAGGAGTGATGACTACCACCAGTATCAATATTCGGCAGCTGATGCGAGGACTTAACGACGACTACGATCTACACCACCGCCCTATGGAGTTTTCTTTGGCTATTTTCTGGAGATTTTCTGTGGATCTTGTGGATATGTATGATGAAGTGTACATACACATTCTTGTGGCCGGCATTGGCACGATGTATTATTACGAATATTGGCGGACGACGACTTATTCAAAACAGCTAGCTTCTATGTGTTGAAGGGAGCACTTGTTCATAGAGATGGAAATGTCGATAGCCAGCTGAATGTCGATATTTCTCAGCACTTTGATACCGGCTTCTTGTTGTTACAATACTGCTTCAGTGCACGCTCGCTCATCGTATGAGCGGTATCCCAGTCCCCGTCCGCTTCCGATACAACTCATAGTCCTCCCCAAAGAAATCCACCAGCGTGATCTCCTCCGCTATCCATTCCGTTAGCACTCTTCGTTCCACATCAACGCCACTCAAGCCAACTCACCTCTAATCCTCTTCCAAAAAAACATCCACAGCGTCATCAAATAACCCACCACACAAACCTTATTCCCAACCAACACTTGCGTCCCAAACGCCCACCAGAAGAACCCAAAGTAGCTCGGATGCCGTAACCACCGATACACCCCCTCTGTAACGAGCACATGCCCTTCCTCCTTGGTTTTGGCGGGGGTGTGGTTGAAATTCGTACCCGCTTGCGCCATCGCCAGCGTCCGGACGCTCTGTCCTAGAGCCACGAGGCCGACGCCTAAAGCGATCGTGTAGGCGTTGACGAAGGATTGCTGATACCATGGTATGAACGCCGAGGCAATGATTTCGACGGTAGCGAGGGTGTGCGCGACGTTGTACGCCACCCCATTACTCCAGAGCAGGAAACTCGATGCTCGCGCTTGGGGGGCGTTGAAGCGCGCTGTTGTCCAGAATTCGAGGAAGTGGAAGAGACTCAGGCAGGCGAAGAAGGCTGGTAAGCGCCATAGCGTGCTCCTGGCGAAAAGAAGGTAGGCCGTGTTTAGAGTGCAGGCGGCGAGCGTGAGGCCTAGGGTGAAGGACTGCAGGGCGATGGAGGAGAGGGAGCGGCGGCCATGGGGGAGCAGGGAGGGGTCGAAGGGAAGGGCGCGGCGTTGGAAGGACGGGCGGGACCAGTCGAATCCATCTTCGTTGGGTTGACGAGTTGTGCCGGGGATGTGGTTTGAAGCTTGGAGTCCCTCTGAAGACGTTTGTGCTGTTGTAGGCAGGTGGCCATTGCCGTTGCCGTTGGCGGAGGAGGAGACAGATTTTCGCGCCATGGTTTCCAGGTCCTAGAGCCTTGCGATGTGGTTGTTCTTATGTTTCTTCATCTCACGTCTGCCTGGAGTCAACATTTGAAACGTGAAGTTCAAAGTAGGTGCACCAAATAAAGCGAACGTCATTCCTTTGGCCGCTTCTGCAGCAACAATATGAAGCCCGGAACAAGCCGAACGACGAGACGTAACGACACGAAAATGCTGGAAATGTCCCATCCTATTATTTAGTAGGCAGTAGTCTTGAGATACCGAGTTCATTGACTGTTCAAGAACCACGAACGTAGTGAAGTCAAGAGTGGGAGCAGCTCGGTCAATATACGGAGATCGCTATCATCGACACATGTAGATCTATCTCTAAAGCACCTACGTCGGCCGTAACAAAGGATGCGCCTCGGTATTGAACACCCACTCGTCTAGACTAACAACATCCGGCTCGCTAAAGACCAGATAGAAGTACTTCAGGGTCTCCGCCGTCCAGAAACTCTCCATACTATCATACAGTCTCGGCTGCTCTTCAGTCACATCCTCCACTGAAGCATATGCAATGTCTGTTTTCGTGGCAGTGCTGATGGCTTGAAACATCCGCCACGCTCGGTCTTGTAGCGTTCGGTCGCCGGTGATGCGGTATAGGATAAAGATAGATTCGATCGCCTCGGGTCGGAGGCTGTAGCGAGCGTCGGGGATGTCGACGACGCCGGGTGGAAGGTTGCGCTGCATGATGACGCGCTGCGCGGATTCGGGCGATTGGTTGGAGAGATCGCTCTTCTGGATGTGTTCGGAGACGGCGGCGTGCCATGAGGCCTCACTCCATGTGCAATTGTCGTGAGAGTCGCCGGTGCAGGGTATAGCCTTGAAGATCTCCGGCATAACGCCTGAGGGCATGCTTTCGTAGGCCCACAGACATCCGTCAACCAACTGGCGAGCGGTCGAGATCTCGTCCGGCTGCTGGAAGACTTTGGCTGCGAGAGCGACCATTCCACCGGCGAAACAGCTGAGATGCTGGCCTTCTGGGACCAGCTCGACGTTATGCGCAGAGTGTCTTCGGATGGAACCTGCAATCAGCATCTGATCGTTGTTCGGGTTCAGCGGCTGGAAGAATATGTGCTCCTTCGCAGACTCAAGAGCGGTCGTGTACATGTCTCTGTACTGGTCATTTCTGCCTCCCAGCATCAGGTGCTGCTTCGGAAAGTATTCATACAAACTGTCCGACATGCCTCCAAGGGTGAATGTGGTGCCCTTGTGGAAGTCCTGCGTCTTAGCATTGAGCATGACCGGCCAGAGTCCGGGGATCTTCGTATCGTTCTGTTGTGCCTGCAAGGTGTCCGTGATTCGGGCAATGGCATCATACCATTTAGGGTCGCCAGTGAGTTGTGATAGCCGTGTGAACTCAAGAGTCATCGAGCCAATCTCTGCCAGCAAAGCGAATCGGTCTGCTTCTTGCTCCACGCCCTCTGCGCCATTCTTCCACTTCCATCTTGTCACTGGCATCCTGTTAGGGGTGTCGAAAGCTTTGTACAGCATCTCGCCTAGCTCCACCGCCTTGTCCAGCAATATCGTACTTCGCTGCCCGCTGACATCGTATGCACTCAGCAGCCCTCCAAGATATCGAATCGTCGTCTCGAACACATTGAGCGTTTCCAGCTCGTTCGAGGTGAAATCAATCGTCTTGACCTCTGACACCGCCATATCAAAGTCCTTCTTCAGCCCCATGATCCACAATGTGTCCAGCGAGTCGACCAAAGTGGCCCCCCAGCCTCCGAAGCCATTACTGGCCAGTCCGGACATAGGAGCAACCTCATCTTGCAACCACGCATGCTTCTTGTACCCTTCCCATGAATGTACAAATGCCTCCTTTACGGCTGCCAGACGTGACTGCCGTTCCTGCTTCTCCTCCTTCGTCTCGATCGTAAAGTGTGCTTGTATCCGCGGAATGCTAGCCAGCGGACCTGAAGGGAGTGTGGTGAAGTTCTCCACGGGGTGCCGTTGAGGGACGTTCTTCCATCTGAACCTGGGCATGAACAGGCTGTACCATGGCGGTGAGACAGTGGTCAAAGTAGGAGATCTCCTAGTTGGCTGTGTGAGTAAATGAGTGGCAGTAGCGCATGCTACTATGGCGAGGATCAACAGGAGGACCCATCGCCGGAGGAGACGCAGCATGCCGAGGGCATGGAGGAGGGTAAGGAGAGACTAGGGGACAATAGGACAGCGCATGGCTTGTAATGAACGACAAGACGGGAAAGGAAACCTCTACCTACCTGGTGAGGCTGTTGATACCATCTGTAAAGGAGTTGGCCAGGATGACGCGGTCCAGCTCGATCTTAGCACGGACGCGGGCCAGAAGGTTGAGCTGTCAATGGCACCGCCTTTGTCTGGTGTCAATATGTCCATGGTGGTGACCACAAGGGCGCCGTTTCGCGCATTGTCTCGTGCATACCGTTGACGACGGCGGAGGCGATGTCGATGTAAGATGAAGAGTGCGACTCATCACGATAAATTGCGTCTTCAGATGGATCGACGTTTAGCGTCCGACGCGCTGCACGTGATGGTGTCTTCTGTTTCCTCTTCCACCTATGCGGACACCTACCGAACTTATTGATAACGTGAGGATGGAGGGATAACAGCATCTGCAGCAAGAACTACAGCGATGGCGGAAGTGTACCCAACCTTGGGCCAATGCGCGGCGGTAGCGACAGCATTGAAAGTGCTCCTGTGGCCCGCGTAGTAAGTCAACCGCCATATACACCACGGAGAACTACAGACCTGACACATTACAGCCACTCCACTGACTTCGAAGTACACCGGAACTGGCTGGGCATCACCCACTCACTCCCGCTCAAGGACTGGTACTACGAGGTAGCCTCACCGCCCCTGTTCTTCATCCCAACTCTAATGAGAACAGAACACCTCAGAATGGACGCTCGACTACCCTCCCTTCTTCGCCTACTTCGAATGGCTGCTCTCGCAAGCTGCTCAGTATGCCGATGCATCCATGCTGCAGGTGAAGAACCTGGGCTACGACAGCTGGCAGACCATCTACTTCCAGCGGGCGACGGTTGTTGCGTCTGAACTGGTGTTGCTTTACGCTCTTTACCTGTATAAAACTGACCCTTCGTCTGAAGAACATCGCTAACGGCATCCAGTTTCGTCAAATCTTCCCCATCATCGTCGAAGAAGCAGTCCCACGCAGCCGCGGTGTCCATCCTGCTGTCACCTGGGTTACTGATCATCGACCACATTCATTTCCAGTACAACGGCTTCCTCTACGGCATTCTCATCCACTCCATCGTCTTTGCACGCTCGGACCCTGGGAAATTAGCTAGCGGCATCGTCTTCGCCGCTTTGCTCTGCTTGAAGCACATCTACCTCTACCTGGCGCCAGCGTACTTTGTCTATCTGCTTCGTGCTTACTGCATTGGACCGCGATCAATTTTCGACATTCGGTTCTTCAACTGCATCAAGCTTGGCTTGGGGCTCGGTGCGGTCTTCGCGCTGGCTTTTGGACCCTTCGCCTACCTTGAGCAGATTTCGCAACTCTTGAGCCGGCTGTTTCCATTCTCGAGAGGACTTTGTCATGCATACTGGGCCCCGAATGTATGGGCGATGTACTCATTCACCGACCGAGTTCTGATTCTTGGTATGGTCTCCTCACCCTATGCTTCGAGGCGAGGACGAACAGCTGATCATGAGCAGTTGCGCCCTACCTCAAACTCCCCCTCAACACCTCCGCAGTCAACAGCGTCACCCGCGGCCTCGTAGGCGACACCTCCTTTGCCGTCCTCCCCAACATAACACCCCGCACGACCTTCATCCTCACCCTCGCCGCTCAAATCGTAAGCCCCCCCTTCCCACCCCACCAAACCCCAACCTAACGCCCTCGCAGCCCGCCCTCCTCAAACTCTTCCTCGCCCCAACCTGGCACACCTTCGTCTCCACCCTCACCCTCTGTGCCTACGGCTCATTCCTCTTCGGCTGGCACGTGCACGAAAAGGCCATCCTGCTCGTCATCATCCCCTTCTCCCTGCTCGCGCTCAAAGACCGTCGGTATCTAGGCGCTTTCCGGCCGTTGGCGGTGGCGGGGCATGTGAGTTTGTTCCCGCTGTTGTTTACGGCGATGGAGTTTCCGGTGAAGGTGGTGTATACGGTTTTCTGGTTGGTGGCGGTGTTGTTGGTTTTTGATCGGGTGGCGCCTGCGTATGTTCCCATCCTCCAGAGAGCCGCCGATGATGAGACTGCAGAAGCTGATGCTATGACAGGTCGGAGAAACCGCGCGTGTTCCTGCTGGATCGATTCTCGTTGCTGTATATTGCGGTGGCGATCCCGTTGATTGCGTATTGCTCGCTGGTGCATCAGATGGTGTTTGGAGCGAAGTATGAGTTCTTGCCGTTGATGTTTATCAGCTCGTACTCGGCGATCGGGGTTTTTGGGAGCTGGGTAGGGTTTTTGGTCGTTTTCTTCACGGAGTGAGCAGCCCTTCGGGGAGAGGCGATCGAAGAGGCGAGGGATGGTATAGAGCGGGAAATGAATTCTTCTGTTCCAATCATGTCTTTCAACTGAAAGTCAGTTTTGGATTGTGGAATCAACTTTGATGTCAGGCCAGTGTCTAAATCAGCGTGAGATGTGGTACTCTTGAAGCTGCTCAAAGAGTGTAAGCATCGCTCATGGAATCGACAGCAGAAGACGAGTTGGTTTCATTGACGATTGCATATCGATGGTGTATTGGGTGCATCTGTGGAAAGTGCAAGGTTATAATATGCTTCTGCGAAGGAAGAGAAACAGAAGTATTGTAATCACACAGACAATATATCGTTGAGTGTGTCGCGCGTTCCTCGCATGCCCAAGGACGGAGTGTTGGGCGACTGCATGAGTTTAGACATGGGAGTGTGGTTTAATATTTGTACTTCTGAGGGTATTGAACACATTATCAACTAATTCTCCAAATCCCGGCGACTCGAACGAGCCCAAATATGTAGTGGTGGCGGTGTTGTATCGTCTTGGTATGGCGGATGAAGGTGCTCGAAGTTTGTGCTGGGCCTTTGAATCGCGAGGAGGCGTGCTGTCGGAGGTCTTGGCCGAATTTAGGGTTTCACTAGTGTCCGTCTCGATGGACTGCGCGAGTGCCAGAGCCAGGCAAGCCGGCCCTTATTGAAGCACACCCCCACAATGTCGACCTCTCTTGAAGATTTGCTTGCTGCCCACCCTCCCACCTCCGTCCTCCTCCACCCCATCCACCACCGTCCTTCCACACCATCGTCAACGACTTCCGTCCATCGATCCGACCATCCAAGAGACCTTCGGCACGCGTTCGACCATTTGTTCCTGCACCACCACCTCCGGCCGCCTGGATAGCCCTCCCTTGCCGGACACGCTCACTCGGAACCGCACAACGCGACGCCAGCCAGCCATCCAGCCTAGCCCAACGTCAGCCAGCGCCATCAACATCAACATCATCAGCCAATTAAACTGACATAAAATCGAACGACAGGATTGATGCATTGAAGATTGTCATATACCGCAAGACACCCATCCGCAAGCCCCGGCTCAAGCTGGGCACGTGCAGAAGATGGTACTTGTCCACACTACAACCTATAGCAAGGAACAAAGCTAACAGCGACAAGGTGCTGTTCAAGCGGAAGCCGTTCGCCCTCATACCGCCTCCAGAGAACATCTCGGACAATGCTGAGGTATACCTCCCCACCTCTGCAGGCTCTGCGCCGACTCTGACACGTGCGGATATAGGTCTTCGTGATGAGGGGCACCGGTGAGGTGTTCACCGACTACGAGAAGTACTTGAAGAGGTGAGGTTGATATACCTGAGGTCCATCTACCTTCTGCTAACCGCTGTCTAGATATGACTTCCTCATCCAGGCAAGTGACTTTCAGCAACGATATTGTTGCCTGATTGCTAACCCCAAGCAGAAGAAGTTTGTCGACGCTGTCAATGGCAAGTCAGGCCTCAACTACTTTGACGCGTTAGAGTCTGAGGTGCGATATCACCTGATAATCATGGAAAATTCATATCTGACTTGACTTCAGAGCAAGAGCACGTCGGCGATTGAGACCGTATTTCCCGAAGTACTCCGCGATCCAATACTACGCAGAGTTCAATTCTCGACGATCTCGCGCATCGACGACCTCGGTGAGTCCCGCCCAACCACGATGCTGACCTAACTAACCTCCCCCAGTCAACTGTGTGTACGATGACTTCAAGCACAACTTTTTCCCGAAAGAAGAGGTGATGGTGATGGTCGAAGATTTTCCTGAGCATCGTCTCGGCGTCATCCGAGAAAAGGCCAAATTCCCGCAGATCCTAAGTCAGAGTGGTGAAGTCCAGAGAGAGGCCTTCTGCCGTTACTTCGTACGCCTCTACTCAGCACCTAGAGAGGAGTACGTTTGCGACGACCTGGCTATCCGCCGCGATCGCAAGGTCTACAACAAGCAGAACGTGAGGGCCTTCCTCAAGCACACCCTCTTCCGCGAGCCCTGGATCGGCGCCCCCTGGCTGGTCAGAGAGCACTTTGCCATCAAGTACCGCCTTCCGATGGACATCCCGGTACACCTCCTTCAGGAATCTCGCCTCCTCGCGAACAAGGTACAAACATACCCGTCTTTCTTATCATATCTTCATCAATTCTTCCCGGACTTGGCTAATGCCTATGCGCAGCAGCAAATACTTCAGAACGACAAGCCGTCACGCAAGCGTACGAAGAATTTCGAGCAGGATGAGTTCAATCGCATGAGGCATGCAGAGATACAGCATCAGCAGATGCAGGAGGTGAGTGTGCTTAGAAGTGTCTGCGAGAATCAACTTGCTAACCTCTCTTGTCAGGCCGCAAATGGACAGCCCGGCACCCACCCTGGAAACATGCATGTCAACCCACCCCTCAACTCCTCGCGCACTGTTCCGAGACCCGCTGCGCCACCACCGATCAAGTACCCTATCGAGGACCTGGAGATTCCGCCCAAGCGCAACGGTGTTGTGCGACCGCAACTGCAGTTCTTCACGGACGAGATGGAGAACTACATCAAGAGGGGCCGGCTCACGACGTTCGAAGACATTGAGATGGAGTCGATGGGTATGCTGCTGGAGGTCTGGAACACGCTGAATGTGCAGTGTGAAGTTTATGCCCTGGACAGCTTCACCTTTGATGACTTCATCGATGCTATGAGGTTTCGTTCTGATGAGACAAAGTGTGTTCTGCTGGATGAAGTTTTCTGCGCTACACTCAAGGTGCTGGTCGACGACAAGGGTGTTGTGAATCTATCAAAAGGTGCGATGCCTGAGATGATCGCGGAGTCTGAAGACGAAGATTCGGAGGATCCTCAGGATGAGAGCGAGCTGTCGACGCCACTACCGGACGCGCCTGCGAGGTCGACACGAAGCAGACTCAGCCATGTCGACCCCTCGAAGAGTCCGACAGCGTTGGTCGAGAAGCTCCACCGCGGCTCCGAGATGCTCGGTGACCGCAAGTGGTCCACTCGTATCGGAGCACGAGACTTTCAAGATGGCGGATGGCAGGTTGCTCTGGCTGGTGTCTTATTGCAGCTTTCACGTTCTGCCCGCTTCCAAGCCCGCTGCAACGACATTCTCGCATGGCTCGCCCCAACAGATCAGCCTCCGACGCCGGAAACGGCTCGAGACCAGTTCGCAGTGATGGACATCAACCTCAGGATCTCCGCCCTCCAAATGATCACGATACTCTCGATCGCCACGCCGACCATGAAGAACTTCCTTGAGCAGTGCAGCGATGACATGACAGACGTTAGGAAGAGGAAGATCGAGTACCAGCGAGAGAAGAAGGAAGCTACGGCGGAGCTCATGATCAAGGATCGTGAGAGGAAGATCCTGTTGCCTGCCAACATGCCGGACTCACCACCTGCAGAAGCATTGACGCCGGTCTCTGCCAACGACGGTACGCCTGAAGTGATCGACGTCTCCATGGCCGATAGTTCCGACCCTGAAGACGAGGCACCAACAAGTGGCCGTGCTCTCCGTCGCGGCAACGACAGGAAGCGTAAGCGTGATGAGGAGGCGCAGCGGGCTGCTGAAGAGAAGAGGAAGGCCGAGCTCGCCAAGCAGCACCCAAAGCAGTCGAAGGAGTTTAGGAAGCTGTTGGGAGAGATCGAAGTCTTGAAGACCAAAATCATGGACTGCGAGGAGGCCATTGCAGAGTGTGACGGCGACTTGCGTGAGGCCAACGTCCAGCGCACGAAGGTGCTTGGCAAGGATCGCTTCTGCAATCGCTACTACTGGTTCGAGCGCAACGGTCAGCCGTTCGGCGGTCTCCCCAATTCAAGCACGGCAGCCTACGGCTACGCCAATGGCCGCATCTGGGTCCAAGGTCCTGACGAGATGGAGCGTGAAGGCTTCGTCGATCGCACTCCAGAAGAGCAGAAAGTCTACCAGCGCGTCTACGGCTGTACGGTTCCCGAGCGCCGCAAGTTGGAAGAAGGCGAGACGGTCCTCCTTTCCGCCAACGAGTGGGGCTACTACGACAACCCGGTCCTCCTCGACAACCTCATCGGCTGGCTCGACGACCGCGGCGACCGCGAGAAGGCGCTGCGTCGCGAGCTCGTCCTTTGGCGCGACACGATCGGCGAGTACATGGACAAGCAGAAGAAGTTCAAGGACCTGGAGGCAGCGAAAAAGCTGGGCGCGGACGAGGAGCAGACCAGCAGGATCTCGACGCGGACGAAGACGCATGAGGGCTTGTCGCAGGCGAAGGAGAGGTGTTTGCGGTGGACGAACGGGCTGGCGATTGAGCAGTTCGGACACTTGCATTCGGAGCCGGCGAAGTCGAAGGCGAAGATTAAGTTGAAGCAGCAGCAGTTGCCGAGGCAGAAGGGTGTCGCTACGGTGCCGTTGAATCGGTATGGGAAGCCGGTCACTAGGCAGGGGTGAGCGGGTATTGGCGGCGTGGAAAGAGGAGGATTTGCTGCTGCTCTGTGCGACCTGCTTTAAGATGGTGGAGGTGTCGTTTACGGTGCGGACTCTGAGCTTCAAGATGGAGATGATGATACCCTTGCATGGCTTATGGGTTGGGTTGTTGCTTGCTTGTTTCTTGTGGCTCGAGAATTGGAGCATATGCATTAGCGTCATGGATGGAAGGCGGTCATCGAACTTGCTGTATTGGCTTGTCTGATGGGCGAACGGGACATGGTCTGCTGCACTCTCTGTGCGGTTCAGAAATGGTCGATTAGTAGCTCCGTCTGTCGAATAGCAATGAAAACACATTGGAAATACCTTCTGCCCTCTTGCAGTGTTGGTCAGATTTGGTCGCTATAGATGCTAACTATCTTACACTTCGCTCCGCTACTTAGTCCAATCTCTTTCTATTAGCACAAGACTTAGATCGGCACAGCGATGCCAATTCCGCTGCTACGACTATGCCCAGTCCCAATCAACTCCAGCTCAGCAGCTATTGTCACAAAACAATGTCCAAAGATCAGACCTGGTATTAGTACTTTCCTTCCACCCAACCCAGCGCATGACCAAGCAAACCCAACGACTACGACCCGGCCCTCCTTCCATTCCTTCACCTACACAACCTCCTCCTCCGCCCACCCCTGCAACCCCGAACTCCCCTCATTCATCCCCAACCCCAACCCACTCAACCCCTGCCCCAGTCCCGCAAACCCATGCTGCATCGCCTGCTGCTGCTGCGCCTGCTGTGCCGCCTGCAGCGAGAAAGCCGGCAGGCTCACGGCGCGGTTATGCGCGCTACTCCTCGCGTTCTGCGCGGAGTTGGAGTTGCTGAAACCGCCCATGCCCATGCCGCTGCCGCTGTTGGAGGAGGAGAAGCCGTTGGTGAGGGGTTGGATGTTCATGCTCTGGTGGCTGCCGTGGCCGAAGGCGCTTTGGGTCGGGGGCTCGAGGCCGCCGCTGCCTCCGGCGGAGCGGGTCTCGTTGGGGGAAGAGTAGAAGGCTGCTTGGGTGGTGGAGATGGCGGAGGAGGGTTGGTGGGAGTAGGTGTATTGGTGGGTTGGTTGGAAGGACAGCGGGGACAGCTCGTCGCGTTGCTGTGGGGAATGCTGCTGCGCTTGCTGCTGCTGCTGGTCGGCGGCAGCTTGGTGGGCGTTGGCGAGGTAGAGCGTGAGGGGATTGTTGGTGCCGGTGTTGAAGACTGTGGAGGCCGTGGGGCCGTGGAGGGGGTTGTAGCCGTTCATGCCCGGGCCGGAGGAGGCGGGGGAGATGGAGTTTTGGGTACGGCTGGGCTGCAGGCCGTTGATGGGGGAGGGGGAGGAGACGCTGTTCTCGGAGCCGGGCTGGGGCTGCTGGGGTTGGTTTTGTTGCTGCTGCTGCTGCTCCTGGTTGCGCTGTTGGAGCTGCATCTGCTGGCGGGGAGGGTTGCCGCAGCGGTCTTTGCCGAAGTTGACTTTGAAGCGCTTGTACTCTTCCTTGCCGCGGACAGCCTCGATGGCTTTGATGGCGTTGGCGATGTTGGTGAAATTGACGAAGGCGCAGCTCTTTTCGCGGAGGGTATTGACAAGCTCGATCTCGCCGTACTCTTGGAAGTCCTGCTTGAGGCGTTCTTCGGTCCAGGTCTCGTCCAGGTTGCCGATGTAGACATTTCGTGAGGCACCGCCGGAGACAGCGAGCGCAATGGCTGGTGGCAGAGCGCCGGAGTGCTTGCCCCAACCGATCTTCAGGCGGCGGTTGTGGATCATCAGCCCTTGCAAGTTGCTGAGGGCGTAGAACGAAGCCGCAGACGTCGGGTCGATGAATGTGACGAAGCAGATGTGCTTGTCAGGGATGTAGCGAATGTGATGCAGCAGACCTCCTCGCACAACGTTGCAGATCTCCTCGATCGTTGTCTCAGGGTGGATGTTACCAAGGTAGACGGTTCGGTTGCCCAAGTTGTTGACGCCTCCAGCGGTGGTGGCCACAGCAGCAGCAGCAACCGACTGCTGCGCCAGTGCATTGGTGATTAGGTCCCGGTCCGCACCGTTGAGGACGTGTGCGTACCCTGGCGCGATGCCGAGATACTGCGCAGCGTTCTGCTGCTGCGTCTTTGAAACGTAGGCGCACCTGTCCTTGCCGTAGTACACCCTACGAGGAGCCTGCCACTTTGGGTCCTGAGGCAGCTGGGTGACGGCCTTGATCGCATTGCCAATCGACAAGAAGTGAACGAAGCCGATAGCCTTCTCGCGGACGATCTTGACAGTGTCAATGGGGCCAAACTTGCTCAGATCCTCCCTCAACTCATCCTCAGTCGTTTCCTCAGAGAAGTTCCCGAGGTACACATTGCGAGAAGCGCCCGACTGTTGCACGGCGAGGGCGACAGAAGTCGGGACTGACGAAGGCTTGCCCCAGCCAATCTTGATGTCTTGGCCTTTGATGGACAGCTTCTTCAGAATGGCATCAGAGTGGAAATGCGTCGCGGAGCTGCCATCGAGGAACGAGATGAAAGCGCAGTTCTTGTCCGGCAGCAGACGAGCGGACTCAATCTGACCGCTCCTGACATGGCTGAGAATCTCTTCGGCAGGCGTGTCCGGAGGTATGTTGCCCAGGTACACTGTACGGCTGGTACCAGAGACCATACCAGGCGCAAGCTGCATTGGCGGTCCGTAGCCACCATAGTTCGCTGGCGCCATTGCATTGAAGCCACCAGTGGGCGATTGCATGTTCCCGAAGTAGGACTGAGCGCTGATGGGAGAGCCGACATTCTGGTAGACAGGCGACATGGGACCCTGCTGCTGCTGGAACCCGTTCATGTTCATATTTTGGGAGTTGCGACCTCCCCCATTCTGCTGCTGAAAGTTCCCAAAGCTCTGGAACTGAGGTGACTGAAAGGTCGAAGGAGAGCCTGGCTGAAAGGGGCTGCCCATGAGCAGACCCGACGGCAACAGCGGAGTGAAATTCATATCAAAGCCGGTCTGTGGCGTCTGCATATCTGTACCGTTGGTGTTGTAGTTGTTCGACGGCATCTGTTGTCTCATGGTGTTGATTGGTTGCACATTGCTCTCACGGTGAAAGTGTCCTCGCCCCTGACCGCCAATGGATGGCTGAGATGAGTGAAAGCCGCCATGTGAGAAGCCTGTGTTGTCGGCGCCCATGGTGGACTTCAACGCGAAAGACTGCGAAGGGCGATGGCCGAAGGAAGGCGCGCTCGGCGCCGACTCGTTGGACTGCATGCCTAACATATGCGGCGGCAGCGAGATGCTGTCCCGCGGATTCGCTGAAAGTACTGCCGTGGTGACGGTGTGGACGCCCGGTTCAATACGACCGGACGGTGGGTGTAAAGTGCTGACTCGAAATGCAGCGTCGTTTAAGGGTATGCAATGCCGGTCCAGGCTCGTCAGTCTCCTGAAGGCCTGTAGAACAACTCTTGCCTAGTCGCTGCTACTTGCTGCAGTATATGTACACCTCTTGTTCCAAGACAGCCAAGAAGCTTCGGTTGATTTTCGAAAAGGAACGTGGTCGGGCTCGAAGGAACGGTTGCTACGGTCGGCCGACTGTATCGTGGGTTCAATATTTTGAAGTGTAGTTGTAAGGAATGGAAGGGGAAGAAGGGAATCAATGCGGTTCAATGGCAAGAATAGCAAAACACGGGACGAAAAGACAACGACGAGAATGACCACAGCGAGCAGCAGAAGCAACGCTTGTGAAGGAGAGAGAGAGGTACGTTACCGACGAGGGAGAGTATGGAGATGAGATGATGGGTGGTCCATGCTAAAGGAGCGCCGAGATTAATTTGCTGCTCAAAAGGGATGGCCTTCTGTCAACCCTTCTGGAACATTGCCGGGTCTGGTCAAGCGTCTATATTTGCCAATGGACCCGGACATGGGTGTCGGGCTCCGCAAGGACGAGCACAGATGTGCGCGAAGAGTGGTGGGAGGGAGGTGTGGTGGTGGGCAACGGAGAGTTTCGGTCGGTCTGCGGGAGTTTGTACGATGCTTTGACGCAGGGCAAGCAAGCTCGATTGGAGAGTTGCAGTTGTTCCTGAGCGAGTCGGCGCTAGGATCTCTCTCCGACCAAGCAGTGAGCGGGTCGGGAGGTGGTCGTCCAACGGGTGAGTCCTTTCACATGGGTGAGTCTCCTGTCGTCTGGTCCGTGGTGCCAGTTCCAACCAAAGATCGACAGGCACTGCACAAGCATCTCCGTGACACAGCGCTGCTGCTCATCGACGCTCCTGTGCTTCGGAATGGAAGCGGTGCGAAATGAGTGGTAGGACCTTTCACCAGCGGGGAGCGAGCACGATGTTGCTCAGATCAACAATTTTCCAGCAGATCGAGTTGCCTGAACACTGCCGGTTCGCTCAATTGGGGCCTCGTGTAACGAAAAAATGGCTGGCAAGTCTTGGAGCCATGCCGCAGACGAGGCGCCTCGAAATGACCGAGTACCAGACGACCGCTGCAACCCATGACTTCAGAACAAATCTCCGTTGCTTCTTGTGACGACCGACGGCCAGCATCTCCAAATCGTTGGCAACAGGACAAAAGCGAGTGACAGCTGCAGCCCCTCCTCCACCTGCCCCGCCTCGGGCAAGAATGGCACGTGGGAATAAGACAACAGACAAGGCGCAGCGATACCGGCAAGGTATGAGGTAACGGTTATAGATCTCGGTGTTTTCCTTATCCATTCATCGCCATTTCTCAAGAAGCTCTAATATTATCATCTGTCCTTCGTACTTCTCAGTCAAATTCATACAGCTAGAAAAGCTCGAGACGATGGCAATGGAGTACGATATGTTCAGCATCCCAGGCTACCTCCCTGGTGAAGCCAAAAACTTCCCTCATAAGAGCATACGAGGCAGCAAAGGCGAAGGCCTCCTTCGATATGGCGGTCCTCAAGTTGACGTTGCCCCGTTGAGGGAAGGCATCACGTTTCCATTCTCCGGACGGACGGCCAAGAACAGGTTCCTCAAAGCACCTATGACCGAACGACTATGCAAGTGGAATAAGGAGGGCGAGGATATCAGTGCTCGCGGGTATCCTTCGGAGGAGTATAAGCGTCTGTAAGTACGTCCTTACGGGTGGACCAACTGCGTGACTAACTGGTCTGGAGATACCAACGATGGGGCGAAGGCGAGATTGGGGTTATTGTTGCTGGGAACTTGATGCTTAAATATGTGAGACCCTTCATCATCTCTGTAGGTTTCAACTTGTGCTGATCTCAACGCAGGATGCTGTAGAAGCCTTCGGGTAAGCCGACAGACAACGTGCGCGACCGTTTGAACAAGCACTGATCTTGTATTGCTTCCCATAGCAACCCCATCCTCTGTGATGACCACGACAACCGCGTCGAGGCCTTCCGCGAGGTCTCGGATCTGGCAAAGAAGAACGGCACAGTATTCATTGCTCAGCTCTCCCACCCTGGCCGGCAAGGCGGTGCTGCCCTGAATCCGAACCCTGTCAGTGCTAGTGACGTCCAGTTGAAGATTGAATGGGCTGGAAACAAGTTCAACCAGCCAAGAGCACTTACCGTCCCAGAAATCAAGGACCTCGTCAAGCATTGGGGTGAGGTGGCGTACCTATGCTACAAAGCCGGTTTCGATGGCGTTCAGATACATTGCGGTGTGCCCTTCCCCTTTCAATCGCGATATTATATCGATCGACTGACATAATCTGGCAACAGCCCACGGCTACCTCTTAGCCCAGTTCCTCTCCCTGACCACGAACAAACGCACCGACGAATACGGCGGCGACCTCGACAACCGCTCTCGCATCATCTTCGAAATCATCGAAGAGATCCAACGCCGCGTCTCCGACCCCAGCTTCATCATCTGCGTCAAAATGAACTCGGTCGAGTTCCAACCCGGCGGACAGACACCAGACGACTGCATGAACCTGTGTATCAAAATGGAGCAAGCGCGTGTAGATTTCGTTGATCTCTCCGGCGGGACGTTTGAGGGCAGGGCGTTTGAGCATAAGAAGGAGAGCACGAAGAAGCGGGAGAGCTATTTTATTGAGTTTGCGGAGTTGATCAGGCCGCATTTGAAGAAGACGAAGGTTTATGTGACCGGTGGATTTAGGACGGCGAGTGGGATGGTGCAGGCGGTGAGGGATGGGGCGTGTGATGGGGTGGGACTGGGGAGGCCGTTGGGGATGGAGCCGTATTTGTGCAAGGAGATTTTGGAGGGGAGGGTGACTGGTGAGTGTTGCTTGTCCTACATCGAGCGGGCATCGGGCTGACAGACTGTCCTTCGTAATGAAGGTTCGATCGAGAACTACATCGTATGTACACATGCTACCGCTGGTATGTCACTTGACTGACAATTCCCCAGCCCATGCCCCAAAACACCCAAGCAACCGGCACGCAAATCCACCAGATCGGCAAAGGTGACGAGATGATCAGCGATTGGAGCGACGGCGAGGAGATCAAGCGCTTCATCAAGGCTCTAGAAGAGGAGACGGAACGGAAGAAGTCGGTTTTGCCAAAGGTCGACAGCTCTGGTTATCCGCCGTTCAAGGCTGCGGTTGGATTTGCTTATGCGAGATAGGTGTGATAGATCTATGGTAGAATAGATTAAAGCTAGACTTTAAACGAAGATGAATGTTGTAGAACCTCAGAATCATGTTCTCGCTGCACGATATCTGCGTGTGGTTTCATCTGGGGTGATTTTCATTGGCTGCAACCACCTCGATTTTGGGTGAAGGTGTTGTTAATCTGGTATAGCCACTAGCGCGGAATTTGAGCTACACCTTCCGACTTCCCGTGCGCGTTCCTCTCACCAACACGAACATCACAACCACAAACCAGCCATTCCATTCACAAACATCCGTCCGCCATCATGGCCGAAAGACACGCTGCAGGCGCCCCGTCCACCCAGAACACTCCTCTCCCACCCAGCGTCGAAAAGGCATACTACCGCAAATGCATCGAGCTCAAGCGCCGGCTGAACGAGGTCGAGGCCGCAAACGACGAGATGAAGCTGCGACGCGTGAGGCAGGACAGAGGAGTCATGAAGATGCGACTACAGCGGGCATATCTGCTCGATCATCTGCGCAAGATGATGGAGCACACGACGAATGTAGAGGGAAGCGAAGGCAGCGCTGACGAAGGGATGAACACTGTAAGGACGAAAGCTTCATTCTATAAGAACACACGCATATGCTAACTTCCGCAGCAGCCACCAGTAGACCGACCACACCGCGATAAGAGGCGGCGTCACCTACCTCCCACGCCTTCCGCTCCGCAGCCCGCAGCCAGCTCGCATGCTCATCAGCCTGCCCCTTTCGCTCCACCAGCACGTGTCCCGTCACAGCCGGAAGTCGGTGGGACTCCAATGACAATGCCCGGGCAGGGCGGTATGGGCGGCTATGGCTACCAACCGCAGTATGAGCAGCAGCGCACGCCCTCCGGCCCACCACCACAGCAATACACGCCTCAAGCAGCACCTCCGATTCCAGCTAGTCCGTACGGACCGCCACCACCAGCGAGAACGAATGGCGCGCTTGAGCACGACCGTGAGCGCGAAGCAGCATTGTTGAATAGAACACCTGGGTCGACAATGCCGGAGAATGGCGATGGTGAAAGAAGGGTTGTGTCGTCCGCACCAGCAGAGAATGCTAATGCGGAGAACTCACAGCTACCGGAAGCGGGGGCAAGCGCCTTCACGAGCGTAGGTTGACCCAAACCCTTGACGCGCTTTCGAAAACATGCGCTGACGCTTATGTCCTGTGTTCCAGGTGAATGGATGAAGACACCAAAAGCGACGAATGAGCCGAAGAAGAGTCCAGGGTCCTTCGCATCCGCCGGGAAGGAAGAACGCCGCGAAAACAAGCGTGGTTCCATCCGTGGATATAGACAATCTCTCTACAAGCAGCTTTGTCGTTGCATGGACTCCCAACCCTGTAAGCCAAACTCATTGCAGGCGATGTCAACATCCGCAACACTCGCTGACTCTTTCATCTCGGTTCGTAGGTGCCTGTGGACTGCGTGAAGAAGAGGAAATAGCAAAATTCAGAGCAAGCCGCGATGGAGACGAAGGCAACGGCAACAGTGAAGCCGCTAGACCTGCGAAGGAGAGCGGAAAGGCTGCGGCACCTGAGCCTCTTGATCCAGCAGGATCTAGGGGAATCTTCGTGCCTCCACGGCAACATCATGGTTCAAAGTACGGCGACGTGACAGACTTGCGGCAACTGGACAGGCCAGAGGCCAACGCACCACGACGACTGCCTCGCACGAAGGTGGGGCCGCAGAAACGGTTCCGATAGAGTCAGGCGACTGAGACGTCGCAGCGCACTCCTTCGAATAGCGAAGGAATGCCTCCATCCGAACATGACGAGCCGTTCTCTTGAAGCGCGTTCATACTTGGAGGGCATTCTTTGGTTGGGGCAGAGGGAGAGGGCTTTTTCATTTCTCACTTGATGTGCTACTGGAACAGACTGCCCGTTGCGGTAGAAGATAGCCATAATAAATTCGTTCTATGGCTCCATCCGATTACATGTGTCACTGTCAAATGTTGAGCATGTGAATAGATCTGCTTAATGCGAGTCAATTTAGCTTTTGATAGCGCGCGAGGGGCGTGTTACGCGACTCGACTTCACGTGTTCCGCCTGTGAGACGACTCGACTTATTGGCTTCTACACATTCGACCACTCGATCGCGTGTTCGTAGCGGCGCACATGAGCATGCTCTGCCCTCCTGCGCATTTCGAGCGACAGTGATCACACCATACCGCCAACATGCCGCGACCAAGGAATAAGGCTCCCAGTGAGCCACCAGCTCGGGAGGAGACACTAGATGTCGAGATGGACGGGGCCCAAGTGCTGAAGTTCAACGAGCCGCTCACATGGCGCCCTGGGAAACCTATAGTCGTCACCGAGCTATTGCGCCGCCTGAAAGCACTGTCCGAAGAGCTGGCACCCATGCAACAAGAAGACGCCGACAGAGAAACCCTCGTACCGAAAGCGCAAGAGCTCGCAAGCCCACAACTCCTGAGCCACAAGGACAAAGGCGTCAAGGCCTACGCTATGCTCTGCATCGTCGAGATGTTCCGGCTGCTGGCCCCGAATGCGCCGTACAAGAGCAGTCAGCTGAAGGAGATCTTCGCGCTCTTCACTTCGACGATTGTGCCTGCGCTCGCGAACCCGGGCGATCCGTACAATGAGCAGCACAATGCGGTTCTGGCTTCGCTGACGACGGTGAAGAGTGTGGTGTTGGTCACGGATATTCCTGGCTCGGACCACATACTGCTGAACCTGTTCACGAATGCTTTCGACGTCCTGGCTGGAGGTGGGAAGAATGGCATGGGCGAGAAGCTGCCGAAGAATCTGGAGTACCATATGACGAACATGCTGTGTACGCTTGTGGACGAGTCAGAAGTTCTACCCACAGGAGTGGTGGATGTTATCCTGGCACAATTCCTACGAGCAGATCCGAGCGCGCTGTCGTCGGGCCAGAGGAAGGGCGAGGCGGTGGTCCCGGAACCGCCGCCTGCGTACAACATGGCTCGCGCGGTATGCAATACTTGCTCTGAGAAGTTGGAGCGGCTTATCGGACAGTACTTCAATTCTGTTCTGGTGAATCTTTCTGAGATTGAGAGTGCGAAGGATCGCAAGGGGAGAGGCAAGAAGAGAACGCACGACGAGTTCAGCGACGATGAATCCGACGACGGACTCCTGACTCCGCCGGCAGAGAGTGACATGCACGAGGTCGAGAAAGCGCATCGCCTGCTACGAGAGCTATGGCGCTCATGCCCAGACGTCATTCAAAACATTGTTCCTCAAATCGAGATCGAGATCCAGACTGAGAGCGCATGGATTCGGACCATGGCTGTACAGACTCTCGGCGACATGATCTCGGGCATTGGCGCTGCTGGTCCCCCACCTGCTGCCACACTTGACCCTGCTGCGTACCCTTCACAGAGCCTGGAAGACGATGCGCCGAGCCAACGGCAACAGAACCCACTACTCACTCCCAATGCGCCACACGCCTTCTCGTCAGTCTACCCGAGCGCATACCAGGCTTTCATGGATCGCTACAAAGACAAAGCTCCTACAGTCAGAAGTGCTTGGGCTACTGAGGCGGGCAGGATTCTGCTCACCGCTGGGGGCGGCAAAGGCCTGGATGATACTCAGGAGAAGTCCATACTGCTATACTTCTCTAACACGCTCATGGACTCAGACGAGAAGGTGCGACTGGCTGCTATCAACACGCTAGCACAGTTCGACTTCGATACCTTGGTTCAGAAGATCGGCAGGTCTGGCAGCGTGGCGACTCCTGGCTCTGTGCTCGCTCATCTTGCCGATCGGATCAAGGACCGCAAGCACACGGTGCGATGCGCAGCGACCGAGCTACTGGCTCGGATCTGGGGAGTTGCCGCTGGTGCTATCGCTGAGGGTAACGAGAGGATTCACAGCCTAGTCGGAGCGATACCTTCCAAGATATTGGTTGCCTGGTACGTCAATGACCATGAGATACATGCGCTCATCCATCGGGTGATGTACGACTACTTGCTGCCGGTCACGTACCCGCCAATCAAGGCCAGACAACCGAGCACTGGCGACTCACAACGGGTCAACGACAGCCAGACCGGATCGAGTGGCGCACTGGACCCAGATGCTATCCGTGCTGAGCGCATCCTGGTATTTGTGCGAGATCTCGACGACCGAGCAAAGCGTGTCTTCTTTAGCCTGCTGAACAAGCGGTCATACTACGAAGGCTATGTAAACGCATACCTCACGCTGTCCGAAGAGGCGTCAGCCAGCGGAGGGGATGGTACCAAAGAGGCCAAAAAGAAGCTTGATGTCGGTGTGGACAAGCTGGTCAGGTCTTTCGATATCATCGCAGATCCAACCACTGCTGCCGAGCATCTGAAGAAGTTCGCGAAGCATCATGATCGTCGGAGCTACCAGCTTATCCGGTTCTGCTATTCGGCAGAGAGCGACTACCGCAAGATCTTCAAAGCGATGAAGGAGCTGACCAAGAGGATGGAGGAGGCGCCGACTGGAATGGCAGTCGTCCTCGATACACTGATCGCGCTCGTGCGGTCTGCGGCCGTACTAGTGTACAACAAGAGCCATGTTCCTGCGATCGTGCGGATCTCAAGGACAGATGAGAAGGGCCTCGGATCGGCTGCTCACGAGGTGCTGAAGGAGATCTCGACGAGGGCGCCGGATATCTTCAAGGTTCATGTCCATGAGCTCTGCGAGACTCTCAAGAAACAGACTCCATCAGAAGATGTCGCCATCGATGAGCCAGTGGTCGATACACTGAAGGCTTGCGCTGGCTTCGCGCGACGCTTCCCGGAGGGCATGCCAAAAGATCGCGAGTTCTACAAAGCCATGGTGCAGTACAGCATACGCGGCATGCCTCCCAAGGCGGCGAAGCATGCTGTGACTGTTATCGTCTCCTCAGCCGACAAGAAGGAGATGTACATCAAAGACATCCAGAAGGCCTGCATCAAGGGGTTCAAATATGGCGAGGCAGGCTTCCTTTCGAAGCTTGCCAGCATCAGCCAGCTTCGACTTCTCGCCAACCAGGAGAGTGAGGACCACACGGAAGCTATCATGGAGATGGCCATCGGTCAGGTCCTCGGCCAAGTGCGCGAAGCAGCAGAAGAAGGCGACCCTGCCTGGACTGATGACATTGACGACGACCTCGCCGCCAAGCTCTGGGCCCTTCGCATCCTCGTCAATGGCCTCCGCGGCTTTGACCCCTCTGTCTCAGAGGATCCAACGAAAGCTCTGAAAGACGCCGCGACACCTGTCTATAAGCTTCTCAATACCCTCATCCAAAACGACGGCGAGCTCTCGGAATCTGCCTCCACTCCACCAAACCAGAAAGCCCACCTTCGCCTCGCCGCCGCCATCCACCTCCTCAAGCTCTCCCGCTCCCGTACGCTTGACCCCTTGCTCTCCCAGCCGGACTTCAACCAGCTGTCCCGTATCGCGCAGGACGAGTCACCGCACGTCCGATCCGGCTTTGCTGCAGCGCTGAAGAAGTACCTCCAAGCCGGACAGCTAGGCCATCGCTTCTACGGACTCGTGTTTCTGTACGCCTTCGAACCTGACAAGAGCGTGAAGGAGTCGACAGTCACCTGGCTCCGCAGCCGAGCAGCGATGGCAGCGCGAGCGAGTCCAAAGGACACCGTGCTCGAAGCTGTGTTCCCGAGATTCTTGGCCCTGCTGGCGCACCATCAGGATTTCAGCACTAGCGCCGAAGACTTGCAGGATTTCGTGGAGTACGTTGTCTTCTACCTTCGCAATGTGGCGACCCAGGCGAATCTGCCGTTGGTGTACCACTATGCGCAGCGGTTGAAGACGGTGGGGGATGCCGTCGATCCTGCAAAAAGCGAGAACTTGTATGTGCTGAGCGATATCGCTGAGTCGGTCATCAGGGTGTTCCAGGATGTGCAGGGCTGGTCACTGCAGGTGATGAGCGGGAGGGTTGGGTTACCGAGCGGTCTGTTCAGTAAATTGCCTAGCCATGCCGTGGCGCAAGAGATTGCGGAGAAGAGGTATATTCCCGATGAGCTGGCTGAGGGGCTGGAAGATCTGGTGAAGGGGCTGTTGAGGAGTAAGAAGAGGAAGGCGGACGGGATTGGCAACCAGGCGGCTAAGAAGCAGAAGTCTGGTGCTAAGGATGTGAAGGAGAAGAAGCCTGCCGCTAAAAAGCAGACCAAAGCCAAAGCGGCGAAGACGCCGAAGCGGACGTTAGAGGACCCCATACCGAGTTCAGAGAGGCGGAAGAGCACGAGGCACAGTGGAGCGAAGAATTACGCGGAGGAGGATGACAGTGAGGACGATGAGGAGTTGGAGCAGTGGCAGGAGGCTGCTGATCCCGAGGAAGATGCCGAAGAAGGCGCAGATGCGGAAGACGATGTTATGGAGGTCGATGGAGAGGCGAACAAGGAGAACGTCAGCGAATCGACGCCGCCGACTAGCGACCCACCTCCCGCGGCTCCAGAGAGTGATGAGAGGACTGCGAAGGGGAGAGCGAAAAAAGGGAGGCAAGGTACCGATGAGACGATGAAGAGTTCTACGACGAAGGGCTCGACGCCACGGAAGGCTGCGCCGAAGAAGGCTGCGGCGAAATCTAAGGCTGCGGCAAAGCCCGCGAGGTCTACGCGGGCGACAAGGGGCCGGGAGAGGGATGTTATGAGCATCCCGAGTGACAGCGAGTGAGAGTTTCGATCGCGGATTGAGGGGGATGTACGACGACGAAGGGTTTTCAAATTGCTGAGGCGGCAGTCAGATGTCTGCTTCACTTTGCTTGTCAGGCATGCGGTGGAAGTGCGTTGAGCGTTGGCGTTTGGAAGGCGTTTTGAGAGGCGTTCTGAGCGACATGAAACCAAATGAGAGGGTGTGCATGATGTAGCATTTAGCGACGGCATGTGATATGGATCGGGAATATCAACAGACCTTTCAATCTCTCATCGTTCCACCGTTCATTCACTCATATCGCCAAGGCCTTCCCCACGCGGCTCCGCTGTCGATCAGCCGGGCTTTCACGTGTCAACCTTGACCACAGTATACACAACCATTGCATCGTCCACGCCCACGCTTGCACGACATCTCAACCCCATCGCCCTTCTACCAGCGCCGCCATGTCAGGCGCACCAGTCAGCCTCGATAGCATCGCGACCAAGATCCCTCAGGAGGATGCCCACTTCCACCGCGAAACCGTGGCCGACCTCTTGGACCGCAAACAGACTAACTTCCCCGGCGCGCAACCCGTCTCCTTCGCGCGACGGCACCTCACCGAGCTCCGACACACCGACTACTTCATGTGCGAGAAGACCGACGGAATCCGCTGCCTCATGTTCCTCACCGAGATCACGATTAACCACCAACCCGCCGAAGCGCAGTTCCTCGTCGACCGCCGCAACGACTACTACTACGTCCAAACCGACTCGCTGCACCTCCCCGTCCCAGGCCCGGACGTCAGCATGTACCACCGCGGCACGCTGCTGGACGGCGAGCTCGTGAAGCAAAAGCTCAAGAACGGCTTCAGACTCGCCTACCTCATCTTCGACATCCTAGCCATCGACGGCGAGAACGTCACACAAAAGGGCTTCGACAAGCGCCTCGCGCGCATCCAAGAACATATCGCCAAACCGCTCAAAGACTTCTCGCGCAAGTACCCGGATGATGTCGCGGCGCAACCGTTCCAGGTCGCGATGAAGGAGATGGAGTTCCCGTACGGGACGGAGATGATGTTCAGAGACAAGATCCCGAACTTACCGCATGGCAATGATGGGTTGATATTCACGAGTCGGGAGGACAAGTATACTTTTGGCACGGACCCGAAGATTCTGAAGTGGAAGCCGCCGCATGAGAATACGATTGATTTCCGGTTGGTTCTGGGCGCGTTTCCGATGGAGAGGGATGAGGAGGGAGAGTATGAGGATTGGGATGCTATGCCAGATATGGAGTTGTGGGTGAATCATGGGGATGGGCAGGGGAAGGGGTATAGGTTCTTTGATGTGCTTACGGTGAGGGAGGCGGAGTGGGACGCGTTGAAGAAACTGGGACAGCAACTGGATGGGCGGGTGATAGAATGCTATCGCGATCCGGACGCGGATAGAGGTGTGGATGTGTGGCGGCCGAAGCTCGACGATGGTGTGCCCAGGTTCAGAGACGACAAGAAAGATGCCAATCACATCTCGACGGTCGATAGTGTGCTGGAGAGTATACGGGATGCTGTGACGGAGCAGGACTTGAAGGCGGAGGCGCATGCGATACGGACAGCGTATAAGGAGAGGTTGAAGGTAAGGCAGGAAGCGGAGAAGAGGAGGGTCGAGGAGGAAAGGAGGAGGTATGAGGAGGAGAAGAGGAGGGCGGCCGAGGAAGCTGCGAGGCGGGAGGCTGCGGCGGTCAATGGAAAGCATGAGGCACAGCAGAATGGGAACGGGGTGAAGGATGAGGAGGAGGAGGACGACGATGGACCGGTGTACTCTGAGGATTAAGCTGCGTTGGTCTGGACTCTGGACGACGATTTGTGTTTCATCTAAATGACGGTCAGCTAGCCTGGTTGAGTGTCAAGACAATATCATCTTGGAAAGCGAGGAGTTTGGCGCCACACCAGGGACAAGAGGATAGATATGATACCCCATATGCATTGCTTCGCTTTCATCAAGTCCTTTGATATAGCTACACTAAGTGCACAACCATGCCTCGAGGTCCGATGCCGCGCCGCTTGGGTTATATCGCTTACAAGCCGTGGTGCCCAGCAGTAACGTACAATATACTACAACAACAGCCCTGATACCCCTCCTCACCTATGCCTTACCACCCTGCTTCCCACTTCCCTCCGCCAACTCCTCCTGTGTAAACGGCTTCTCCATCTTCCCACTCTTCCTCTCCAACGCCCTCGCCACCTCTGGCGCCCCGAGATCCCCAAACCGCACCCTCACCTCCGCAAGTGCCTCATCGCTCATCCCCTCCAACGTCTTCAACTCCTTCCTCAACCAAGCCACCACCAACCCCAAATCCCTCACATCCGTCTCCACCCTCGCC
The DNA here is from genome assembly GCF_035928015.1 of Saxophila tyrrhenica. Taxonomy (NCBI): domain Eukaryota; kingdom Fungi; phylum Ascomycota; class Dothideomycetes; order Mycosphaerellales; family Extremaceae; genus Saxophila; species Saxophila tyrrhenica. Next base: position 1,472,396 of record NW_027041734.1, on the reverse strand, counting down.
TTGAACAGATTCCTCCACACAGCACCCGCAAGCACCGCGTCCCCTTTCACCAACCCTTCATCGTAGCTCAGAATCACGCCTCGCCATTGCTGCCACAGGTCTTTAAGATACTTATTCCTCACGCTGCGCGCGGAGATATTATGCCACGTCGCCATCCTGTCTTCCGCAGCATAGAAGAAATGATCCAGCAACTGCTGATGCCAGATCTTCGCATGCTCCGCGGGGAACGTCCGTAACCGCACCGTCAACAGGTACATATGCAGAAACACAATCTGCGCCCAGGTGTGGAACGTCACGTCCAGCTCCAACCCACCCTGCGCTTTGGGGCGGAACCATATACTATCCGCGTTATCAGGCACACCCAGGTCCTCGCCATCGGAGGTGGTAGGCGCGGGTTCGGGGGGCGAGGCGTTGCGGGAGGGGATGGTGTAGGCGGCGGGCGCGGAGCAGAGGAGGTACAGGTCTTCGGTGCTGCCGTAGGCGATGTAGGGCTCGGTGGTGTTGCGGAGGGCTTTGTTGGAGCGGATGGAGGAGGCGAAGTTTTGGATTGGAGCGGAGGGGGGCCGGTCGGAGGAGTGCTCTGTTGGCGCGGGTTGCTGTTGTCGGAATGGGGTGGTGGTGAGACTGCGGTGGTGAGCGAGGATGGTCGTTGAGGGTGCTCCGCGTGATCTGGAGAGCCATTGGGGTTGGCGTCGGGAGTGCAGGCGTAGTGCTCGTAGGCAGGAGGTGCAGACTGTGTTTGAGGCCATTTCCGCAGCCGTGGAGTTAGAGTAACGATGATGGATGCTGAGACAGAGGTTGTTGGCTGTTCTAATCGTGATAGATGTCGTTCAATGGAAAGTTTGGTCTTGTTGACGCTTCCTCCAAATTCATGACCTCATGACACGACCACCACACGACCGAAACCGAAAACTTAAGGAGAAGATCAATCAACGACCACATCCATATGCGTGTGTTGTTTTGATTATGTATACGGGGTTTCTGTTGATACGCAGGCCAAAAGGTACCGCACAATGGCGTGAGTTGATCTAATCTCCTTAATGCCGACTTTGATACCCCTGCAACCTGGCCATGAACAGAGCCTCGAGACCTCTTACACTGGCGATATCTGCTTCTCAAACATCGGAGAAGATGGATCCTGACGACCTCGAAACGGTTTCGGACTGACAAAAGCAAGCTCATCGCTGCCCTCAGAACCATACTTGACAGGCATGTCGCCCACTGCCCTCGCGAGGTCGCGACCTGTTGAATTAGAATGGCATCCCGCAAGCAGTGGTGCCTCGAAAGCCTGTCTAGACGTCAGCTGCACGCACATGTCTCACCATATCGAAGCCGTGAACTTACCTTAGCGATCTCCAGCGGCGAAAACGACATCGATCTCCCAAGCCTCCAGTAGCCCCAGTACGTCGGCGCTACGAAGCATATACAGGTGATCTCAACTAGTGCGGCAGCAAGGAACCACCAGTAATCCGTGCGGAAAACGTTCTGATCGCCAACAGTAGTGCCTTCGACGGTGGTGTTTGTCTGCGCGGCAATCCCAGGATCCATCCGAGCGTCGAGCCAGGCGAAATCGTTCCTAGCCATCGCAGCTCCAGTGTACACCATAAGCTTGTTCAGAGAAGCGATCATATCTCCAAGTGGATCTACAAACGACGGGCAATCCCCGCTGTAGTCACCTTCATATTGAAACAGGCGCTGTTGGTTATAAGTCTGCCAGGAGACGCGTCCGCGATCGTTGTAGGCGGTCACCTGGCTTTGCCACGGCTCACTGTAGATAGCCATGACGCCAGCGAGCGTGGACGCATGTCCTCCTCCTTCAACGATGCCGTTCGTTCGTGTGTCGTTCGCGAGGGCGACAATGCGTGGGGTGCCAAGAGTCTCAATGGAGGACAAATTTCCAGCAACAGTGATGTTGTATTCTCCAATGGCGGACTGGAGCGTGCAGGCGGTGTAATGATAGGTGCCGGCACAATCCGTTGTAGTAGAGTACCCGGCCAGGAGATTAATCGTCTCATGCGATTGTCCTGTGGGATCCAAAGCCGCGGCAGTCACGAACGCTTGCTGGTTTAGGGGACCTGCTCCGGTACTGTCCCGCTGTACAGCAAGCAGACTCATTGCCTCATGGTAATCAACCGAGATTGAATAAGGCGTACACTCAACCACTGCAACTGCTGGCGCTCGAATGGTTACGAGACACTTGTCTACGCAGCCATGAACCAGTCCCGGCAAAGGCGCGTTTGAATAGTAGAGCGTTGCGACCTCATCCATGAAATCTTCTGTGAAGGTCCAAATGTCGTTGGAGACTTTGGTCCCGTCCACACCTGGCATTGTCTTATTGAATGGCGTGTTGACATGCGTTCCATAATCCATCTCTTCGCTAGCAATCCAGAAGCCGGTACTGCCCCTAGCTATCTCCTGAGCCATGGAAACCTGGAGTGACACAGGTTCGTGCAAGGTTGACGGCACCACCGAGCTGGAGCGTTGGAGAAGCGGACCGTCGATGAGTGCCAGAGTAGAAAAGATCGTTGCAAGTCCCAGCAAGCCGGTGCGCCTTCCAGCAGCAAGGGCACCTCCGAGGGTCGCCCCTGATCGCCAGTCATAGTGCAGTCTGGCGAGAGTTGATCCTTTTCTTGCTCTGACCCACCATGCTATCACAACGCCCTGAATGCCTGGAGAGAAGTAAGAGTGGGCTCGAGGGTTGATGCACAAGCAGAATGAGAGGACGAAGACTTACATGCATATCTCATTGCCAGGTTCGCGATAGCAGTACACGTAGCCAAATAGATAGAAGGCGAAGCAGACCAGCCTGACACCGCTGCACCATCCGAGGCGACGAGTATGCCAAGAGAGACTGCAATAGAGCCGATTGCTACAAACATAGCAAGAAACCCCGAAACTGGCCCTGCTCGCATGAGGGTGGTTCTCCAAGGTCGGGGCGCGGAGGTGTAATGAGGCGGCAGCGCCCAGCAGGGCTCAGGTTGGGCTCTCCCATCGCACTCAGACATGATGGTCTCGAAAGGATGCTTGGAGTCTCTCTGCTCAGTGGCGACGGTGGAAGCCTGGGATAGCGGCGAGTCGTCAGCAGCGATCGAATGGAGCTCATTCTTCCCATTGACAGCCGTGTCGATGTTGATAGCATCACGTTCACTTGTCGGCGCTTGATTTTGAGAGCGTTGTTCATGTGCATCGGACCTTGCCCCGGCGACTTCTGCCATTTTCTCTGTGTAGTGACTGGCATCCAGTCGGCTGAGATTGATCATTACCGCGCTGTGCGCCTCCGCAAGAACAATTCGTGCTCACAATCCCTCCTTGTATATACCCAAGGCTCAGTGGAGTCCAGACGACCCATATCTGATCAGTCAGCCAGCGCTGCCATGGCCGTCCCACTAAAGAGCTGACTTAATAGCTCCATATCCACTTGGCAGGAAGATCTTGCGGTCAACATCACTCACACCACCCTTAGCATTCTCAGCCCGTCGACGCCAGCAAAGCAGACCGAAGAGGAGCTAAGGACCTGTGACGTGTGTTTGCCGATAAGATGAGGAGCGGGCGAAGGTCTTCGGTTGTCCAAGTCCATTTTCAGCTGACTAAGTGGATCCAAGCTCGTGAAATGGCGGGTAGCTTCATGCAGCTCTAGACTTCTTGGGCTGCAGCTGAAGTCAATGGTTGACAAAGCTGCTAGTGTCCCATGGCTGCTGACTTTGCTTTGGACTCTCGCGGCGCCGAAAGCCGTTCATGAAGGCGATCGAGACTCCGTACTGGAATCGGTGACTGGCCACCTTCACAAGACTGTCTTCCGGATCGACAGTTGAGGGAGAATAGTGTAGCAGACCATGGATCCACTGCGATGAAGGATCCGGAACAAGAACACATGCTGCCGTGATAGAGTATGCGGTAGCCTCTCTCCGGATGTAGCTCCAAGTATCGACATCGTGCATCCGTGAGCTGCCTGTCAAACCCGCAATATTATCGCCTGTAATCGGCTCCGTCTGATCTCATTTCCTTAGTCTGGTCGTCGGCTGCGTTCGCTTTGGTCGATGGGTGGTAGCGACAGCGGCCAGAGTAGGATAGAGAGCGCAGGGTCCGTGAATGCATGGCCTGCGCGCATCTTCTCGTCCATGGCAACAACCCAACGTTGAGGAAGATGTGGCTGCGTAGATATGTCAACATGGAGAGAACACGTCTGACGACCACCATCACTCAATCTGCAGCCAGTTCCCGCACTGGTCTGCTTTGGCTTTCAAGCGCTTGATTGGCCATCCTCTCTAGTAATGTTGTTGTGCACACGGTCGAATGGTGGAGCGTCCTTCCACAGTCCTACGGTCTGAAGAATCGCGCGTACAGTCGTGGGCTCATTCTGAACAGTTGCAACTGCTAGGTCCGCGAGAAGCACAATGGCCAGTCCTTGCGCCACCAGAAAGCCCATCATATGGGGTTTTGGCGACGGCGGCCGTTGTAAACCCAGAAAGCTCCGCCGTTGCAGCTTGGGTACATATGGGATGCTCGTGCGCACAGTTGGCCGGCTAAGTGGCATGATGGTCTTGTTTGCAGTGTATTCGCCCGGTTGATGATTGTAGAAGAGATGTTGGAAGTGAGACATGTCGACAGACCCCATTCCCCACAATCCACGTGTAAGGAGCGTTAGGCGGAGATTGGAAGCCAAGCTGAAGGAGGCTGAGTACGAAGACTCTCGGATACCGTACGGAACACACGAATGCGACAGAAGCAGCTGAACAGTCTGTCCTTGTCGAACGGAGGACATAGGTCTGGACGCTCTCCAACCGCAGTCAAGCTGCATCGTCTTGAACCTCAACCCGTACACGACAACGCACCCCGTCGTGCAGCCGCTTGAGCTTACTATACCGGATACACCACCTGAACAACTGGCGCGCAGCGACGACAGGCGGACGACTGAGCAGTTCGATGCTGGAACTGAGAGACGGGCTATAGCAGGCAGGCCTAGCACCCTCATTGCACGGCCTGCCAGCAATGGCAAACAGGCCGGGATATACCAATCAAGACGATCTCCTACACCTCAGCGACGACAATGATGGACCGGTATACAACAGCGGCCAGCCGCCGCCAGTATCCGACGAGCGGATGCTTCACGACTACGACATGGAGGCAGCAGGAGCTGGGCGCATTTCCACCTCGCACGATGACTTTGTTGGAAGCGCGCAGCCGCACCCGGCGACGGCTGGGTTACCGGGAGGGCCTGGGGTATCGGTGACAACACCTGGTGGAAGCGCGGCGACATTCCGACCTCCCTTCGCTCATGCAGACACAAATTTTAGCCAAACAAGCGGGCTAGGCAACTACCAGCGGTACTCGGACATGGACAACGATACGTACTCAGATGCCGGCGCCGGAGGATACTATGCAGCAGGAGGTGGAATCGACGAGGACAATGTCCCTGGGCTTCCGCTCAACAACAAGGCCAATCACCGCAGTCGCAACAGCATCTTGAGTCTGGGTGGAGGCATCACAGGGCGGATGAAGAATGCACTTGGCATGGGACCCGATTACAGCGAGATGGACTTGCCTCTCACAGAGCAGGGAGTACACCGAATGGACTCTGATAGCACGTCGCCGGACCAGCAGGCTGCAGTGAAGAAGAGAAAGACACCTGGAAGCACTTTCAAGTTTGGAATACCGGGGCGAAATAAGGTCGATCCTGCGACACTCGGACCCAGGATCATACATCTCAATAACCCACCTGCCAATGCTACGAACAAATACGTGGACAATCACGTTAGCACGACCAAGTACAATGCCGCGACCTTCTTGCCCAAGTTCTTGTTCGAACAATTTAGCAAGTACGCCAACTTGTTCTTCTTGTTTACTGCAATATTGCAGCAGATCCCAAACATCAGTCCAACAAACAGATGGACCACGATTGTGCCCCTGGGTATTGTGATGATAGTGTCAGCTATCAAAGAGGCGATCGAGGACAATCGTCGAAGAAGCCAGGATCGGCAACTCAACAAGAGCCCAGCGAAGGTGCTGAGAGGCACCCGATTTGAGGATGTCAGCTGGATCGATGTCAAGGTTGGTGATGTTATAAGGGTTGAGAGCGAGGAGCCGTTCCCAGCGGACATCGTTCTTTTGGCAAGTTCAGAGCCCGAAGGACTGTGCTACATCGAGACGGCCAATCTGGACGGTGAGACGAACCTGAAGATTAAGCAAGCCATACCGGAGACATGCGAGCTAGTGTCCTCCGCTGATCTGGCGAGGCTGGGAGGGCGGGTAAGGAGCGAACAGCCCAACTCAAGCCTTTACACCTACGAAGCGACTTTGACTATGCAGGCCGGTGGCGGCGAGAAGGAGCTTCCGCTGGCGCCTGACCAGCTCTTGCTACGTGGTGCCACGCTCCGCAATACACCCTGGGTGCATGGAGTAGTGGTCTTCACCGGCCACGAAACGAAGCTCATGCGTAATGCGACCGCCACGCCTATCAAGCGTACGAATGTCGAACATCGCGTCAACACACAGATTCTACTCCTTGGCGCCATCCTCATCGTCCTCAGCGTCATCTCTTCCGTCGGCGACCTCGTCATGCGGTTGACGAGCGGCCACAAGCTCTTCTACCTCGCCCTGCCAGAAAGCACGAACGCTGCTGCGCTCTTCTTCTCGGATCTCTTCACCTATTGGATTCTCTACTCGAATTTGGTGCCCATCTCACTGTTCGTCACAGTAGAGATCATCAAGTACTGGCAAGCCTACCTCATCGGTTCTGATCTCGATATTTACTACGCTCAGACGGACACGCCGAGCAATTGTCGTACATCCTCGCTTGTCGAGGAGCTGGGACAAGTGGAGTACATCTTCTCCGACAAGACCGGAACGCTGACATGCAACATGATGGAGTTCCGCCAGGCGAGTATTGGTGGCTTTCAGTATGCTGACGACGTGCCTGAGGATCGGAGAGTGGCTTCCGAAGACGATATTGGGACTGGGATTTTCGACTTCAGGGCTTTGGAGCAGCATCGGACCACTGGCCGGATGGGGAACGATGAACGGATCAAGCTCTTCTTGCAATTGCTGAGTACGTGCCATACCGTCATTCCTGAGACGAATTCGGAGAAGCCAGGTGTGATCAAGTACCAGGCTGCTTCACCCGACGAGGGCGCTTTAGTCGACGGCGCCGTGCAGCTGGGTTACAAGTTCACGGCGCGAAAGCCGAAGGCGGTGACGATCGTGTCTGACGGCCAGGAGTACGAGTTCGAGCTACTGGCTGTGTGCGAGTTTAACTCCACTCGGAAGCGGATGAGCTGTATCTTCCGATGCCCGGACGGCAAGATCAGGTGTTTCTGCAAGGGTGCCGATACGGTCATTCTCGAGCGCTTGGGCCAGAGAGATGAGATTGTCGAGAAGACGCTGCTCCATCTCGAGGAGTATGCCGCGGAGGGCTTGCGAACTCTATGTCTAGCCATGCGCGAGGTGCCTGAGAGCGAGTTCAGAGAATGGCAGAGTGTATTCAATACTGCCCAAACGACTGTGTCTGGCAGCCGCGCGGATGAGCTGGACAAGGCTGCTGAGCTGATTGAGCACGACTTCACATTGCTTGGGGCCACAGCCATTGAGGACAAGCTGCAGGATGGCGTGCCGGATACTATCCACACGCTCCAGACTGCCGGCATCAAAGTTTGGGTTCTGACTGGCGACCGGCAAGAAACAGCCATCAACATCGGCATGAGCTGTAAACTCATCTCGGAAGACATGACCCTCCTCATCGTCAACGAGGAAAATTCTGAAGCCACTCGGTCCAACATCCAGAAGAAACTCGATGCCATCAACTCGCAGAACGCAAGCAGCGCGGAGATGGAAACCCTTGCCCTCGTCATCGACGGCAAGAGCCTGACATTCGCACTGGAGAAGGACATGGAAACGCTCTTCCTCGACCTGGCCGTAAAATGCAAAGCCGTCATCTGCTGCCGTGTCTCACCATTGCAAAAGGCGCTGGTAGTGAAGCTGGTAAAGCGCCACCTCAAATCTATCCTCCTCGCCATCGGTGACGGCGCCAACGACGTCTCCATGATCCAAGCCGCACACATCGGCATCGGTATATCCGGCGTTGAAGGCTTGCAAGCCGCTCGCAGCGCCGATGTCAGCATAGCACAGTTTCGCTTCCTACGAAAACTCCTGCTTGTGCATGGCGCGTGGAGCTACCAACGAATCAGCAAAGTCATCCTCTACTTCTACTACAAGAACACGGCCCTCTTCATCACGCAGTTCTGGTACTCGTTCCAGAACGCATTCTCCGGCCAAGTCATCTACGAGTCGTGGACGCTGTCCTTTTTCAACGTCATCTTCACCGCGCTGCCACCCTTCGTCATCGGCATCTTCGACCAGTTCGTGAACGCGCGGTTGCTGGACCGGTATCCGCAACTCTACCAGCTCAGCCAAAAGGGCATCTTCTTCCGCACGCACAACTTCTGGTCTTGGGTTGCGAATGGGTTCTACCATTCCTTGCTCCTCTACTTCGTGTCCGAGCTCCTGTACTGGGACGACCATGTCCTTCCAAACGGCAAGATCGCTGGACACTGGGTCTGGGGTACCTCGCTCTATACCGCCGGCTTGGTGACTGTGCTGGGCAAGGCGGCGCTGATTACGAATTTATGGACCAAGTACACCGTCATTGCCATCCCTGGGTCTCTGCTGATCTGGTTCATCTTCCTACCGGTCTACGCGACGGTTGCACCGATGTTGAACTTTTCCACTGAGTACACGAACGTGCTGCCGGTCTTGCTCACGGATCCTTCGTTCTGGTTGATGGCGGTGGTGCTACCGGCGCTCTGTCTGCTGCGAGACTTTGCGTGGAAGTACGCCAAACGGATGTACTACCCGCAGGCGTACCATCATGTGCAGGAGATCCAGAAGTACAATATCCAGGACTATCGACCACGGTACGTTCCCTTCCTCCCTTTCTTGCAAAGCAAGGAGCCATTTGCTGACATGTCAACAGAATGGAGCAATTCCAAAAAGCGATCCGTAAAGTCCGGCAAGTGCAGCGGATGCGGAAGCAGCGCGGGTACGCTTTCTCGCAGACGGATGAGAGTCAGGCGCGGGTGCTGCAGGCTTATGATACGACGAGGGAGAGAGGGAGGTATGGTGAGATGGCTAGTAGTAGACGGTAGCACTGGCATGCCCAAGTGTGCCTTCTTTAGAGCGTTCGGGGTTGGGGGTGGATGGGTTATGTATGTATGTATTGTATGTGTATGGAGAAGATACCTGGCATATTTTTGACAGTTTCTCACAATACTGTGCAATCTCTTCGGGCCATAGCTAGGGTAGGTGATGTTGTCGCACCGTTGAGGTCGTTGTCTTGAGGTGGGCAGTACCTTACTTCAGCCCATACCACGTCTTGGCAATATCTTGTGGCGCGAACCCCTGCATCCGCACTCATGCTCCTTCAAGCACTACTCTACATCGAAGGCGAACATGAAATGCGACGAGTCGTAGTAACAGGTCTCGGCGCCATTACCCCTTTGGCAGCCGGCATCAAAACAACATGGAAGCGCCTCCTCGAGTCCTCTTCCGGACTCTCCTCAACAACGACCAGAGGTCCGGCTTTCGAAACCCTTCCCAGCAAAGTCGCCGGTCTCGTTCCTCTCGGAAAACGCGAAGATTGCGCCTGGCAAGCCAAAGACTGGCTACCCGCAAAGGAAGAACGTCAGATGGCATTGTTCGCACAGTACGCCGTCGCGGCAGCTGACGAGGCGCTGAACGATGCTGGATGGCATCCTACTTCCCAGGCTGATCTCGAGGCTACGGGTGTGACTATTGGATCTGGCATTGGAAATCTGGATGAGGCTTACAACACCTCTGTTGCTTTTCACGAAGGCGGATATCGCAAAGTCTCGCCGCTGTTCGTGCCAAAGCTGTTGATTAACCTAGCGGCGGGTCATGTGTCTATCAGGCACGGGTTCAAAGGACCGAATCATGCTGCTACTACGGCTTGTACGACTGGGCTACATGCTATCGGGGACGCTTCGCGGTTGATTGCTTTTGGGGATGCGGATGTGATGGTTGCGGGTGGCGCGGAGTCGTGCATTCATCCTCTGGCAATCGCTGGTTTCGCGAGGGCGAGGAGTTTGGCAGTCGATTGGAATGATGAGCCTGCTGCTGCTTCCAGGCCGTTTGATAGTCAGAGGGCTGGGTTCGTCATTGGGGAAGGTGCTGGGGTGGTTGTGCTCGAGGTAGGCAACTTTATTCCATCTATGAATCGACTGACATTTTACAGGAACTTGAACACGCCAAAGCCCGCAAGGCGAACATCTACGCCGAAGTCAAAGGCTACGGTTTATCTTCTGATGCCTACCATATGACTGCGCCCGAGGAAAACGGCGAGGGCGCCTTTCTGGCTATGAGAGCAGCCCTCAAGCATGCTAGTCTGAAGCCGGAAGCCATCGACTATGTGAACGCACATGCTACATCTACTATCCTAGGGGATGCTGCTGAAAATAGAGCCATCAAGCGTCTGCTCTTAGGGCCGGATGGAAGACAGAGTGCGTCTGAAGTGAACATCAATAGTACTAAGGGAGCCGTTGGCCATCTGCTCGGTGCTGCAGGCGCTGTGGAGGCCATCTTCACCATGCTCACCATTCACAACGTATGTAAGATGGTTCGAACGAAATGCAGAGTCATGCTGACTTCATTACAGAACGTCCTGCCGCCAACGCTGAACCTTGTCCGGCCTGGTGATCCTCCGGAGGAATTCGACTGCAACTATGTTCCCAACGCAGCGCAACAACACACAGTCAATGCAGCTCTAACAAACAGTTTCGGTTTTGGCGGGACTAATGCCAGTCTTTGTCTCGCGAAATATCGATGAAGTTCAAGTTCAGTTGCTGTCTTCACGACCCCCACCACAGTGGGGCGCGTCCGGCAAACAACTCGGCCAGGCTGAGGTAGCTCTGTAGTGCTTGAGATAGTGGCATTGGTACACTGCACCTTCGAACAACCGCCAGACGCACGAAGTCTCCCAACTCAAAAGCCCATAATGGACTCAAACGACCAGGTCTCATGGTCACAACCTCGCCGCAAAACAGTCTACTCCAAGCTCCGATCGAAGGCCGAACAATGCCATGAACGAGTCCCCTTCTTCCGAAAGCTGCCCGGCTCAGCAATAGCAATTATATTGCTTCTGGTCGCCGTCAACATCCTAGTCTGGGTCGCCAGCGGCGTCGTTCTCGCCTTTCACCGCAGCCTCGTCACCACCGCCGTCCTCTCCTACACCCTCGGCCTCCGCCACGCTCTCGACGCCGACCACATCACCGCCATCGACCTCATGACCCGGCGCCTAGTCGCCTCCGGTCGCCGTCCCGTCACCGTCGGCACGTTCTTCTCCCTCGGGCACTCTACCGTTGTAATCGTCACCTCCATCGTCGTCGCCGCCAGCAGCGCAGCGATCTCAAACCGCTTCGGCTCCTTCTCGGAAGTCGGCTCCATCATCGGCTCCTCCATCTCAGCAGCCTTCATGCTCCTCCTCGGGATCATGAACGCCTACATCCTCTACCGCCTGTACCTCCAACTCCAACGCGCCATCGCCTCGCCCATCGGCCACGAGAACCTCGACTTCAATTTCGACGGCACCAGCGGCGGCGGGTGCATGATGCTGATCCTCCGCAAAGTGTTCAAAATCGTCGACCGCCCGTGGAAAATGTACCCGCTCGGCATCCTGTTTGGTCTCGGCTTCGACACTTCTTCTGAAATCGCATTGCTCGGCATCGCGTCCATTGAAGCCACACAAGGGACGTCGATCTGGCTCATCCTGATCTTCCCAATCTTATTCACAGCAGGCATGTGCCTCCTCGACACCTTCGACGGCGCGGCGATGATGAGTCTCTACACCTCTACCCGGCTAGCCAAGGACGCGATAGCAGTGCTATACTACCAGTGCGTTCTCACAGCCGTAACGGTCGTGGTCGCGATCGTGATTGGTGTCATCCAGCTTCTCAACCTGATCGTGAACGTGAAGCCGAATCTTCACGGGCCGTTTTGGCGAGGGGTGGAGGTTGCGGGGGAGCATTACGATATCATTGGCGGGAGCATATGCGGGTCGTTTATTGTGTTTGGGGTGTTGGCGGTGGTGTTGTATAAGCCGTGGCGGAGGCGGGTGGAGAGGGGGAGGGTGGCGCCGATGCCGACGGAGTATGAAGATGAGGGAGCTGGAGAGGGGGATGAGTTGTCTGAGGTTGGGGTGGAGGCGGGTCCGACGTTAGGTAGCAAGGGGGACGGAAAAGGCGGTGGAATCGAGGATGTGACAAAAGGTGGGACGAAGGTGAATGGGGAACCGTCATGATCGTGAGGGCAAGAGTAAGCCTCACAAGTCTACGCAATATAAAGCTAGATAGATACTCTAGATGATACGGGTCGCCATTTGCGCCCTGGTTTTCGGGTATCAGATGATATGCAACGTCCCATATCAGTGGTACTTTTGGTTTCGCCATGAACGCCATCTAGTCCCATCCCTTGTCGAGAGCAGCGTTGTCCAGAACGCCATGCCTTTCTACCCTCTGTTGCCGGTGCGATCACAAAATGCAGTCAGAAGAAGGTCCGTCTTCAGTCACGACTAGGCCCAGCCTGCATGGCCTCATGACTGAACAACTTCTTGAGACTCCCACTCGGCTCGCTTTGCCGTTTCCTCCTCTCGCGCTTGGCGAAGTCATCGCCGTTCCCATCCCCGGACCTAAAGGCTGTGAGCGTGCTCACGCTGCTCTCCAGGCTCGCTTGATCAGGAGTAGACGACGATGTTGTTGGGTAGGTCGGGATCACGAGATCAGCGGATTTCGTCGGCTGATGTCCCGTAAGCGGATCCCGGCGAGGCGGTAGTGGTCGATACGAGTACGATGAAGCGGAGGCTGCGGTGCCAACGGAAGAGCTTGGCGTGTGCGAGAGCGAGGGCATGCCGGAGCTGTCTGTCGCTGTGGATGCGCGGTTGAGCCGAGGTCGGGGACGAGATGGGAGGTCCAGGGAGTAGTCGTGCGAGTGGAATTGAGAGAGGTAGCGGAGTGCTTCGCTGTCCTGATTGTCGCCGTGGTGAGAGCCGTAGTCTGAGATGTCGGAAGCGAGTGACAGGGGACGAGGAACTGTTGGAGATCGTTGTGGGATGATGTCTGCAGGGGCGGTCTCGAAGTATGAGGACGCTGTAGGGACGACAGAGGGTGACTGGACGCCGTGGTCGGTTCGTGAGACGTCGTTCTTTCGGCAGCTAGGATGCGCTCAGTACGCTGTTATCTGAGTTCAGAGGTAGTTGACTTACGCTGCCGAACAATACAAGATCGAGCTTCCTGGAGTGATGATCTGCTTCTCGCACGTAGCACTATCACACCGTCAGATAACACATTTACTTTCCGCGGGAGTCACAACTGCCACACCAGAACTGCAAGAAGCTCGCCATCCCCGTCTCATCATCATCCTGGCTCACGATTTCGACGCCTGCCTTTTTGCTGGCTCCGAGCGCCGGCCTGCTACTCGAGCCGGCCCCATGGCCATGCGGCTGAGCATTGTTGTAGCTCGGCGCCCTTTTCTGCAGCTGTCCAGGTCTCGAAGGCTTATTGTGGCCTGGTTGCAGCTTTCGTCCCTGAGAGCCGGAGCGAGCGTGGTGTTTCCTGTCCATGGTGCACGGCTATTGAGCGTGTAGGTTGATGTTCGTGGGTTTCACTCAAATTGTACGAATGCCACGGCTGGCAAGCGAATGCAGACTTTTCGTAGCAAACAAAGATGGACGAGTCCTTCAGATTCCTGGATCCAGCACTTGTACACACAGCGATAGCGGAAGATTATCTTTCATCAAGATGGTAGTGGCTAGCTTGATCCGCGGCGCCGGTAAACGAGCGATAAGGGCCAGTCGGCCAGCAGTTGTTTGAGCAGCGAGTGAATGTTGAAGAGTCGAGTGAAAGGATGAGAAGGAAGGGAAGTGGTGTGTTGGAATAAAGAAACTGGAGTCATTCCGCACTGTGATGGCGCAAGACTGTGCTGAGTCCGCAGTGGGCCGAACACGACGGTCATGCCTGGCAGCAGCGAGTCGCGGTGAGCGTGGAGGAGCGTGCAGATCCCGTCTAGACTGCTTGTCCACTTCGCTCAAGCATTTCTTCCATCTCATTGGTTCTTTTTCGTCCGACATTCGAGACGTTCTCAGAGCGAGAAGTCGCAGTCAATGCGGCATCTCGATTGGTGGATCGAGTACACGTGTCTGGGCAAAGTCAGACTCGACAATACGAGGCCCATGGAAGTAGCACGCAGGCCGATGGCCGGCACAGAGCCAACTCCGCATCAGCGACCTCAGGATGCACGACTAACAGCAACAGACACCGGTCAAAGGCCACCACAGAACAGTCGTAGCGGTCAGATGCCGTTTTAACAGAAGGTGCAGCGTCGAGCATGATGAGCCCCGCGACAACGAGGCTGGTCACGCCACCAGCGTGTCCGGTGAACGACCTTACCTGAATTGCTTTCACCACGATGAGCAGAAGACTCTGTGGACCTAATCAAGTGGCAGATCGACCTCCCTGGAGTGGATTACCCTGGGTCCGGAACAGCGCGTGTACACCACAATGACCACCCTACCGCTCGCTCGAAAAGCTGAAGGTGCGAACGAGCCCTGCCAGTACTGCCTCAACCTGTCCCGCGAGGAGTTCGTTAGGAGAGGCTTCGAATATCGAACGTTCAAGTTCGACATGGCCAGTGTTACGCGAGGTGAGGCCGGCGACTGCCCTTTTTGTCGGCTGCTCGTGGACTGCCTCGTGGCATTCGACATGCACCGCTTGAGAATGTTATACTGGGACATCCGGGTTACTTCAGCCTTGCTGTTGGAAGTATCTAGGGACAGAACCTCGCATCGATTCGAATTCTACGTCAGCCCAGGTGAATGCTGACGGGAGGAGCAGATATAGTATCTACGAAACGCTGACTGGATGACTACAGGCGATCAGACACACCAATGTCTCCCCAGCTCGATAAAGGCTTCAAAGCATATCCGCTCGCTCTGGCAAGACCCCGAGGAAGCGGAGGTGCTGAAAGGCTGGCTGTCACGACCCCGTGCTCTTCAATATGAAAAGCTCCCCACTCGGGTACTCGATGTAGGCGTCGGTCCAGATATGGATGACACTGTCCGTCTGCATCAGAGCTCTGCGAAGGGAGAAGCATTGTACGCTGCGTTAAGCCACTGCTGGCTTCGAGGCGATATTGAAGCGACCAAGACGACAAGCCGCAACTTCCGAAGCCGATTAGACGGCTTCTCAGTTTTCGATCTACCCGACACTTTCCAAGAAGCTATCGCTTTCTGTCGAAAGATTGGCTTGCAGTACATCTGGATTGACTCGCTGTGCATTGTCCAAGACGATCCCGCTGACTGGAAACGAGAGGCCAGTGCTATGGACCAAGTCTATGCGAACGCTTGGTTCACGATTGCCATGCATCACTCCAGCAATGGCAGTATGCCATATAAAAGCCTGAGCCTGGTCATTGGAGAACAAGTGGTTGCGGTCCACGTCCGGCGTATCCCGGAAATGGAAGATCTGGTACACGGTCAAGCTCGCTCGCCAGCAATAGGTCCCACCCATCAGCTAGCCGACAGTAATCACTGGGATTCCGTAGTACAGCGAGGCTGGTGTTTCCAAGAACGAGCCCTGTCCAGCCGCATGATCCATTTCACAGAGCACGAATTCCTCTATGAAGCCAGGGGAGCTTTGACCAAATGCCAGTGCCGGCGCCACTGGCACTTTGGCGTTGGCCTTGCAGGATCTGTTACAGCGTTTGTCAAGCGACGGCCGCACGATATGGACGGTGTCTACCGTGTCTGGAATGACCTGGCTCAGCAGTACACCTCTCGAATGTTCGGTCACAGATCCGATCTTCTACCTGGCTTCGCAGGCGTCGCAAAACTGGTCGGGAAAACATGCGCACAAGGGAACTACATCGCCGGCCTATGGGAGAAGGACTTGATAAAGTGGTTATGTTGGCGCAGCCGCGAATGGCAGTCATCGCGCGCCAGCGCCTGGGCATGCGAAAATTGCCGACCTCATCCTCGACGTATCTGGTGGACTGCGCACGACCCGATCCCGAGCTGGTCATGGGCCTCCCGTCTCGGACCTTGCGAATTCGTCTTCGAGTCGTGGAAAATGACCTCTTGGACCGAAGTAGCTTTCATCGAGCGCGTGGAATGCCGCATGGATAGCGGGAACCCGTACCTCCGTGTAGCATCCCTACAACCTGAGGACTGGCCAGAGGATCCTTGTGCGCGATATCTCCGTATCCGAGGCTCGCTGTATCCATGCCGGAATTTCACTAACAGCACCCCAGAGCACGGCTTCGTCTCGGAGGGAGGAATGTGCAAGAAGGAGTACGGAGTCGTTGTCCCGGACCACTATGCCCGGACCTGGGACCTCACACGCCCAATTCTTGAACTCCTCGTCGACGCTCGCAAGGTTGGGGTAGAGTACTGTGTAGACGCAGGTGACGATTTGCCCCCAAATGCCAGCCAGATCTATCTCCTACCGCTGTATGAGTGTCCGGATTCCATGTCGAAGACGTGTCTGATTCTAAGGGCTTGCACGGAGAAGTTGACCGCCGAGGCGCTTGACACGGATGAGGAAGGCGAGGGAAAGTGGTGGTTGGAGAGAATTGGGATTTCGGTGCTGGACGGGCAGAGGTTTGGTGTGATGCAGCATCAGGAGCTGCAGAATCAGGTCATTCATCTAATGTAGTATTTGGATGGCTTCTGGTACAAAAGTTCTATGTCTGTATTTATCTTCGATAATAGGATGAGACACCAGAACATCCCGCCACATCGCCGACACAGACGCCACATCGCCGTCACAGCACGTACTGGTACGTTGGCGCCTTATCGCCCATGTCCGCGATCTCGTCATGGGAGAGATCGATCCCATTCGTCACCAGCGCCGCCCTCTGCTTGTTCTTGCGCTTATAGAGAAAGCGTAGGACGATGGCACATATCAAGCCTAGACTGACCATCATGATTCTATGCCTTTGTCAGCAGCTGCGCTCATAGACCTAAGGGATCACATGGCAAATACATACTCCAAACCGTGTCCGAGCAGATATCCAGGGGCGTCTTGCGGCCGGTAGAAATTCGGCGCCATGGCACCGCTGAGATTACCCAAGCCGACCAGAACCGCTGTACCAGAGGCTCTTTTGTACGTGGGCGCGATGTTGGACAGCACCCAGGTAATGATAAGCACAAATGTCGGATAGCAAGCAGCGGTCGCAATGAAGACGCCGGCGTACGAGAGACCGTTGATGAGCTGGCTGGACCCGACGATCGTAAGGAGATAGCCAACGAGCTCCGCACAAAGCAGAAATATCACGAAGGCACTCCGCTTCTTCAAGCGATCCGAGTACCACGATAAGACGACCGTGAGAATGCATGCGGTAGCGTACACGGGGATGGTGAGCAGATTGGCCTGGTTCCCAGTGTATCCTAGATTGGCGACGATGGAGGGCAGGAAGGCAGACATGCCGTAGATGGTGCAGCTGGAGGCCCAATCGATGACAACGCCGAGCCAGATTTGCCAGTCTGTGAAAGCGGCGAGGACGTATTTCCACTTGAAGGTGTCACTCTCGATTTCTCCCGCCTCCTTGCCGTCCCATTCGACAGCGCCACGGGTCTGTACGCGGTGGGTAGCCCAGGATCTTTGCTCGGGGGTGAGAAATTTGGCTTTGGCTGGCGAATCAGTGATCAGGAAAAAGGCAGAGACGCCTATGAGGAGGGTAACGATTCCTTCCATGATGAAGATCCAGCTTCTCGACACGTCAGCAATCTCGCTTGTACAAATAGTCCCGACGCCTCTGCTTACCGCCAGCCTGCCAAACCCCCAACACCATCCATCTGCGCCAACGCATAGGCCAGCAAGCCGGAGAAGGAACCCGCCAAAGCCGCAGCACTGAAAAACATGCCCTGCCGAAATCCGAGGTCCTGGGGCGCATACCACGTCGACAAGTAGTAAGCGCAGCCCGGGTACTGCCCGGACTCTGCCACCCCAAGCATCACTCGTACCGCGATGAGCCCGTGATAGTTCTGGACGATGCCAGTCAAGGTCGTGACTAGGCCCCAAGCAACCATGATGGACGGGAGCCATATCGAAGGGCTGAGCTTCTTGAGAAGGAGATTGGCTGGAAGCTCGAGAAGAGCATAGGGGAAGAAGAAGACAGTGTAGGCTGCAACAACATCAGCTTAAGTTACGGTATGCGTCCGGATGCACTGTCCGACTGACCAAGATTGTACCTGTTGCCGGTGAGCTCCAGGTCCTCCTCCATACCCTGTACCTTCGCATTGCCGATGTTGCTGCCGCGTTCGTCAGTGACCTGTTCCGGGAGATGGGTGCGAGACTTAGTCTCTGGGCTTGCCGTACCCTCTGTCCAAGAATGAGAGCAGATACAGCACCGTGACGATGGGGATGACGCGATAGTCCATCTGGCGAAGAGTCTTCTTTGCATCTATGCTTTCAGAGGCTTCCACCGTAGGACCTTGATTGTCCGCAACGTCTTCATCTGAATACTCGAGCCTTCCACTCGACTCCTTCTCGACTGGCGCGTCCATGATCATGAATGGGTAACGACAAGCAACGGTGTTCCCTCGCCGTACGGTGCAGTTCCTGAACAGACGGAACGATGGTATGAATGGTTATATAAGGGGTGGCAGACCCCGCAGGTGCGGTTATATCTTCCTCGGTGCCCACTGCCCAGACAGCGCCATGCTGCTTGGCCACCGAACATCCTTGTGCTGCGTGCTGCTGTAGTGCTTGTAGCGATCGATGGCAGGTGTTCTGTGGGGTGATGAGCGTGCCGTGTCCTCGGTTCCTGTATGCAGATGGAGATGCAGGTGACGTCTGCCACGTGCCTTGGTATCGATCTCCGCGCGGGGCCGCCTCCGCCTTCACCACGTGGGGATGGCGGCTATTTGAGGACATTGCCGTCGTCCACCGAAACACCTCATCGTTTCCCGATCGTTTGTTAGGTCGACGACGTCTCGGCGCTATAAATGATGATTGAAGATCTCTCCCTCTCTTCGCAGGGAGGACGTTATCTACGAGTCTAACCATATTCGTCGACCATCGACGTCATATATGAGCTTTTCCAAGCTGTGCAAGTGTGAGAACTTCTTGTGAGTCTGCTTCTTTGTTTCTTTGTTCATCAGATACCACTTCTTACATGCTGTTCCTTCCCTTGTTTTGGCTTGCCTGCCTGCTCAAGGGTACAATCGCAGACAGCCTTGCCTCTCCGAAGCGAGGTCTCGTCTATGTTGGGGCCGGTGATGATCTCTGGGAACCGAAAGGTTCCGACTTGACATGGTATTACAATTTCGCGCCCTCGCCCTCGCTTCAAGGCAGCGACCTGGAATATGTCCCAATGCTATGGGGCGATAGATCAGAAGACTCTGGCTTTGACTCCACGGTGGAAAACTTGCTACAATCAGGCATCAACGTCAAGCATGTCCTCGGGATGAATGAGCCTGATTTGTGTGCCGATGAGTCCGCCGGAGGCTCATGTATCGAAGCGAAGAAAGCTGCCTCTATATGGAAGCAGGAGATCGAGCCTCTAAAACACCAAGGCATCTCACTCGGGGCGCCTGCTGTAACCCAAGGCGGCCTGTGGTGGCTGCAGGACTTTTACACTGAATGTGACGGAGGATGCAGCACCGATTTCCTGCCAATCCACGTCTACAGCGATTTCGTTGGTCTTGCGAGCTACGTCGGTCCGGTTCACGAGACATACCCGAATATGAGCATTTGGGTCACGGAACTCGCTTATCCCAACGCCACCGTCCCTGAGTCCGAGCATTACTACAACCAGACGGTCGATTTTCTAGATGGCTTGGACTATGTTGCCCGCTACTCTTACTTTGGCAGCTTTCCTCCGGATGCTGCATCGTCGTGGGTTGGCTCAGGGGGGACTATGATGAACAACGATGGTGAGCTCACGAACATCGGGGCCTGGTACCTGGGCATGTCGTCGGCGGAGGCTGGTACCAAGCCGGAGAGTGCTGCGATGATTCTATCTCGACCGTGTCTACCTGCTTGGGTACTACTGGGCGCCTTATGGGCATTTGTGCTTGAGCTGGGTTAAGTTCTGGTGGGAAAACGCCGATACGAAGTTACCCTCCCATTTTGACCCCCCAGACCTCATCCGCTGCCTCAAGACACCTGGATCGAGTCGAACAACCCTTTCCACCGTTTGCTGTCGGCTTGCGTTGGAGAGCTTCTGTGCCTTCCACTGCTCCTAGCCCTCTTCTACGGCCTCGACTCGATGTCCAGGCCTCTGTGGATTTGCGGAAGACTACGCTACATCAATGTGCTGATGTCCGCTATTTGAACTACAAGGACAGCATCTTCTTCAAGCCACGGCTCGCTCGCACGAGTAGCATCAGAGAGCTTTCACGAGCTCGCATACCAAAAATCCTTCATACGCGAATCGACGGGGCGATGAAGGAATACGGAACAATTGCTGCGTAAATAATGAGCCGGCACTACCGAGAGCAATGGGAAAGGGTATAGGCCCGGAAACAAGTTCCTGACGTGCTGGAATGGTTGGTCGTCTCCTGGATGAGAAGAACGTGCATTCTGTCGAGGTCTATATGATTGTCGGCTTGAGAATGACAGATGCAAGAAAAAGAGAACGTAGGGCGTGGTAGATATATCTTGAAGTACTATTTCTACATGTCAGAGAGGCTAAAATGCCAACACTCATGTACCTGGTCAGAGCCCTCCTGCGGTCTTCCACCATGCCGTCGGTTCGGTGGCTAGGTACAAACTCCGCTGCTCCCTTCCATTAACGCATTTCATGGCTTCCTTCCTCTCCTACGCCCCTGCCCCGTTGCTCCGAGCCAACGCCATTGTCTTGCTGCCATAGACCCTATGCCTTATGCCACAGAATGCATGTTGGGGTCGTCTGTTCCTCCTAATTCCTTGCCATCCGATGTGATGCAAAGGTCTGATTCACAGAAACTTTGAGAGTGAAGGTCGTATAGTCTCCGTTGCCGTTGTCGACACTAAGGTGGCTGTTTCGTAACCCTCTCGGGATGACTTGCTGTTGTTGGGCTCATATCATTCTTCGAGGTAGGCATGTCGCTCTACTCCCATATCGTCCCTTATCTCTGGCTCGGCAGCGGCTTCGCACTCCTCCACGGCTCCTTCGCTTTCCGGCACATGGCAAGGATGCGTTGTTGTCTGGTCTTCTCGTCCATATTGAAGTTGTCCTCGCGAGGTCCAATAGGTAAAGTCATCTCGATGAACTTCTGGTCCATGGAGTCCGTCGAGGCCCGCGAGCTGAAGCTGCTGGTGGAGGACTTGCGGCTGTTGTTGAAGCGCATGATGATGGCTGTTATGGTGGTTGAGAGTTGTGCTGGTGTTGTCGTTCAGTGTTGGTCTGATTGACTTCTCGACTGTTTGATCGTCTGTTCATAGGTTGCCTTGTGTCGTGAACCATCCTGATCTGAGGTGGGCCCACGCCCTGCTTATAACGTTCCACGATCACGACATCGCCGGTGCTATCGGATCACGCATGCCTTCTAATCACGCCAGATGAGTCGTAGCACGCGCCGAGCACCAATGAGACGGTCCAGATTCCTTGTCCTCTCTCCGGGTTTTGGACGGACTTTGGCGGGTTGGAAGTAACAGCTGAGAAAACAGCGAATGAGAGAGCGAAGGGAGTCGGATCCGAGAAAAGGTCCGACGTCCTGTCTGCGGGCTGCGTCAGCTGCGGTGATGTTGAAAGCTCCTCCTTCTTCGGACGAACACGCGGAGGTTGACGAGTACCTCAACGTCCATCTCCTGAGAGTACGAGAGGGTATACTTCCACCTCTTTCAACATGTCCTGAGGTGAGGTAGCAGACAAGTGCAACAGTTGCCCGAGGTCTGCACCGAGCTACACGAGCAGGCATTTGCAAGCAAACCCCGCCTGAATCGGTTCAGAATGATCGGTAAAATGGTAATCGAGAGTATGGCGACATTTCTTTCTTCAAATCCGTTCAGCAGATCCACTAAGTGACTACATTTTGTATCAATCCTTCTCTTCGACGATGACGACTCAGCAAGTACAATCAGTAGGCATCTACCATGGCCTGCCAGTCTTTGGCCCTGAGCAGACTGGCTTGACAGCCATCATTACCGGCGCCAATGGAATCAGTGGCTACTATATGTACCGCGTCCTTTCTCAAGACCCGAAGCGATGGAAGAAGATCTACTGCCTGTCTCGAAGACCGCCTTTGATTCCTGGTGGCCTGCCAGATCATGTTGAACACATCCCGCTGGACTTTTTGAAGGAGCCCAAGGAGATTGCCAACGTGCTGAAAGAGAGAAATGTCACAGCCGACCATGTCTTCTTCTACTCGTACATCCAACCGCCGCCTCTGCCTGGCAAAGGCTTGTGGTCGGATGCGGAAGAGACAGCGCGAGTCAATTCGGAGCTGGTGAGGAATTTCCTGGAGGGGATGAAGCTGGCTTCTATTACGCCTAAGCGGTTCATGCTGCAGACGGGGGTACGTCTTCTCAGACTGCTATATCAAGATCTATACTGACAGCGGCCACAACAGGCTAAGAACTATGGAATTCACCTCGGACCAACAAAGCAACCGCAAGAGGAGACCGACCCTCGCATTGAACTAGAGCCCAATTTTTATTACCCCCAAGAAGATCTACTGTGGGACTACTGCAAATCGAATGGCTGCGGGTGGAACATTTGTATGCCAGGCCCAATTCTCGGCGCCGTGCCCGATGCAGCGATGAATGCGGCGTTCCCGTTAGCTGTATACGCGGCAGTCACTAAAAAGCTCGGCCAGTCATTCGAATTTCCAGGCGACATCGTTTCGTGGCAAGCCCAGCAATCTATGAGCAGCTCCATGATGAACGCCTACATGGAGGAGTGGGCTGTGCTGAATGGCCCTGCGGATCAAAAGTACAATACGTGCGACAGCAGTGCTTTTGCATGGGAGAAGTGCTGGCCAAGGATTGCTGGGTGGTATGGCGTCGACTGGAATGGTCCACAGCCAGATGAAGAATGTACGGCAACCGAAACGAGGTTCAACCCACGCGGCTACGGAGGCAAAGGCGTCACGAAGCGGAAGTTCTCAACCGCCGCCTGGGCGAAGAGAGAGGATGTTCAGAAAGCCTGGGGTGAGCTGGCGAAGGAGCATGGGTTGACGCAGAAGGAATTGGTGGATGTTGACCGTGTGTTTGGCTTCCTGGATGGGACGCTCTGCCGGCACTCGCCGTTGAACTTCTCGATGGACAAGAGTCGGAAGTTGGGATGGCATGGGTTTGTGGATTCGTCGGAGTCATTCTTGGAGGTGTTTGACGATCTGGCGAAGTTGAAGATGATCCCGCCGGTGCCGAAGGTGGATGTGACGTTTAATTGAGTGGTGGCAGGATGTGCGTATTCTGTTGCTGGGAGGACTTATCCGTTGTACTCTATCTTATTCAGTACACTCTAATCGATAGTTCTACCTTCATACGCTAGTCAATATCTTCTTCATGCCACAGCCGTCCCTTTGTTGGTCTCTGGGCGTGTGATGATGCACTAAAACACATCGGGCTTTCTTCGGGCCCTTTCATACTGGAATACATTAGTTATAACAGAAAAACTGCCTTCCATGACCGGCCGGGGTAGCTCAATCGGTAGAGTGCGCAAAGACCCTTCCGTTGGCCAACCAAATAATAGCTAACGTCTCTCCAGGCGTGTGGCTCTTATTCATTAAGATCAACCTCAAGGTCGCGGGTTCGGTTAGTTCCTTCATCTTTCCAATCAATTGTCAATCAGTTGCTAATGAAAGCAGAGCCCCGCCTTCGGCTATTCCTATCCTGTGGTTCAACCACAATCAAAGGCAGCAAGGCTCGTGTGACCATTTTTTTGTCCGCTTGATTTGGTGTATGGGATGATGCTTGGTATATGGAACGTTGGCAAACGTAGAAACCTATTAGGATGAACTTTTGCTTGCGGGATATGTGCAGAGCTCTTGCAACTGTAATGACGCATAATCTTAGAACCTGGTTCGATCTCAATGGAGGTAGGTAGGACGGATACACCTGTAGGCGTGCGTTGGGTACATCAACGAATGGCGGTCTTCTCCGTTTGGCGGACTGTACTCATACCCATCACGCTCTTAACCGCAACCCCTTTCTAGCCAAGTGCTTCGAAGCCTTCAATCGAAACGTATGCGGACTCACCACATTCGCCAATCGTCTGAACTTCAACACTCCCGGCGATACAGTGCTGTACTGCGGCCACTTCTTAGCCAACCCTCCTGCGTTTTCAGACTCATCCTTCGGTCCCAGATCGTTAAGTGTGATTGAAATAATACGTCTGCGTAGCCTATGTAGGCTGCTGCAAATACTCCTTAACGTAGAGCCAACAGCATTTCCACTGTCGAGTGGCACAGATGGTCCAGCAGCTAGTTCTGCAACGGGAGAAGCGAATGCAGTAGCATGGAATAGGATTGAGAATGTGAAACAGCGCATCTCGACAGCGATCCAGCGTACGAAACATGGGGAACGAACTACCTCTCTCATCGATAGGGATGGATGGTGGCGGATCTATCGCTGAACTAAGCCCCTCAGCCGCCTCGGCATCCGGGAGATACACTACGTGCCTCTTGCTGCGCTGTACTCTGCCGGGATTTTGAAAGCGTCGACACGGCGTTCGATCCATCCTGCCTCCACTGCGTATCACCTTCCACCACACCAACTCCTCGCGGGTTGGTGTTCGAGAAGGCTTCACCCGTACGCATGAGGATTCCCTGCTCGTTGGGCTGCGTCGCTGGATTCGTGTTCGCCATGGTTGTGTCGTTTGGTGGTAGTTTCTTGAGCGGTCTAGGTGAAGAGGTTGTTGTGTGAGGAGAAGTGGAAGACAGCATGAAGAGAGAAGTTGTGCGAATAATTAGAAAGGCACGACAATACCTACCTCTCCACCCGCCCTCTTTCTTCCCACAAACGATGAAAGCTCACTGACAGGAGTGATGTGGCCATTTTAGGAGAACATGCTCTCGGAGAAGACTTCCCGACACGTCCGGCGCAGCCTTCACTGGCGTCTGTATGCTAGGTAGTTTCATCACTGTAGGTGATTTAGTGGTCAGCCATGCGTTGAGGTTCTCCAAGGAAGGGGTGAAGAGAAAGTCTTTAGCGGAGCAGTTGGTCAACCATGCCCCGCCAGCCAGAATGGAGGAGCACTGATCACGATTGGGCGTGTACGCACTGCGGCTCGTTGCCGTATAATCATACAGTCATCTTGCCTGGTATCTGCAATGTCTCGGTTCACATGCTTGCAATGACCTTTTCACTGCGCCCACTGCCTTCGCCGCTGGGCCCATGGGGTACCCATCGGCTCGGCGGAGAAGGCCGTCAAAACACGCTGCAATGGCCTGCCGGAAGTGACGCTCGTCTGGCGGCTGCGAGGAGGCGGTGTAATCTTTCATACGTTCGTCGGCCGGGGTGTCCTTTGGCCGTTGTCACGTCTGCGCTGCAGCTCCATTCTGGGCTCCGTCAGCTCACGCCTGGCCTCATCGCGCTCACGGTGTGATCAGGAGAGCTCTCTCTACCGGCTGTGTCTCGTCTGCGGCGCCAGCCGCATGGTGAGGAGGTTGTTGTCGGGAAGGAGGTGCGGCTTGTACGCTTGAAACCTGTCTCTTCTCGTTGTCGCTGGCCGTCATGTCCCAGTAGACCTGGACACGCATCTGGAACACGAGCAGCTTGGTGTTTTCCGTGGTGGCCCACTCTCGGCTTCCAGCGCTGCGATCGTGATCAACGGAGTCACGCCAACCGGCAGTGTCTCGTTCGTGACGCCAGCGGTCTTGTTGTATGCTTCGGCGGAGCTGTGGAGAAGGTTGGCCTGCTCTCACAAGGCGGAGTGAGACGATGTCGTTGTTCGGTAACAGTTGCCTCTTGTAGGTCTGAATCTGCCTTTTCTCCGTCTCGCTCGCCGTCATGTCCCAGTAAACCTGAACACGCATGTAGAAGACGAGGAGCTTCGTGTTCTCCGCCGTCGCCCATTTGGAATTCTGGTTGTCGTACGCCCAGAACAGCTCGCCAGTGATCTTTGCTTCGTCGTGGTTTTCGAAGGCAGTGTGGTCGTCGACGGAGAGGAAGTGGTCGCCCTGGCATTTGAAGGTTGTCGTGGGCATGGCTCGAGAGTTGACCGAGACGCAGAGGTATACCGGGCATCCAGCCTCTTCGTACTCGCAGTGATTTGCGGCCGCCTTCTGCTTCTGCTTCTTCGGCGTATGCCCCGTCCCACTAGTAGACGCCTTTGCCTGGTCGTTCGCTTTGCGGTTGCTCTTTGAGTCCCTGATCATCACGCCGAGAGTTGCCCTCACCGCCTCCATCTCCTGCTTCTTCATGTCCGCCGGCATGCGAGTTCCCGCCCACCGACCGGCTCCCTCCACCCCCTCCCCTTCGAAGATAATGCTGATGATGCTGGCAACGTCTTCGTTCGTCCACTCGGCCAGCGCTGTCGCGTTCTTAGCATCTGCGCGGACGTATCAGAGGGTCGCCTTTGCGCTGAGATTCTTGATGCATTCGAGCGAGATCTCGGGGCTAGTAGCTGACCGTTCTCGGAAGTGTCCTAGGCAGCGTTCTGATTGTCATGATCCGTGAAGGCCACCCCCCGTCTTCATCTCGTCATGGTTCTCGAGTGTCGTGTCGTGATCGCTGCCATCGCAGCGACTGTAGAATCACCTCAAAGCCGTAGTGGAGTGTGAGAAGACCGCAACACAGAGGTAGACCGGGCATCTCGGACTCGTCATGAAGCTCTCCTCTTCTTCTGCTCCATCGCCCATGATCTCCTAACTCTCCTAACAGGAGAAAACTGAAATCGAAATCAAAAGAACACCTACATCTCTAGAGGCACTTGGCGCGATATTCGCCAGTTTCACTGCTACGGATGTGTTGGAAATTGCCATGGGTAAGAGATCTCCGGAAGAGCTTGAAATGACAGGCGTGCAAAAGCCCTGAAGTTAGCAAGGCAGTATGTGTTCATGGTCGAGAACGAGCGACGCAGCGTTTCGATGCCGCAGTTAGAGCCAGGCGTGCGGTCTTGTTGTCAATTAGAGGACAAGGAGTAGGCAAGGCCGTGACAGTGGTGGCCCAACCCGGATTAGCTATTGATACTTCTCGCCAGTGAGTTCAGTTGTCTGAGCCATAGCACTAATGGTACCAACGGTCGTGCCAATTTCTTCAGGAGTGAGTAGTGGAGAGGGTTACTTTGCAGAGGCACGATCGTTTGGTTGCGGCGAGTTGAGGCACCCCCGAGATTAGGGTTAGCTTTCCTCATTGAATCATTCACATGCTTCCAGGTTGAATTAAACAATCTATTCCACCCTCTAAAACCAGCAGAGCAACTCCCCAGCGACAACAAGACCACAATCACAAGATGGCCGACCCTAAGCAACAAGTAATGGACCAAGTCCGACAACAAGCCGCTCTCTCCAACGCCAGATTACTTGTCGAAGTACGCTCGCCTTCCTTCCTTCCTCCATCTTGTTACTAACAACACATTCCCGCAGAAACTCAACGAACACTGCTTCGAGCGCTGCGTCCCCAAACCCGGCAGTTCACTCTCCTCATCAGAATCCACCTGCTATACCTACTGCATGGAGAAGTACATGCAAGCGTGGAACACGGTTTCGAAGCAGTACATTGGACACGTGCAGAGAGGGGCTGGCGGTGCTGGAGCGGGTGCAGGGGCTTTTGGAGGATTATGAGGTGGGCATGATGGAGGGTGTACGATAGTGGGACGAGGAGGCTGGACTGAGAGCGAATGCATTGCATTGGGTTGTAAGATGGCTAGCATGATGCCACTCAACGAAGTAGACGCATGGATTGCGAGCGTTGCGGGCAGCGCTGAGGGAGACTCTGGCTCGATGGCAACGGTTGGCCACAAGCTGGTACAAAATGTACAGTAGTGGATTGGAAACATTGTACCATAGTGTCGAGCACCGCTTGAGAGGCGGTGTCCACGCACATTGAGATACGTTGTGCGCCTAAGCTATGCATCGCTACGCTATATTGCAACAATCAACTCCGAGAACAGATTTCAGCATCACCTTCTTGTCATCGCAGTCGATGGCGGTGTTCCTTTCGTAGGCGGCGGGCTCATCATTTGTTTCTGCCTGTCCGCATACTCCTTCACAATAATACTGCAAGCAACCTCCTTGCACAGCCTTTTCGTTCTTGCCGGCGGCAACAGCCCTGCAAACTCCAAACCAGACGCTCTCTCCACGGCCTCAACAGGCACCTCGAAGTCTTGCAACGGTTTGTCGTTCGGGATGATGTCGTTTGGCAGCACAAATGCGCCCAGCGAAACATTACCACCATTCTTGCCGTCCTCAGCAAAGATGACTTTGTAGAAGTGCGTCGGCACAGCGACATTGGGCGGATGGCCGATCACTTCGTACGAGACCTTCCACTTGCCATCTATTGCGTCCCTCTTTGGCAGGTACAGCGGTCCGGTAACGATCCGTACCGAGGGATAGAAAGATGTCAGACGTCGACAGAAGTCCTCAAAATGTGCCCAGTAGTCTCTGTTGAAGCCATCTCCGACCTGTGGACACATATTCGATAAAGCAAACGTCGAGTCCATAGCTTCCTGACTCCATTTCGCGTCTGCTGCAGGGACTTGATGTCCTCTGTCGTAGCCACTTCGCGCGTAGTCGGTGAGCTTTGCTCGGTACTTTTCCGGTATCGTGTGGTCTTCAGCAAAGTACGAGTGTCTGCGGTCGCCGTTTCGAAGGAGGAGGGAGGCTGGCGTGATGTGCTCTGCTACCCAGTGAGGGTTCCGTCGGGCTCGGTCGAACGATGATATGAGGGATGGGGCAGCTCGAAGATCTGCTACTGGTCCCAGGAAGCCATACTGAAAGACGCCGTTTGGGTCGACTGGAGGGACAGCTGGAACTCCTGGGTCGTCTCTGCGGATTGGGACTGGCGGAGGCGGTGTAGTTCGGGATGGGTCTTTTGAGATGGTTGTTGGAGTCGTCGCTATCGTCTGTGACTTCGCCTCTCTTCTCCCTCCAATCCCATACAGTGCTGCAGTCGTCGCAGCTCCCACAGCTGCTGATGCGCCGGCAACGACAGCGAGTGTAAACTTCGACATGCTGCTTGGTGCCGGTGGCACGCCAGATTACCGGAACGCCTGCTCTTATAGATGTCCTCCCCGGCGCCTGAACATCCACCAGCTGCTGTGGTCACCAGGACGTTTGTTTCGGCGCGATCTGGCAGACGACGCGAAGTCCAATCAAAATGAAGCTAGAGACGGCGGTCCAAAAGATGGAAAGAGGCATAACATGTGATCGCGCGTAGCTGCCTAGCGCTAGCGTGTCTGGTGTCTGGCTGACATCACTTCTCGACTCGACTGCTTAACATTGCTGTCGCAACATGCAATGATTCTTCACCGCGACTCTGCGTGAACGGATTTAGTTCGCAGTGCTGGTGAGATCATGACAGACCTGCCGTATCGCAACAAAACGGCAGACCCGTCGAACCATGGCGGCGGCGAGGAGGAAGAGGAGGAAGAAGACGA
The DNA here is from genome assembly GCF_035928015.1 of Saxophila tyrrhenica. Lineage (NCBI taxonomy): Eukaryota > Fungi > Ascomycota > Dothideomycetes > Mycosphaerellales > Extremaceae > Saxophila > Saxophila tyrrhenica. The sequence goes on along the minus strand of NW_027041734.1, from coordinate 1,442,873 downwards.
CATCGACGACTCTGGCTACAAGACACAAAAAGACGCTGTACTATTCGCCATCGATGTCAGCAAAAGCATGCTGCAGACGCCGACAGACGCAGATCCGAAGAAGCCAGATACGGCGTTATGTCCGACGTTAGCAGCATTGAAGTGCGCTTATGCGTTGATGCAGCAGCGCATCATTTCGAACCCGAACGACATGATGGGTATTCTTCTTTTCGGCACGGAGAAGAGCAAATTCCAGGAAGGGGACGAGGAGACCGGCAGAGGCGGCCTGCAATACCCGCACTGCTACCTTCTCACAGACCTGGATGTTCCGGCAGCCGCGGACGTCAAGCAGTTACGAAGTATGGTCGAAGACGAGGAGGAGGCGTCGAAGTTGCTGCAGGCATCAACCGAAGAAGTCAGCATGGCGAACGTTCTGTTCTGCGCCAACCAAATCTTCACTACCAAAGCACCCAACTTCTCCTCCCGCCGGTTGTTCTTGGTGACCGACAACGATTATCCTCACGCGGCCAACCGCGATGCTCGCAACTCAGCGGCAGTCCGGGCCAAGGACCTGTATGACCTTGGTGTGACCATCGAGCTCTTTCCAATCTCCCATCCAGACCGCGGCTACACGTTCGACCGAAGCAGATTCTACAATGACATTGTCTACTCCGCCACTCCATCCGACCCAGACGCACCAGCACCGCTCTCTTCCGACATCAAAGCTGCCAATGCTTCCGCAAAGGATGGGATCAGTCTGTTGCAGGCCTTACTGTCGTCCGTGGCATCCCGTGCAGCACCTCGCCGCGCACTCTTCAGCAACGTGGCCTTTGAAATCGCTCCAGGCCTCAAGATCAGTGTCAAAGGCTTCATCATTCTCAAACGACAAGAGCCAAGACGCACATCCTACATATACCTCCCGTCTGATAGTGACAAGCCTCAGGTCGCCGTCGGCAGCTCGACGTTGATGGCAGAAGACACAGCACGTTCGGTGGAGAAGGTCGAGATACGGAAGGCGTACAAGTTCGGTGGCGAAACAGTCTCGTTCACCATGGAGGAGATGGCCAAGATCAGGAACTTCGGTGACCCAATCATCCGTATCATTGGCTTCAAGCCGATGGATATGCTCCCGATATGGGCCAACATCAAGCATAACACATTCATCTACCCCTCAGAAGAAGAGTACGTCGGCTCGACCAGGGTCTTCTCTGCGTTACAGCAAAAGCTGCTGAAAGATAAGCTCTTCGGCCTCGCTTGGTTTATCCCTCGCAAGAACGCCGTACCGACCCTCGCCGCCGTCTACCCGGGCACCGAGAAGCGTAACGAAGAAGGCGAACAGGTCATGCCTCCAGGCCTCTGGATCAAGCCTCTGCCTTGCGCCGACGACATTCGTGAACCACCAGAGACCAACTCCATCAAGGCACCAGACGAGCTAATCGACTCGATGCGCGTTATAGTACAACAGCTCCAGCTTCCGAAAGCCGTCTACGACCCAAGCAAGTACCCGAACCCAAGCCTGCAATGGTTCTACAAGATCTTGCAAGCTCTTGCTCTGGAGGAGGATCTACCGGAGACTCCAGAAGACAAGACGCTGCCACGGTGGAAGCAGATCCACAGGCGCGCTGGGCCGTATGTGGTCGAATTTGGTGAAATGTTGGAGAAGCATTACGCCGAGTGGCAACGCGAGAACAAAAGCAGTGTACATCCAACTACCAATGGCGCTGCAAAGAGGTCACAGACGTCCACGGCCTCAGGAGCTAAGAAGGTGAAGACGGAGGATGTGGAAGATGAAGGTCCCAGTGAGGAGCAAATGCTGGCGGCACATCAGAAGGGTGCTCTCGCAAAGTTCACAAATCCACAGTTGAAGGCATTCTTGGCTTCAAAGGGAGGGCGCGCTTCGGGAAAGAAGGCAGATCTTGTGGAGGCTGTGACGGGATACTTCGAGACGCGGATGAATGTCGATTGATGAAGTGACGTTTCCCTGATGTCTTGACGTGTCAATGAAATTAGCGAGGTGTTTTGGTGCATGTAAGGTCAAATGCTGCAACGAGTCATCAAATCACTGTCTACTGACTTCCAAATACGAACGTCTCACGACATGTGAAGCTCACATGGTTAGCGTATGACGCGGTTCGCACGTGGCAAACATTCTCTCGCATGCTCTTCACAACTTCACGTCCCACCGCATGCTAACACCTGCACATACCCGTTCGAAAGCATGCCGCTGCGACCGATGCGGACCACTCGCCAAACGGACTACAAGCCTCAACATTCATCACCACTCGCGCAGTTCGTCTGGCACATCGATGATCGGCCCTCACCGTCGCCGCCGCCCTCTGCAAACTATGGGCTTGGTCTCACTTTCCGCTCGCCACGGTACCTGCCACCCTTGCGACCTAGGTTCAAAATCAAGATTCCAAAGCACAAACGACCGGAACTGGAGAGGAAAGATGCGAGTCTGGATCCTGCGCTGTTTGAAGATGAGGCCAGGGCGGTTGATGAAGTGACGGATAGTGGGTACTCGCTCCCTGAAGAGCCGGCGGAAGGTGCGACCGAGACCAAGGAAGGAGCTGATGACTTCAGCACGTGCTGGTCGAGTGAAGTGGGAGAGCGTCCGGGCGAGGTATCGTACTATGAGCAAGTGCAGCAGAGTATTGAGCCTGGAGAAGCACGTCTGAAACGACAACAAAGTCGCGAAGGAGAGGAAACCAGGCCAGAGGAGCTGGACACAGCAAACAGCAATTGTAGGGACTTTGCTTATGCTCCGCCTCCTTTCAGCAACTCATACCCAATCTCCAGGTTGGTGGTGAGTGACCAAACCACTGACGTGCCTCATGCCGGCGCTGAACAAGCTTCCACAGGTGGCCAGACAGCGCTTCCAGAGAACAGTGCGAGCCAGATTGAAAGTCCTCAAAGCGGCATTGCTGGATCCTTTCTATTGGCGCATGAAGCACGAGCTTCGACGTCTTCTCCTCAGGATGCTATACCGACAACAGGCGCGGTTCCGATTGATCAGGGCCAACTTGTGGTGGACGACCAGTCTTGGTCGAGCGACCTGGGCCACACGAGCGACAAAGCAGGCCCAGCGCCTCAGAGAGTCATCCTGCGAGCCTACGGTCCGCGAAGCAGATCCCGGGTACGAGAAAGAGCCTTGACAGAAGAGAAGGCCGACGAAGAAGGACAGAGTGGTCTCGGGAACGACGAAGGCACACGGTCTGCTTCGAAAGTCGACACCAACGCTGAGTATCAAGACTACGCTGATGTTTCAGGAGAGGCCAGCTCCGTACACCTTAGCAACAGTGGACTTATGGAGATGGCGGCGGCAGCTTTGAGGGGCGATGAGGCTACAAGAGCCATCTGAGACCGCTTTCTATCCAGAAATGGGACACTTCTTGCTCCCGCTATATGACTCTTGAGGTCGAAAGTATGGGATCTTGGGAGGAGCGGGATCAAGAGTGGATAGCTGACAACTCAAGGCACGCAGCGACCGAACGCATGAGCGCGAGAGTCTCGTGGTCAGCTAATTGTTTCATGCGATTGATGTTCGATAGCTACCTACATTAACCAACTAATCGACCACCTCCTTCGGCAGCATAGTGATGTAGTCCAATGGTGCTGGCTCTATTCCTTCAGCTGTCCCTTCGATTCTCACCATATCACCATGCTCGGTACGCATCGTGGAACGTCTTCCTTATGGCTGAGTGACCGTCTAGGTAGATCGACGCAAGTCCTCCGAGATGCTGTACCGCTGGCCGATGTTCTTGTCAAATACTCGAATGCACCATAGAGAGCACCGCGCTCGTTTTGTCCTAGGATCTGCACTGTCTTGCCAGCGTTACTGAGCCAGAAGCCATCCTCTTCGAGACTTGGAGAATCGCTGAGACTGCCGTAGACCCTTTCGTACTCATCGACAGTTCCAACGCCGACCGAGAGACCAGATCGCTTGCCGTGGCAGACTTCGACAGTCTTCCCAAAGACCCCTTGGACTCCACCACGCCGTTCTTGACCGGCAGTGTAGACAGGGCTAGATTTTGTTGTGTTTAGCGCCACAATGCTTGAGGGTACTGAGTATTTGGCACGATACGACGCAGGCAGAGGAGCATAGCGAAGCCATGCCTCGACAGAACTCTCTGCAGCCCCAAGGAAAGTGAGGCAGTTGATGAGAAGCAAGCGAAGGATGTTGAGTATGAAGGAGACTGCTTACCATACTCACAGGCTCGGGACACTCAGCCCATTACATCAGTCACCTTTTCAAGTACCGCTGTCGTGATATCCTGTCATTGCGGAGGGCGACTGCAAGAAGCAGAAGTGATCCGCCCAGATGAAGAAGGTCGTCATTCAGGCTGTCTATATCTGCGAAGAACCGGATGAACGGTGGCATCTGGTGTGAGGTTGGGATGGAGGAGAAGGCTTGAGAAGGCTTCAAAGAGCTTGAAACAAGTGCCAAAGACGCTTGCATTTGATCGTCCCTGTAGTTCGTTGAAACTTCGACTATTCTTGTGAGGCGTGTGAGATTGTTCGACCGCTGTAGCAAAGTCGTCCGGGACACTTCGGTATAGCGGTGAGCCGAAGAATCCGCAAGCGGCCACAACGATTGTTGGTGTGTACCTCTAGCTTGTCATTTCAGTGTGCAGTGGAAGGGGTCTTCGATAGAAGCCTTTCGAGGACCAGACTGCAATCTCTCCTCCAACGTCCGTGATACACTGCTGACGGTGTCGACCACCCATCTCCAATATCGTTGACAAGCTGCGTTACGTTATTGAGCCAAAGTTCAGCTCACTTCTGAATCCCGTTTTCTGCGCTGTACTGAGCCTCTATCCGATCGGTGCAACTCCTTCCTTGTCCTTGATTTTCGGCAGAGCAACGCTTGTCAGCCCTGCCTAGGTCGGAACTCAACATAAGGACCACCGGCAGCGCACATCGTGATATAGCCAGGAGCATTAGGCTCACACGCCTTGCCAGGTTGCCGTGTAGCACAGCAAGGTGCTTCGCTGGTCAAGCGCATATCGAAAGAGAAGAGCACTCGCGCCAATGCAACGGTCATTTCTGCCCACGCCAGACGCCAGCCCAGACAGTTCCTCGTCCCCATGCTGAATGGTGCATATCCAGGAGAGGGGTGGTATGCGATGTCTTTGCCGGCAGAATCCTCCAATCGACGGAGCCAGCGGTCTGCGACGAAAGAGTCGGGGTCGTCGAAGTATTTCTCGTTGTGATGCATCGTGTATAACGAGGTCCCAACCGTGGTACCGCCCGGCAAGAAGTGTCCGTCAACTGTAGCTCCTCCTGCTGGAACGATGCGAGGTAGAGTGTTCGGAGCCGCCGGTGATATCCGTAAGGTCTCAAGGATACAGGCCTGGAACATGCGTAAGGAATCTAAAGTCTCCCCAGTGCGGATGTCTTCAACGTTGGAGAATGCAGATCTGACCTCTGCAGTAACCTTTGCCAGGAGGTCGGGTTGGTGAACGAGGTAGTGGTAAGTTATTGCCATGGTCGTGGCGGTCGATTCGGAGCCTGTCATGAAGTTAGCTGAGTTGCAAGTCTCAGGGCTGAGTCGTTGGAACATACCAGCAGCCAAAAGAAACATGCTTTCAGCCCAGATGTCTTTGATGTTACCCTCAATATCCGGATTCCCGGTTCGCTTTTCCTCCGCAGCCATCATGCTCGTAAAGAGATCCGGCCTGTTTTCGTCCGCACATCGCTTCGCTTGAGCCCGGCATATGTCGAGTGACCAGGCCGCCAGTCTACTGATCTCTTCCCTTGCCCGATACAACAGTACCCTGTCTAATTTCCACTTGAACAGCGTCGGGTAGCTCATACACTTTGGAGAGTTAGCACTGTTGTTGCACTACGGGTAGGTAACTCACGATAAGGTTCCGCCATTGGACGTTTCGGAAGGTTTCAGGCACCCATCGATTCTCTTCGGAGTGTAAAAGGTCAAACGACTCGCCGTAAAGAAGGTCCGTAATAACATCCAAAGTTAGCCAAGAAGTGAACTTGGAGATGTCCCGTGGCTCGGTCCAAGCCGATTTCTGCCCATCTGGTCCCTCAAGTGGGCAAAGCAGCGTCGTGAAACTTGCAACCTTGTCTACGTAACGATCTTCGAGATCTCGAATGCTCTTGTCGCCGAAGAAAGGGCCTTCGGACTTTCGTTTGAACTGCGAGACTTTCTTGTCTTGTGTCGATACAGCATTACCTCGCCTGCTTGGGCTGAGGACCATGTATTCGGGAGCCTTCCGGAAGTTGGCCTTCGCACTGTAGATATCGCAAAAGGCCTCGTACGTGTCGAAGGATAGGAAGTTGGGGGCGATGCGGACGGCGGAGCCTGTTGCGGTACGCCTTAGCAATGCATCCACGTTGATCCTTGGTCTTCGCCCTACCATATCTTCGATGCCATTTCAGATTCGTCGTGTGCCATTCTGCTTTCATTGCAGGATATGTGAACAACCAAGGTACTAAGGCTGCTAGTGGTGGGCCATTGAACTTGCGGAGCGGGTCGGCGGCAAGATATCGAATGAACAAGGCGCAGGCCTACCGACAATACATGTTAGCAGAAGGACTTTCTTCTTGAGGACGTGATTGCCTTACGGTCAATACCAGAAAGACGCCATATGTCGCTGGCGAAGCAGCGAGTAGTCCCATGATGATGGTTTGTCGAGAAGTGATTGATTATACAGAGTCTTGTTCGAGGTTGGCTTGAACTCTGAAGAGTGTTATACTGTATGCTCCGGGGGCCCAGGTCAATATGAATCCTCCGAAATCCTGGTGGACCGCTGACCTCAGCGACGAAACGTTGAGTCTCCTGATTGCCTGAGTTACCACAGAATCAGCAGTTGAGTGTCCAGTCGATCATGCCCAATCGTTGCCATGTCGGAGGCGGTGACTTAAGCGCACCATGTCGATAGGCGATAGTAGCAACGCGACCCACCACGATCGAGGTTGTGTGGAATCCCGAAGAGGAAGGAACACATTCTGGGCATGTGAAAACACATCTGCTTCTTGCACGAGATAACACTCGTCGTATCGCAAGGCCTTACAAAGCCTTAGTTCGTCTCGGACTTCGTCATTGAACCCACCATTAATAGCTAGTAGGGTCGGTAGGCTGCTGGCATTGCCTTTTGACCTGCACCTATGCAGTCTTGGTAGTCCAACGGTCACGGATGGGCCAGCAATGGCGAGACTGGCTGAGTCGTCAGACCCACAGGTATTGCTTTTCAATTTGCCGGTTTCGGGTGACATAGCAAGCGCCGGCGTTGATGTAGCCATACGATACGTTGGCCACATAAGAAGCAAACCCACCGAAATAGCTCGAAGAGAATCTGTAAGGCTGACTTCCAGTAACCGGGCTGGTGGAAACAGCAGGTGGATGAAGTGTTTTCTTCCATCCACAGATCGACGTGGTGGAGACGGCACTTGATCGTTTCGGGCATCTGCAGGTTTTGCCTTCTACCTTGCGGATCAGCACGATCGCCTGTGATTGTGATTGAGTTTGAACGCCGTTTGGACCCTCCTCACCAAAGCCCGTCGCCGCGCCACGTCAAGCAGCCAAGGCAGCGTCACTCTTGAGGTTTCCGAATCAGTCCCATTAAGCGATTTTCACATGCTCAATGAGTCGTGACTATTCCTGTTCGTAAGCAATGAGTGTATACACACAGTTGACATCACCTCTTCACGGTGAAAAAATCTCGTGTCCCATTGATAGCCAGGACAGCTACATCAGCACCATAGTTGCTGCGCGACTCGCGAAAGAAGAACGATGCGAAGTCCTTCGAGTTTTGTCGTCGTCGCATTCGAATGACTACCTAGGTATTCATGTGCGTCAGTTCTCCTTCCAATAGTTGTCTTTTGAACCCCGCTCAAGGTGCAATGTCGCCAGAACAAGTATGGTGTTGCCGTAATTCAGATATACACACAAGCATCCAGACCTTCCATCCACCTACACACGGCGTTAGAAGCTCGTCTGAGCCAACCTCGAAGCAGCATTCCTAGCATCCACCCGATCCGCATCATCATCCTCCTCCGCCAACCTCGCCAAACTACTCGACTGGCTCTCCGCCCTCTTCCTGCCCTTCGCACCACCTTCTTCTCCCTCGTCACCTTCTTCACCTTCCTCCGGAACTCCGTGGCCACCAATCACGCTCCCGGAGATACTCCTGTTCAAACCATCTGGACGCCTTGGCACACCACTCCACGCATCACCCTTCGGTCCTTGACTCGCAGCCATACTAGAGCGACGAGCGATGGGATGGGCTTCACGACCAAGACGGCTGAGTCCACCGGATGCGTCGATGTTACGGACGTCGGGACGAACTTGCTCCAATGTGGCGAGGGTGCGGCGTTCGGCTTCGATTTCGCGGAGGACGTACTCGCGAATGCTGGTGCGGAGATCTGCCGCGGTACGAGCGAACCACTTACGCTTCTCAACAAGAAGATTCGACGTGACGCGCTGAGTCTTCTGCTGGAGGTAAGACTCATGTGAACGGGCCTCATCCAGGGCAGAGATGGCTTCGTCGACTTTGTCGCGCTTGACGCTTGAGGAGGCCTTGAGGCGGTCGGCTGCTGACAGCTTTGAGCGGGTAGCTTGCTGTGCTTGGATGAGCTCGCGAAGGAGGATGTGTCGGTTAGTGAGTGTTTCCTTGACGATGAAGGCATCACTGCTGTGGTATGCCAGTGGATCAGAGAGCGAGGCTGCTTCAGCGGTGCCCTGTGCAGAGTGGAAGTCACCAGTGTTCTGGATGACCCTGCCAAGCTTGCGGTAGGCATTGGCGAGGCCAGGGTGAGTCTCTTGCGCTTGCAGTGCAGCGAACTTAACGCCCAAATCTGCCTCTGCGAGTCCAAGAGAACGCCTGTTCCTGACGACCCTGTCCAGCTTTTGCTGCCCATCCATAGCTCCAAGGTAGAACGTCTTAACAATGGGCCGGCTGTCCAGCAACTCCGGCGTGTCATCTGGCGGTGGTGCGAATTGCTTGAGATATTTCCTTCGCACGCCCGTTGCAGGCTGTCGCTTCCTTACCACTGGACTGTAGCCAAAATCTGACTCAACAAAAAACACCATCTCTTCGTCTCTCATTAAGACGTCGTTACTGCAGACGACATTGAGCCAACGCTGAAGGCTAGTCTTCGTCCGGGCCTCATCCTCGTCAGTTCCCATACCAGCGCTAGTCGACGCTGGCGGCACTGCAGGGACTAATGCTTCCGGATTCGAGGCTGTCAGATGAGATGACAGTTTCAAGAACTCGGAGTGCGTTCGTCGCACATCGCGGAACTGTGTAGTCCTGAACTTCGGCAAGTTCGTCTGTGCGATTGTCAGCATGTACTTCCTATAGCTATGCTTTTCGCCAACATACGTAGACATCAAACTTCAATATTGGGTCTTTCTTCCCACTCCTCTCCAAGCCCGTGATCTTCGCCTGCAACTTGTACTGCGGCATATGCTGCCTCTGCTGCGGCGGCACACCATGGTACCGCGCCGACTGCGGCCGTCTACCCTCTTCATGCGATCCTCTCTGCACGTCATGCTGTTGCTGCTGTCCATGCTGTTGATACTGAGCCTGCTGCTGCTGCCATTGATGCTGCTGTTCCGGGGACCAGCTACCCGGCTGTCCCTGTCCAGGCACCGCGTACGAAGAACTGCCCGTATAACCCTGCTGCTGCTGCTCATGTCCGTTCATCCTCCCCTCATCACGCTCCACCGCCGGCCCAGGCAGATCCGCGCTCGGCACATTATCATTGCTAAAGCTCGTCCGACTCGCATCCGGCGAGCTGGCCCACGGACTGGTGCCGGCAGCACCACTATAATCCATTCCGCCTTGTCGATACGAACCCTCGTAGAAAGCCTTCTCGGAGACTCGGCGCTGGAAGCGGAGGTTCGAAGGGGTGCGTGTGGGCGGTGGGACTCGTGCTTTGCCGTGCGAACTCGAGGACGGGGTTGGAGGGGTGCTGGGGCCTGCTGCTGGGTGGTCGTCGTTGTCGAAGCCTCCGGAGCTCATTGCTCATGCGCGCATCTTCTTAGCACGAGCTAGTGGTGTATGATGCCGCCGTGCCGCCGGACGAGCTGGGAATGGCGTAGGAGTTCGTTTTCTTGGCCGCTTGAAGCCAGCTGCGAGGCTAGCGTCGACTTCCTTCACGAGCATGTGCGAGGGTAAACATATGAGCGAGACGAACATCCACACACGGAACAATTACCGTGATTCAGGAATGGCCAGGTGATCCGAACAGCAGCTCATGGTATCTGAAGTAAGCCTTCGCTACAAACTACATAAGAGAAGACCGCTATAGAGGAAATGTACAGGATCCGACCCCCACGCCACGCACCCAAACGCAATGCCAATGCCGTGTGAACTCAACCGCCAGGTAGAAACCCATCCTTACGACTGCGCAGGCGACTTTGGCACTTCGACGGGACGTTGAGGGTAGTAGAAGTTCTCCTCCGGGATCCTGCCTCTCAGGAATTGTGGCTCGCTTCCCCGGACGTAGATGTCCTCGTACAACACCTCCTGGGTTGCATCTGGCACTGCCATAGCCTCTGCCGCGGCCACCTCCTCGTCCACGTGGCTACGCGCCTCCTTGTCGATGCCCTTGAGCTCCTCCTCGCTCGTGACTTCCCAGTCAAGGAGTTTCTGCTTCAGGCCGGCAATGGGGTCGTTGGTGGATCGCATGCGCTGGATCTCCTCGCGCGTGCGGTACGTGGTACCCGGGTCGGACATGGAGTGGCCGCCGTACCGGTAAGTGACGTATTCGTAGACAAGGGGGCCCTTGCCTTCCAAGCACCATTTCTTGCCGTATTGCACGGCAGCCTTGACAGAGAGGACATCCATTCCGTTGATCTTGAGGCCGGGGATGTACTGGCCACGCTTGTAGTAGTCGGTGTTGGCTGCAGCGCGGTTGGCTGCTGTGCCCATACCATATTTGTTGTCTGTCACGTGTTAGCATTGTCTTTCAGCTACCTGGTGTAATACAACTCACTCTCGCAGCCGAAGATGATGGGGATGTTCCAGAGCTTGGCCATGTTGAACGCCTCGAAGACTTGACCCTGGTTGCTTGCACCGTCACCGTAAAGAGCAAGCGTAACCTTGTCCTTGTTCTCGTACATGTTGGCAAAGGCAATACCCGCACCAACAGGCACCTGAGCACCGACAATGCCATTGCCGCCGTAGAAGCCAGTGGAGAACATGTGCATAGAGCCACCCTTGCCGTACGCGATGCCTCCTCTCCGTCCCAACAGCTCACCGATGATCGAGCGCACAGTTCCACCACGCATCATCGCAAAGCCGTGACATCGGTATGCAGTGATGAGATGATCGCTCTTCTCGATTGCGTGCTCGATGCCCACTGCGACTGCCTCCTGGCCTGTAGACAAATGGCAGAAACCCCGAATCTTCTTCTCTTTGTAGAGGCGGTCGGCGGCCATCTCCATTCGGCGCACAGCTACCATGTCGTAGTACATCTGCTTCAATTCCTTCTTCGTGGTGTCGAGAGTGTAGGGCGGGGGGTCGAGCTCGTAGGTTTCGAAAGACTCGTCGGAAAGCTTGACCTGGAAGGGCTTGTCGTCTTCCTGCGGGTTGGAAGGTTAGAATGTGCCATCGCGATAAATGCGGCCACGCTGTCTTACTGAAGGCACATCGCTCTTTTCGACGTGTGTGCTGGCGGCATCCGTTGTGACATTCCTCCTCACCACGGGGGTGAAGGCGGCTCTGATCGGGGCATTGCGTCGTATGGGCGCAGCATATGCGCGAGGTGCGAAGCGGGAGAGCATGTCGAAGGTATCGCGGAGTGGAGGGGTGGGTCGATGCAGAGGGTGGTGTAGGCAGAGGCGCGGTATGGGTTCGAGGACAATCGTTGAGCTCGCGGGAAGCTGAAGTGTGGCACGTGCGAGCCGATGAGGTTCCGCTTTTAGCTCGTAGGGCTGACCTTTCAACTTCATTTTCATACCTCAACTCTACATGTATGACCTCAAATACCTTAACGACGGTATCGAGATAATATGCGGCCAAACTCAATCAATATGGTGATCGATATGGCATGAAAGACTTACAACTGGCTGTGAAACGGACGATTTACCTTTCAACTAAGATCCAATTCATACTACCAGCACATGCGGTCCTTCAGGCATGAAAAGACTTTGGTGTGCCGTACTCGTCCTCCGTGTAGGACAACAGGTACCCTTACCAGGCTTCCACATAATGAACGGCCTTTCGAAGAGGAAAGACAACCCAGCTATGGTCCCCAGATTCAACTGTATCAACAAATCACACGGGCGGACCCAAACTATCGCGGTTACGGTATCGTGAGAGAGCCCATTGACAGTTTCGAACAGAAGAGCGCTAGGGAAACCCACTTCTGTCTCGTCTATGAGCCCTTGCTCGATGCACTTGAACAGTACCTTCGGAAAATGCCGGACGGTCGTGTAAAAGATGAAGAAAGGGCAGCATTTGTAGACTCCGTCAGCAAGATGCTGGCGTGGAACCCGGCGTAGAGGCCGACAGCCAGCGAACTATTGAACCATCTGTGGCTACTTACGCTCCGTGGGACGGAGGACATCTTGGGTGGAAGCTAGGAGGGGTAGGGTTTGCAGTGAGCGCCTAACAGCTACGTGTATGCAAGACCGTACCTTCTCTACTCAAGTCATAACGTATCCACCAAGCGCCTCCGTCCTCGACTGACTGTTCGGGTCAAAGTACGGCTCCTCGCCAATGCCAACAGCACGATGCCCAAAACGTTCTCCCAAACCTTCGTAGTCAAAAGTAGCCGTGTGGAAGGCACTGCGATTGTCCCATATGGCCATATCATTCGGGTTGCGCCACCTCAGACGGACAGTAAGATCATGATTTGCCAAGATCATATCGTAAAACTTCTTGAGCAGCTCCTCGCTCTCGTCCGGGTTAAGCTCGTTGATGTACTTCGGGAAAGGGCCAACTGCATATATGCTCTTCCAGCCAGTAACTGGGTTGGTGCGCACCAACGGGTGGACGGTCGCCAACTCCTTGCCGATGTTCTTTGGCGAACCGCGAGGCTTGTCGTAGATGTAGACGTGCTCTGGGTCCGCGGCTGCTGCTTTGAGGAAGCCGTCGCCGATGAAGGTGGCGCTGAGACTCTCGAAGAACTTCTGGTAAGGCTTCGAGAAGCGGTCGTAGATCTCGTAGCCGCTGGCCCAGAGGGTATCGCCTCCGCTCGATGGCAGCTGGGTCAGACGAAGCGAGGTGAAGTCGGCCGGACACCTCTCGAACTGGATGTCGCTATGCCACCTAGCCGAGTCGTACCGACGCTTAGCTTGATGGCGTTCGTGGGCGAACATCTTCTTCCGCGCGACGGAGCTGATGTGGCTGATCTGGTCGTCGCCGACGCCGAACTCGGAGGTGCTGTTCAAGACTGGGTGGACGTGGAGCGTAGAGTCCGCGGGCTTGCCACTTAATTCTCCCAGACGGTGGATGAGCTTTTTCTGTAGCTCGTCGGTCAGGTTGTCCTGCTTCCGGAAGAAGACCACGCCGCGTTGGGCGACTACACCAAACAGTCAGCAGGGCTCGGGGGGACATTTTGGATGCACTCACTGGTAATGGCAAGATCTCGGATGAGTTCATCAGCATTGTTGGCATTCATGAGATCATCGACGATGTTCAAGGTAGGATACTCGCGGCCGATGACTGGGGTCGCTTCTTCAAATGTAAATGTATCAAGAGCACCAGATGGCTTCAAGGGCTCGCGATACTGAGTCTTGCCATGATAGCCATTGCCGTTCTCGACCGTCCGGTCCGGGATTTGATCGTTGAGTATGCCTGGTGCCATTACTGCTAGAGTATAAGTTGATGCTATAGGAAGATTGATCAATACGAAAGTTGGGAAAGAAGAAGTTGGAGGACAAACAGCTGCTTCATCAACAGTCTTGAAGACAGTCCCCACCAGCGGTTCTCCATCACGCAAGACCACGGCAAAGTCGCGTGAACCCACTGAAGTCTGTCTGGCAAATCAGCGAGCACGAAATCGTCCTTTCTCGGCGTTGGAGACGAGGGAGCGAAGAGCTACCGATGAGCCATGTCCGACAAGCCGACAGTCGAGAATCATTGTTCCTACCTCAGATATGTCCAGTATTGAAGGCGATCCCTCTGGCATATCATGGTGATGAAGTTCAAGAAAGGGACGAAGGGCCAAGACGGGGGAATGCTGATGTTTTCTGACAGTCACTCCGGAAACGCCCGGACCACCACCTGCCTATCAGTTTCCTCCCGACATCCTGTCACTGCCATACGGAGTCCTCCCCCGACGATGGTACGGACACGCCGTGCTGTGGCTGGCTTGCAAGCAGCTGAGGGAAAGGCGAGAACGGTCCTATCATCTCCCGGTCGCAGCGATGAAGACGCGCTACTCGCGTACAATACATGCCAAGGATGCGCTCATGTTGCGATGTGCATGGTCGTGTCAAGGAGTATGGGCCTCGAGGTGTAATGTGTGCCCTACCTAGCTCCTTTTCAGGTGACGCCAGACTAGGTACAGCATATCGTTCACGTTACCGGGATGCTGACGGCTATCCTCTCGACCTCAGCACCTCGAAGTGCACGGCACTAGTTTCCCTGGTCTCGAGGCCGGATGTGCTGGATCCGTGGACTCTGCAGGTCCTTCAAGTCTACCTTCGCTACGATATGCGCTGTACACTTTCGCCGTGGGCCTCGCGTGGTACCATGCAAAAAAACAACACTTCAGGAGAACCAGCCAACCTGTCAACAGCCAGTAGCGCCTGTGATATCAATTCAGCAAAAGCGCCGAGCGAAGGGACATGAACACAAAAGAACTCTGTGGTTTTCACTTCGTCCAAACCCAGGACAAGTTCTAGCGGTTAGGCCATCCTCATTTGATTCTGGAAAACTCGACGCTATTTCCGACACGTCACTCTTATCAGTGCTCTAGGGTTCTGCTGGTCTCTCCGATGGGGTGAGGTCGTGGAATGGCGTTGGTACTGATTCGATCTGTGGCAGTACTAAAACGTACCATGCGTGTACCGCAATGAACGTTTGGACAACGGGAATATCAACGGCCACGCCGTCCGGATGTCCAATTCGTGCGGGCTCGTCTGGAAGACGATGTGCATTGAAAGTCGCTGTACACAACATT
The DNA here is from genome assembly GCF_035928015.1 of Saxophila tyrrhenica. Lineage (NCBI taxonomy): Eukaryota > Fungi > Ascomycota > Dothideomycetes > Mycosphaerellales > Extremaceae > Saxophila > Saxophila tyrrhenica. The sequence goes on along the minus strand of NW_027041734.1, from coordinate 1,427,795 downwards.
GAACCTGCAGCTCTGCAGACTCTGGATGGATAATATTAGGCCCGACTTGCAGTAGCACATCTTACCTGCCAATGCACGATCAGTACTAGGACAAGGCTACTTTACGTGCCCATGGGCAAGGCATCTCTCAAATTGCTACCCGTCCTAGTCTGGTGCCTTGGCTGGACGCCTCGTAACTGCTCAGCCTTACAATGCGGTCAGACGGTCAACCATGCGGACGGGGCAGTGACTGGGTACCAGCCTCTCTCGATCGATTGGACTTGCCCAGGAGATGCTCTGACGGCCCGGCGACCCTTTCTGACGCCCGACGTCCGCATCTATTCTCCGATGAGGCAAGTGAACGCGGCATTGTATGGTATCGCTTGGACATATTGAAGACCGACTGATGCTGGAGGCGGAACGACCTCTCACCGAACGAATGCTTTCTGACTCCAGCTTCATCTCCGACGCCATGTCAGCGCTCCTGCTTGGATGGGTGGACTACCATCCCCTGATCCACATATAAGAACAATCATGTCCCTGGTTGTGATAGCAGTACAGCTCCATCGCACCCCCGCTTCGACCAGCACTCCTTTTCCACTTCACACAGCATCTCTCCCCCCAACCACGACAGCACCATGAGGATCTCAAACCAACTGGCCGCAGCGTTCATCAGCGCCATGGTCAGCCAGTCAACCGCAACACCAGTCTCTGACACGTCGATGGGATCTTTGATCAGGAACGTGGGCGCTCAGCAATGCTACTACCCCCCGAACGCTGTGTGCTCCGAGTACATGATCCCGCTCAAGATCACGTCCGAGGATCTCGTCTTCAACTTCATCCAGTGGGACAACAACTTCGCGCTCGAGCAATTCTTTGCCGTGGCCTCTACTCGTGCCGCCGCCGGGTACCCGACGGTCATTGGCGGCAGCAAGAATGTCACGCGAGACGTCGAAATTGCTGCATCGTTTTGCACGCCGAAGTCTCCCTCTGGCAAAGAGAAGGAAGTCATCTTGGCCACGCACGGTATTGCTGCTGGGAGAGAGCATTGGAACTCCGCATACAAGCCTGAGACATACAACTTCGTTCGTATCCTCTGCCCTTCACAGTTCCATGGAACGTCTATGCTAACGCCATGCAATCTGCAGGTCCAACACGCAATCGACGACGGGTACTCTGTCTTCTTCTACGACCGTCTCGGGTGCGGGCTTTCCACTAAGATCTCTGGATACGACTCCCAGCTCAGCAATCAGGTCGTGGTTCTTCGAGAGCTTGCCAGCCTCGTGCGTTCCGGCAAGTACACTGGGAGTGTTGGCGTCCCAGCCAAGCTTGCCTTGATGGGTTTCTCCTTTGGGTCGTAAGTACATCACCAAGGTGCTGCAGATGAGGAACAGAGCTGACACGACTCCTGTCGATAGCTACATCGTCCAGACCACCATCGCAGAGACGCCAGATATTACAGACAGTGTCGTTCTCACCGCCATTGAGCTCGATGTGGCGAAGGGCGTCAATGCCAACGGGCTGGTCAGGTCTTTCATGCCGCTGATTGCGAGCTCTCTGAGTGAGAAGCGCTTCGGTGAGCTCGACACTGGCTACCTGACTTGGAGAGACGTCTGGGCCATGAGCTTGAAGTAAGTCCATGAGTGGGAAACCTAACCTTATGTCGGTTTGACTGACCTGTGTGCACCTTACCAGCTACTTCCACTACCCCGACTTTGAGATCGCCGCTGCGCAGTACACCGAAGACAAAAAGCAAGCCTTCTCCATCGGCGAGTTCCTTACCTTCCCTTCCGGCAACCTCGACAGCTCCTCCTACACCGGCTCAGCCTTGGTTCGTACTCCGCTCTCTCCTCCCCATGCAGCACTAACTGACCTCCCTCCAAGACCATCACAGCCGAAACCGACTACATCGTCTGCGACGGCTGGTGCCCCGGCATCTACAAAGACCCCGCCGTTGACTACTTCGCCAACGCATCGGCGCTGGTGCGCCATTTAGTGCCAAACACGAGCCACAACATCAATTTCCACAAGAGTGCGCCGGAGACGTATAAGTTTATCTTGGACTTCTTGCGTGAGAACTTGTGAGGTGGGTGGTAGAATGACTGGAGGGTAGTCACGGAAGGGGTTTAAGGCGAGTGGTTGGATGAGTGTTGAGGGATTTTGCTTCTTGCTCACTTTCGCTAATGTTTACGTGGTGTTGATAAGACTATCTTTCATTCATAAATATCTGAGCTGAGCTTTGCCTACTCTTTCACTGTCAGATCTGCAGTGACGTGGTTACGTAGTGCAAATTGCTGAAGCCATGTTCACCGGGACTTTCTTATCCTTGAAAAATACTGCTACGGAGTCCGTTTTCCTAAGGCGGCATGATTAAGCATTTAGAACGTGTTCGTTAAGACAGGGTCAGCGGTGGATAGGCCTTCTTAGACGTATATACTGCTGCATGTTACAGCGTGGCTATGAATTTCTGCCTTCCTCCCAAGGCTTCGCAAGGAAAGCTTGACCGAATATCGAATGTTCTCCTCTCACCATCGTCTTTACAGCCCCTGTAGATGGATTTCCTTTGCCATCGTCTTTAACGGTACTGCCGAATGCTCCAGGTCTGCACAGCCGTTTCCTGCCCTGCAGTAAGCCATATAGAAGGGGCTCGATGAGTGACGATGCCTGCATGATCTGGTGCGGCCTAACTCGAGGACGTAAAGCGAGTTTGCTCTCCTCACCGTCGCATCGATTTGCGCAAACTAGTCCAGACCGTCGAAAGAGAATTCAGGCTCCGAAGGGGGGGAATGGTGGGGAGACCGGTAAGGCTGATACAGAGGCCGACCCTCGGCAGGGAAAGTTCCAATAGGTGGCCCACGCAGAGGCCGGGTCGGAGCGTAGGGCTCGATATAGGGGTCTGGCTTCCAGTCGCCCTCCGGTCCCGATTCTCTGTCCCTGCTCTCATTCTTCCGCTTCACGACGTTTGGACTCTCAGGCGTAGCTTCACTTGACGGTGGGGGCTCTTTGCCCTCGCCGGAGTCCTTCTTCTGCGTGTACCTTCGATTCATCGCATTCGGACTTGAAGAGAAGGCCTCCTGGTCGCCGCTCGAGCCCTTTCGCTTCGTCTCCTTCCGCTTGACCATCTCAACATTGCCTGACAGGAATTGACCCTTCGGCGCAGCCTTCTAATCGTCGCCGGTGTCCTTTCTCTTCTTCCCTCTCCGCTTGGGTACCTTTGCACTCCCAGGTCCCTCGTCCGAGTCACTTCCCGTTTGCTCCTTCTTGGCCTTGGCAGGAGCGTCCGGAACCTTTGCCACAATGTCCACCAAAAAGTCAAAGTTTTCATCAGCCTGCAGAGCGCGCTTGACGTGCTGCGCCAGCACTCTCTTCGGGCCTTTGCCACTTCCACCACCAGATTGTGCCGCCTGAGCTGCAGATGCAGATATTATCCGGATCATGAACAGCTCCAGCGCGCGACTAACGACGTGAGGAGTGACCTGAGCGACTTTGCCGATGTCGTCGTCGGCCTGCATTAGGCGTTTTATCCGCGCCACCGGGAAAGAGGTCTTGAGTTGCACGCCAAGAGTTGGGTCCGCAGGCGGTTGCTCACGAATGGCGGGCGTGTCCATCATCGGCGGTGGTTGGGCGTCCATAGTGAAATGATGCGAGCCATTGGTGAAAGAAGAGTGCTGTGGTTCTGCCTTCACAGGCATGGAGTATGCATCCGGAAGGTACTCTGCGTCGTCCGCGGCGTCCGGCTTCATCCTTCGAGTAGTGGCAGGCATGTCGAGTGGTTGGGGTCCTGAGTAATGAGGTGTTTGTAAGGGCACCGAGGTGGGTGATCCTTGATGTTGGAAGCTGTTCGGGTAGACGTTGCCAAACCTATCTCGGCTGTGTGAATGATGATGTCCGTACCGCGGTGAAGGTAATGCTCCAGACAAGTCAGGCGACTGCGACCTCAGACCAGAAAGATCGGGTGAATGGGGAGCGTATGAAGACAGGTCCGGCGATTGAGGCGCATATGAAGAGTCCATCGCACACCCACACAGAAAAGTATGTGCCGCTGACGTAATCGCTGTGTTTTGCTCTCCAGTGACACGGCCGAACAAAGAATGCCACACAACTGGCCAGAATAACCGGGCGCGCAGAGCTTGAAGCGACCACAGAACCACACAAACCGCCCGCAAAATGCTTGCAGACTGGCAAAAACAAGCAGTGGGACGAATGGGAATTCGGGGTGCGTGAAACCGTGCTCTCCAGAACGCGGGCGGCGGTCGGCCTTCTTATCTGCAGCCGCGACTTCCTTGGAATCTCGCGTGGACGCGCTAGCAAAATCTTTTGGGTTTAGCCCCCGCCTATCGAGATTTCCTTCGTGCTGCCTTCCGAAGATCAACAGTCGACACAAAACGACTTCATGTTTGCAATGGTCACAATTTCAACATCACCCACCAGAATGTCATACATAACTCAAACTCGCAGCGAGTAGTAATAGCAAATACACAATGATCGAGGGGCCGTCAAGCTGGTCACTACGCCACCGACGGCACGAGGGAGGCCACACATTGCGGCTTTCAACCTCGCAAGCACCTTGACGAGCATCATTCACGCAGACCACTACATTAACTCATTCACCGCGGACATGTCCTCGAGCGCAAGCAGCAATACTGCCGCTATAGCATAGCAGAATACGGCCGTCTAGCTGGAGCCTTGCGTTCATCAAGACCTGACTCCTGACCAACATGCGCGACGTATCGTGATGAGGACGTAGATATGTCTTTCAACAATGAGGGCATGTACGCACATCGTACCGTGGACCTTTTTCGCAGTAACGTCTATCATCACTTCTGTTGTTCTCGTTTCGATCAATTGGCTCTATGGGAAAGATGCACTCGTGGTTGAAAGAGGCTCGGACTATCATGACACTGCACTCACAGCACAACCATGCCAGTATCTCTCTTTGAGAATCTCACAGGACAACCTGGAGACTGCGATGAAGAACTTGAACCCTCAAAGCTCATCAACGAGAAAGCTCTCTGCATTACCTGGACCTGCTACGCCTCATCCCACCTTCCCAAACAGGGCCTTGCGAGTAAGTGTCGAGCTTACTCTGCTCTCGAGCTCGCACCAATCCTTGTGCCACACAACACACCTTGACGCCTTGCAAAACAACAAGCGTCTCAGATGGTGAGCTGCGCCACTGTTTCGTCTTTGTAGGAGCTCTGTACGTCATACTGGACCTCGGATTTTCTGACGTAGCTGCCACAGCTGTGGAGCATATATTGAACAGTTGTCAGGTAAGGTTCGTGGCTGAGAGAACAACCAGAATATAACCAATATAAAATCACATCTCCAAAGCCACACAGGTAAGCTTGCACAATACTCTTTGCCTACATCCTGTCAAGGTCCACATCTCTAATTCTACATACAGAGAAAAGTCAATATGGACAAGCTCAACAATAACAACAACGACAAGGGCGCCGAAGGTGCCGCGAAGAGCGTCACGTCAACCGCATGTTGTACCTACCCCTTCGCAAAGACTTCCGCTAACAGCAGTCCAGCTCGGCAATCTCGCTGGAGGCGTTTCGAAGACCGCAGGTGGTGTGGTTGGCGTTGCCGGACGTGGCATTGGTCAGACAATCAATGACACCACTGGGACGAAAGCTGTTGGTGATGGTCTCCAGGGCGTGACGGATGGTGTCGAGAGCGGCGCGAACTCGGTGGGGAAGGGCGCGGAGAATGCTGGGCAGTGGAAGACATCGTAAGGGTGGAAGACGGCAGGATCAGTGCCAGAAGAGCCTTGTGATATGCTCTACGCTCGCTCTCATCTTATATACCCAGCGTATCACGCCTAACGAAAGTTCTTCGCGAGCGATATTTTCCAGAGACTGTGCACGCTATGCGCAGGACCGGATTGCATGTTGAAACCAGCACAAGTACCGTTGCCCATCACCACACCTGTAGTCGTTCCTGAATGATTTCGACACCGTCATGCGAGCGTGGTATTCACGCGATCGCATACGTGGTTACAGAAGGCTGGTGAGGACTCGGCCTTGATGTCGTGCTTGCTTACCGATCGTGCTGACACGGGAGCGAGTGCGACCCGCTCAGACTGACTTCTTGTACCACCTTACAGCTTTCTTCTCCGAGTCCGATCTCTCGTGGCTCTTCACTTTCACTTTCCTCCGACAATGCGCTTTTTGACCAGACGTGAGGCTCTCTGGAAAAGAGTTCAGCAGAGGCGGCGAAGACATGCGCCGCGAACCTCGGAGACGGGATGACGACGTCTAACCGTTTCCGCCGCCCCTTGGGCTGCCATTGAAGTATACTTTATCCCAACGGCAAGTCTTGAAAACAGCAGGTCTCTTTGGTTGTATTCTATCTTCAATTCCCACGATCAAGAGACGTCTAATATATATCCCCTCCATCATGTCGGTCCCTATCGCCATCCCCAAAGAATATGGGTACGTCTAAACCAGCAGAGGCATTGAGACTGATCACTGACATTCCCATCTACAGCTATGTCGTTGCGACTACCGCCAGCACTTTCTTCGTATGACGACCTGTCCACCGTTTCTAGCATCGCGCTCATACTCCCTCGTAGCTCAGCATGTGGCACGCAATGCGCGTAGGCCCCTTCCGCAAAGCAGCCGGCATCCGATACCCTCAAGCATACGCAGAGAACAGTGACATGGCCAACGCCACGGGAGAGAAGAAGCACGCAATGTACCTCTTCAACACCGCTCAGCGCGCACACGGAAATTACATGGAACACCACGCTGCCACCGTCATTGCGATGCTGGTCGCTGGAGTACAATATCCGATCGCTTCGAGCGTGATGGGTGTGGGCTGGGTACTGAGTAGAGTGGTCTATGCGGTAGGATACACCAGGAAAGACAAGACGGATGGGAGTGGAAGGCTGATCGGGTCTGGATTCTGGCTGTTCGAGCTTGGGTTGTATGGCTTGACTGCGTGGAGTGGGGTCAAACTTTTGCTGTGAAAATGGGAGATGCTGTGATTGGGCTTGGGGCATATCGAACCTGGGAATGACTACGGACACAACCAAGGTCAGCAAGTTGTTCAAGTTTGGAGAGGCCAGATTCTAGGCATGTCGATTCTTTCAAAACCCCATGGCGAGCTGTCCTGCGTTCCCCTGCCCTTTGTACATCGATCTCCAAGCTCTCCTCAGGCATTTTGCTCAACGTCCACCAAGATGGTACGACCAAGAACAATCCAAACTGGACTTCTCGCCGACAAGTGTCTCGCAATGGATCGTTCTGGCTCTCGGCGCAATTCCCACCATATGAAGCTGGTAAGGTAAGGTAGCTTCTTCTAAGAGCCCTTCAAATGAGTTCACACGTGACAAGACCAGCGTTTGCTAACGTCACTTCATCAAAGTCCTTCTTCTCTATAAGAGCGCTGTCACCTTCGATCCCTTCCTTCCATGATACCCCGACCATCTCACAACCCAGACATGCCGTCGTCCTTGCGCAGAAGACTGCAGAAGCGCGCCGTCGGGTCTGAGTTAAGCGGTGCGAGCGATGGCGACGACTCGTCTCTCAACTCGTCAAGTTCGCAGGAGAATGTCAAAGCAGCGCTGACCCGCAAGACGAAGGTTCAAGCTCCAATCGACCGCGATGATCTCAGCTCTACACCACCACCTCCGCCACCAAAGTCACCCGATGAGATGTTGGCCAGAAACATCTCCCCACCTCAATCGCTACTCGACAGGTACAAGAAACGGGCCGCAAGGCTGCCTCCAGCTGGGAACGTCGAAGCACCACCGCAACGTCAGCAAACCGGCATGATCAGTGCGTTCGGAGAAGACTTCGAGACGAGCGATGCTCACGATCCCTTCGACAACTGCCAAAGCCCGAAGTCGAGCGCCTTAGACGTTCAAGATAAGAGTGAGACGCGCACTTTTGGTGGCGTTCAGTTCGACATGATGCGCAAGAAGGACAGAGCCGGTGAAGCACCGGTGGCAGATCCCATCGAAGATGGCTCCAAATACGAACGACGATTCACGCGTTCTCAGTCAAGGAGACAGCAGAGGATGGATTCGGCGGGCGACGCGGCGGGGTTGAAGGACGTTGATGCCAGCAAAGACCACCTCGCACCGCCTGCGACGACAATGGCGGGCGGCGTACGTCTGGTGCGCACACCATCACCACGCACTTCTCAAGCAACGCAAGAGCCGCAGGACCAGGACGTCGACGAGCTCGCGCAAACACCAAACAGCAGCCCAGCGTTGCAGCATTCACCTCGCCTCCCGACCCGGCCACTCACCCATATGAAAGCCGCTCTCCTTCCCAACCGCTACTCACCTGTGGACCCAAGCCTAAGCCCCCGACCACTCAACCTCCCCCATCGAGGGAAGTCCAACGCCAACCACACCAGAAGCCGTAGCATCACTTCCGTCGCAGTCCACCCGCCAGTGAACATCGACATGCCGCCTATGTTTGTCTGGACCTCACCTCTGCCTACGACCAGCCGACCAACGGATCCGTGGATCGCGTCGAAGCGCTGGACGTGCTGCCAGTGCGGACCGATGGACCCAGATGATAAGCCGGCGCAGACGATTGTGGAGCAGAAGGTGTGTTCAAGGATTGATTGTGGGCATCAGAGATGTCGGATTGGGTGTTTTGTAGGAGCAGGGTACGCGCCGCACCAATGATGTGTTTGGTTGTGGAATGGCAGAGTAGAAAGCCTTGGTCGGACGGGGTGAGCGGATCAGGCATACTGTAGGAGGACGTTATGATGCGTTGCCATGATTGGCGCAAGTTCAACGTTGTTTCTGTCGTACCTTAGCCGTTGTACAAACAAGGCGATGTGAAACCAATCGATCCCATTCTTATAACATCCACCACGTGACTGCGGAATGCTAGCGCGTTTTCTCGATTTTATGAGGCGTAGATCTTCCATCTCTCCTGCTTCTCGCCACCATCTACAAAACAATGGCCGAAGACATGTCCGCCAAACAAGCACCACTCACACTCATCGTGGCTGCAACCACGAAGAATGGCATCGGCAAAGATGGTGCGCTGCCCTGGCCGATGCTGAAGAAAGAAATGGCCTACTTTGCTCGGGTCACCAAGCGCGTGCCGATGCCATCCAACACCGGATCTCTTCAATCGGACACGCTCAAGGATAACGTATTGAGTGGCACGCAGCGTAATGCGGTCATCATGGGTAGGAAGACGTGGGAGAGCATTCCGCCGAAATTCAGACCACTCAAGGGACGGACGAATATTGTGATCAGTTCGCAAGCTCGTCATGAGCTACAAGGGATTCCGGACGATGTCGTGGTCGCTTCCAGCATTTTGTCTGCCCTCGAGGACTTCGACAAGCATGTCAAGGAAGGCAAGGCGTTGCCGCTGGGTCGTGCTTTCATCATTGGCGGTTCGAGCATCTACAAGAGTGCACTGGAGATGCCGCAGACGAAGCATATTCTCCTGACCAGGATTCAGAAGGACTATGAGTGCGATACGTTCTTTCCTGTCGAGCTTGGTGGCACGGGTACTACGAGCGATGGCTGGCAGCGAAGAAGCCTTCAGGACCTACGAAAATTTGCTGGGGAGGAGGTTCCGGATGGCCCTGTCACTGAGGCTGGTGGCGATGAGGAGGTGCCGTTCGAATATCAGCTCTACGAAAGATCGTGATGGACTTGTTCGGACGTCGTGCCATTGCTGGAAGATATCTTGACATCTCCTCTGCTGGAGTATGTCGATCTTGATGTCGTGCAGAGCACTCCTAAACCAGCGACTTAGGATACGACATTCCACACTGTCTCCTATTGCAGATTCTCATCACGAGCAACAGTCAGCGGTACGGGGCCTTCTCCGGTTACAGCAGCAAGGATGTTCGTGCCGAAACTCTCGGCAGCCTCGGCTCCCCCGCAAAGTCACAAGCCAAAACATCTCCATATGCACGAACGAAATGTTCACGAATGGGCTCTGCAAAGGACGATTGAAGTTCGGGAAGAATCGCAACAATAGTTTCAAGCGTCAGACAACCTTAGGTTGTCCTCGGCGACGGCTCCCACGAAAGATCCGTATGAAGGTGCTGATGTGTTGCCCGCAAACTTCCGAGGTTGGAGCTCCGCTCGTCCAGAGCCAGCAGCCTTCGTCAGGAACCGATCATCCAGGCGCGTGCGCGCGACTAGCCCTTGGCAATTTGGCGGGACCTGTCAATCGACGTAATAAAACCTTCATGATCTCCCTCGGTTCGCAGTCATGGTCGTCTTACTCTTTGGCCCGCTCAAGTGACGCTGCTGCACTGCTGTCCTGCAGACCACAAGCTGGTATCGCTCCAGCGCTGTCCTCACCAGAAGAAGCTTGAAACGCCCAATTAGTATTGTGACTGATTGAAGGCACGTTTCTTCCTGGTCTTCGCCGTCCATTCTCTTCCGACTCAGGCGCAACGAAGCGAAGATGTCCGCAAAAACAGTGTCAGGTCCGGGCGGCAAGAAGCCTGCTTCGGCAGCGACGAACCTTATCGGTAGGAGATCCTAGCGCTGTTCTCTCTGGAGGATCACGTACTAATTGAAGCAGCTGGCGGTGGAGCTGGGATGATGGAGGCACTGGTGTGCCATCCTCTCGATACCATCAAAGTCCGCATGCAGCTTTCACGACGACAGAGGGACAAGGGCGCGAAGCGGAGAGGATTCCTCAAGACTGGTGTTGAGATTGCAAAGAAAGAGAGCCCACTGGGTCTGTACAAGGGCCTTGGGGCAGTGCTCACCGGTATTGTACCGAAGATGGCCATCCGCTTCACGAGTTACGAGTGGTACAAGCAGATGTTGGCAAGCAAAGACGGACACATCTCAGGAGGCGCGAACTTCATGGCTGGGTTGGCTGCCGGTGTGACAGAGGCGGTAGCTGTCGTGTGTCCGATGGAAGTGGTCAAGATTCGATTGCAGGCACAACATCACAGCATGTCCGATCCTCTCGATGTACCCAAATACCGCAACGCTGCACATGCGTGTTACACTGTGGTGCGAGAAGAGGGTGTTTCAGCGCTATACCGAGGTGTCTCGCTCACAGCATTACGGCAAGGCACGAACCAAGCAGCCAACTTTACAGCATATACCGAGCTCAAGGAGATGCTTCAACAACGGCAAGACGACCCCTCTGCGCCCCTGCCATCCTGGAAAACCTCGATCATTGGCCTGATTTCTGGCGCTGTTGGTCCGTTCTCGAATGCACCAATCGACACAATTAAGACACGTCTGCAGCGAACTCCTGCTGAACCTGGTCAAACAGCCATGGGCCGTATCCTTGCAATTGGCAATCAGATGTGGAAGCAGGAAGGTCTCCGAGCATTCTGGATGGGTATCACACCTCGGGTGATGCGAGTGGCACCAGGGCAGGCCGTCACCTTCGCGGTGTACGAGTATCTGAAGGGAGTGCTGGAGAAGGGACGCGAGATGCTGCCTGGGAACGAGTATCAGGAGTAGATTGGCGGGAAGGTGGAGAAGACCGCGTGGGCAAGAGACCAAGAAAGGTATTACATCGACTGGCCTTCACAGCGGAGAGGACATCGGTCGTGGCATCGAGAGGACAATCGAGCGAACATTATACCCGATGCCGGACCTGTACGAAGGAACTTCCCAAATTGGCAGCTGGTAAACACATTCAAGCCCCACATCCATCGACCTTATCATTATCCCCGCTTCAAGACTGCTCTCTCTATTTCCTTGTGTTTTGCTCTGGTTGTTACTCTGGTGAGAAGTCCGACTCTCAGAGAAGTCCTTTCAATCTTACTTCATACATCTAATCGATTCCAAACTTTTCTGCTGACAATGGCTTCAGACGGCAACACCAAGGACCACCACAAAGCCGTCATCGGTTCTAATAAGAGCTTCTGGCTCTTCGATACAAAAGATGGCTTCGATCTCACCCATCCGTCATCACCAGACTCGCCTCCAATCTCCCCTCGCGTAACGATTGAGACGAAAACGTCCCAGATCTCCATCGACCCCGCCAAATCAGCATTGATCGTCATCGACATGCAAAACTACTTCCTCAGCTCCGCGTTGGGTCGCGCGAAAGGAGCCGGTCATGCTGCGGTGAACCAGTTGGTCGAGCACGCCGTCCCAGCGTGCAGAAAAGCTGGTGTGCGAATCATCTGGTTGAACTGGGGCCTGAGCCAGCAGGAGATCGACGAGATGCCGCCGGCTATCATACGAGCGTTCGGTTTTGTGTCGACGAATCATGGCGAGGAGATTGCGCTTGACAAGCATGGTAATCCCAGATACACCGGTGGAGATAAGCAGTTTGAGGATGGGAAGAACGGGAAGAAGTATAGCGGGGTTGGAAGCGACATGGGCAACGTGACGGACCCGAAGTCCGGACAGGCAATCGAGGCTGGGAAGATGCTGATGCGAGATCAGTGGAATAGCGCTCTGTACCCGCCGCTGGACGAGATGTACGAGGAAGGCCAGAAGCTGGACGAACGTCCCGATGTCTGGATTCACAAGAATAGGATGAGTGGGATGTGGGGACCTTCGACTGCCTGTGAGGAGTTTCTGGAAAAGGAAGGGATCAAGACGTTGATGTTTACCGGTGTCAATACGGATCAATGTGTCGGCGGGACGTATCAAGACTGCTTCAGCAAGGGCTACGACTGTGTGCTGTTGAGCGATGGGTGTGGTACGACGAGCCCGGCGTATGCTCAACAGAATATGGAGTTCAATGCTGCGAATACCTGGGGCTTTGTTACTACGTGCAAAGCGCTCGCGGATGGTGTGGACAGGATGGAAGCGTGAGGTGGTTGCGGTGGAATGGCTGTTGGTGACATTCGCATGTGATCGCCAAGACACGACAGGATATCACGTTACACAGACTTCGACGTCACATTTGAGAAGTCGACAGGTCACTTGAGGCTACGTTTCAGACCTGGCTAACCTCTCATCTTCTGAAGTACGACTTCACACCTTCACATCTCTTCAGCAACAACGCTTTCTACCATGGCGACGCCTCAGAAACGCAGCGCGGCTGACGTCGAAGCTATCGATCTCACAGAGGGCGATGATGTGCCGACACCGACACGTGTGGAAACACCGGCGAAGCGGGCGCGTGTGGCACAGAGCACGCTCACCACCACACCGGCCAGCAACCGCGCAATTCTACCTACGCCCGCGCCAGCTCCATCGGCAACACCGCAACGCAATCCTCAAGGCACCACACAAAGCACTCCGCAGGGCACTCCCCAACAACCCCAAACCCCAGCATCCTCCAAAAAGCAACCGCCCAACCTCTACGACATCCCCGCAGCCGTCATCCCCGAAGACCTCGAACCCGCCGAACGCTACACCCCCCGCAAAGTCAAAGCCGCCGACACAAACACCGACACCGACATCACCTTCTCCAACCCGCAAACCTTCTGCCTCAAACCCGCCTTCTGGCGCCGCTGGAAACCGAAACACTACGCCCTGCTCGCCGAATGCCTGCGTCAGCAATTCGACCCCACGCACTTCGCGCGCGTCACCGGCTTGCCCGTCGAGGAGATCACCCACGTCTTCTCCGCCGTTGTCGCGGACCCGCTGTACGATGGCGAGGAAGCCTGTAAGCGCGGGGAGGAGGGGATGACGGCTTTGTTCGAGCTGGCAAGGGAGTTTGGGGCGGTGAACCGGGAGCGGGGGGTGAGGAAGGGGATGAAGGTTGGTGAAGGGGTGGTGGGGGAGTTGGAGGGGGTGGGGGAGGGGAAGGTGAGGGTTATTGTGGAGAAGAGTGGGGGAGGGGGGAAGGTGTTGGGGGTGGGAGAGTTGGGGGAGGGGGATGTGAGGTATTTGGGGCAGAAGTTGACGAAGGAGGATAGGGGGACGGTGTTTGGAGAGGTTTGAGGGTGGGTTGGGTGTGTGAGGAGTTTTTGGTGAGATGAGGAGATGTTGGTGGTATTGTACCTCGTGATGGATGCGTTGGGAGTTTGTGTAGCGGGTGGTGTTTGGTCAATACCCGTAGCTACACATGATAGGTACCGACTCGCAATGAAGATGTCCTCAAGCTGAACCTCGTTCACACCTTCCCTTTCGCCGAGATCGGCACTTGCCAACGTCTTTCGGCAGAGCGGGCGATGCGGGCATGAACGACGATCAACGAACGTCTTGCATCTGGTTCTGGGATACCGTTGTTCTTCTGTTGGTAGCCTCGAATTACTTCTGCTGCCTCCAGTCAATTTGTATCCGTCGGCAACGCACTGACAAACATGGCAGCACCAGCAAGACGGCTCGGTATGGCAGCGTTGTGTCCCACTCCAACACCACACGGCTGACCGTTGGCAGTCCAGCCGGTCCTATTGTACGTCTACACCCACGATAGTAATGCCGTGAAACGTGTGACTGATGATGCTCGAGCAGCATCTGCGACCTGCAAGAGAAATTCCGCAACGCCATCCACGAATTCCCCAAAGTCGTCTCCACGACGCAAAAGCTGCTCAAAGCCAGCCAGATCCTCGATATCCCCGTCGTCGCTACCACGCAGCTGCGCGGCAAATTAGGCGAGACATGTCCTGAACTAGGCCTCGACGCTGCCGATGGCGTGGCAACGAAAGCGCACGCTGATAAGAGCGCGTTCTCGATGTGGGTGCCGGAGGTGCAGCAGGCGTTTAAGGATCTTGGAGAAGGGAAGAGGGAATGCGTGATTGTGGGGATAGAATCGCACATCTGTGTCACGCAGACGACGCTTGATCTGCTAAGGGAAGGGCATAAGGTGTACGTGATTGCGGACGGGGTGTCGAGCTGTAATCCGCAGGAGGTGCCGATTGCGTTGAATAGGTTAAGGGCGGAGGGGGCGGTAGTGACGACGAGCGAGAGCTGGTTGTACGAGTGTATGGGGGATGCGGGGATTGGGGAGTTTAAGCAGATGTCGGGGTTGGTGAAGGAGTTTAGTGGGAAGACGAAGGAGAATTTGGGGGCGTTGTGCAAGTTCTGATGATGAGCAGTACCACCACCATGGAGGTTTCGTCGCGAAGGGTACGAATTGGCACATATCGAGTGGCAACAGAAGCATTAGGAGAGACAAATACCTTACTGTACATACGATATAGCTGAAGACCGGAATAAGTACTACGTGTTGGCGTGGTCAGCCTAACGGATCTATTTGAAGCCCACGTTACATAAGTGGTACGGAGGTAGTACGGTACCTGAGCCAGACAGCTGAAGGGTTGTTAGGTGTGTGACGGTGCGTCCCACGTGAGATTTATTTGCATTGACGTGGTACAACGAGCGACCTCATCGATTCCGAGGAACCTAACTAAGTTGTGTGAAATTGATTGACAACGTCCGGCAGAAAGGTGGAGGAGGAGAGGCCAGTCGGAGGCGTGTGAAGGGTCCCGTCATTCTCAGCGCGCGAGCCCTTATGATCCTGGGGCAGCAGCCCTGGCCCTGACACTGTTCACCCTGCAATTCGATCTCTCTTGCGACCCTTTGACACGCACCGCTCTTCGTCCTTTTTGATCGAGGAGTGATACATCGCATTCTTCTCCCTTCCGTACACTCCACGTCCCGGTCCTCGTTCGCCTTCGTCACACGCCACGGGCGGCAATAACATCAATCTCTCGGACTTCCTTCGACACATCCCGAAAGCAACAGGGGCGGCCCATTTGCCATTTTTCCTTACACCTCCCATCCCAGTACAGACACGGGCAACGACAGCAAACTTCCCGGCAACGCGGCTGGCTTCCCGCTGAACCATTCTCTGTTGTTCCCCGACGTCCAGCGCCATCGCAGTCCCCCCTCTACGCCAGCGTACTCTCGACATCGCTACTTCTTTCAACTGGTCACATTTCTTCGCCCATGGGCTAACATGGCCCACGAGCAACACCCTATGCGACCGCCCTTCCACTCGCAACATTCCAGCAGCGTCCCTTCAACGCCATTCCAGCAACCTCGCGATTTACGGTTTCACTCGCGGTCGCCGTCCCCGAACCGCGCGCTCTCCAACAACTCCCCACGGTCTGTCGTGTCGGAGGCAGTGGCTCACAACCATGTGCAGAGATCACAGCCGGTAGTATGCAAATTCGAGACCGGCGCGGAGATTCGAAAAAGGAGGATACCATATGTGGAAGGTGGCAATGAGGAATTGGGGCCTCCCAAGAAGGAGCCCAAGAGGTCACTGGAGCCAGAGGAGCATGAGAAGTTGCGCACGCAGATGGACGATCTGTACCAGAGGTTACTGCCGTCTGACGAGAGCGAGGGGAGGAGAGCGCAGTTGGTCAAGAAGTTGGATCGGTTACTAAACACCGAGTGGCCTGGCAATGACATTCGGGTGAACGTCTTTGGATCGTCGGGCAACTTGCTGGCGTCGAGCGATTCGGATGTGGACATTTGCATCACAACGCCGCTGAAGAAGTTGGAGAGTATGCACTCGATCGCGATGCTGTTACACAAGAGTAGGTGGAGACTACGTCAAGAAGGATGAAACTGGTGATATGGATGCTGATGAGGCTACAGATGGCATGGAAAAGGTCGTGTGCAGGGCTTCAGCAAAGGTTCCAATTGTAAAATGTTGGGATCCAGAGCTGAACCTGGCGGCGGACTTAAACGTCAACAACCCTCTCGCATTGGAGAACACGCGGATGATCAAGACCTACGTTCAGCTGGACGATCGGGTGCGACCACTTGCGAAGATCATCAAGTATTGGACTAA
Source organism: Saxophila tyrrhenica (assembly GCF_035928015.1). Classification (NCBI taxonomy): domain Eukaryota; kingdom Fungi; phylum Ascomycota; class Dothideomycetes; order Mycosphaerellales; family Extremaceae; genus Saxophila; species Saxophila tyrrhenica. The sequence continues at coordinate 1,411,194 of NW_027041734.1, read as the reverse complement.
GAGGCGGATACTGAATGATGCTGGTGAGTAGCGACGATGGAAGGCGCGATGAGCTCAGGCTAAATTCGTGAACACAGCATTTGGAGGCACCATCAGCTCGTACACTTGGATCTGCATGATAATCAACTTCCTGCAAAGACGAGATCCGCCCATACTGCCTTCGCTGCAGAAGAAAGCTGAGGAGCGAAAGCAGCCTGAGAATGGCAAGATCCCACAGTTCGCTGATAACCTCGACGAGCTGAAGTCATTTGGCGGCGCCAACAAGGAGACGCTTCCCGATTTGCTCTTCCAGTTCTTCCGCCATTATGGCTACGAGTTCGAATATTCGAAATATGTCGTGTCCGTGAAAGAGGGGCGGCTGTTGTCAAGGCAGGAAAAGGGCTGGGATCCGGCCAACCACTACGAAAAGGAGGCGAGGAACAGGCTTTGTGTGGAGGAACCCTTCACTCTCAATCGCAATCTAGGCAATTCAGCGGACGACTATGCCTGGTCTGGCATTCACGGTGAGATACGGCGTGCCTTTGAACTTTTGGCGGATGGCTGCCAGCTGGAAAAGTGCTGCGAGGAATACGAGTTCCCGGTGGAGGAGAAGCCCATCTTCCAGAGACCTCCGCCAAAGCCGAAACCGACCTTGACGAGGAGCGCGTCGCAGTCTGGAAGACCAACCCAGGAGCCTCCGACTGGCAGGTCTCGGAAGGCCAACAACCGCAATCAGTCCGCTCAACGCGCAGGCAGCAGACGGGCGTCTAGCGGAGCATCGTTCAGCAACCAGCGCGTGCCGCTGCCTTTCCAGAGCCCACCGCAGGGAGGTTCAGTAGTGGACTACTTTGGTATGAAGGGTGACTTGCACAGCCAGCTCTATCAGCAGTGGCAATATCTCCAGGCCCAGACAGAAGCGCTTAGGTCGCAGCTTGCGGCGCAGCAGCAACATCAGCAACAACACCAGCAGCAGCAGCAGCAACATGGCCCTGGGAGGCCTGTCGACATTGGAGGTTCGCCGCACCACCGTGCATATCAGCCCAACGGACTGCCCAGTCCACGTTACTTGGACAATCCACCGCCGACGGCGCCGTTGCTGCCCGGCTACCTCTATCATTACCCTGCACGGTATCCGCCTCCTTCTCCTATGTCGCAGGCTCGAACAAGGGAAGGTGGCACGAGCACGAATCCCTCCTCGCCATCGCTGGTCGCTGCGGTGCCGGCGCTCAGAAGACAGGTCCATCGCGGTTCCATACCAGAAGGCTCGACAAGCAGTCTGCGGTCTCAATCACAGCCTGGAAGATCACTGCCTCATCCATTGACACTGCAACAACATGTCCATCCCGGCTACGACGTCTCCGGTGCTTTACCGGGGCAGTACCAGAATGTTCGCACGTCATCAGGCGCATACACATCGATGCCACCCGGCATGCAGACGCCGTTCTCACACGCATTGGCTTCCTATGCGGCTAGTACGCAAGGTGAGAACTCCATGCCCAAGGAGTACGTTGGATACTATGTTGGTCAGTCGCCGTCGCTCGGACCTCAATATCCACCGAGCACTCAGATGCAAATGCCACCGCCGCCGATGATGTTGCGCGATCCGCCTCAGCAGCGACAGCGAAGAGTCACCCCCGATCTCATGCCTCCTATGCCGAATGGACGACACAGTTCGAGGTCGCCTTCACCACTTGGACACCTCAGGAGCTACACTACGACTGGCGATCTCAGGTCAACGGCAGTGCAGGGTCTGAAAAGTCCACCCATGCGGTTCGATGTCCCTTCCGAACCTGCTACGGCTCCTCTGCCTACCCAGAAGCCAATGGAAGTCACCGCGCCGCTTATCGTGAACGGATCTGGCACTGGCGCGAGCTCATCAAAACAGCCGGAGAAGAAAGTCAACGGCATCACCAGCCCACCGCATCCATTGTACGACAGTGGCTCAGCAAAGGTCAACGGCACCGGTTTCTCAAGAACGCAGCTGCCCATGCGGCCTCTCGATACCAACGTCATTCCCGAGCACATGGAGAAAAGCGAGCAGCCCAACCACTCACCTCGGATATCTCCCAGCCCACGTCTGAAGTCTGGACCTAAACTCAACTTCTCGCCCAACAGCACGCCAGTCGGTCCCAATGGAAACAGCGAGCAGTTCCACGACTCCACTCCGATCCCAGCACCCCTCTTATCACCAGTAGCCGAGCTCCGCACCCCCTCACCCACGCGCCCGACCTCCTTCGAACGCGAATCGCCCACCGCCAACGGCCTCATGAAAGCCGCCAAGATCGCCAACGCGCGCCAAGTAGCCGGCAGCGAGAACGAGCCACCGACTTCGCCCAAACACGAGCGGAAGGGCAGCGCGCCGAACCCTTCCAGCGCACCGAAGCCGGCCAAGAGTCCCGAGCAGTCGACGCCTGCGACTTCGGCAGCGGCTTCGGGCGCGTTGCACGGGCAGGGCCAGAAGATGGACGCGAATCCTTGGCAGCAGGCGACGAGGAAGGGGCACAAGAAGAGCAAGTCGACGGGAGTTCAGCAGCAGGGGGCCAAGGGGCAGCCGATGCCGGCGAATGAGGCGGAGAGGAAGGGTGGGTGAGGGGCTAGGGAGGAATTGGCACTCACTTATCGGGAGAGACGCTCATTGCAAGCACGCTGCGATATTTAAGGCCATGAGACAGAACAAAGTTCGCGAAGGTGTGGGCAAGGATGCTCGCCAATACTACAGGCGCGAAGCATTCCACCATCGTTGCGATCGCGAGGAGATGCTCGACAGTGGAGAAGATGAGCTAGAGGAGATGGTTTGGGGCATAGAGGATGAGTGCCGGAAATGGTCTGGCACCGTCATGTATCAAAACCATGGAAAGGGAAAGGCGACTCAGAGTCAGGCCAGTGTATAGAAGCGTCATTGGAGAAGCGCCGATGGGTTGCGTGAAGCGCCATGGAGACCAGCTTTCTTAACTTCGCCTTCAGTGATCGTTGCGCAACTTTGCGGCTGTCTGTATACGATGACGGACTTCCTCAGCCCTATACGACACCGGAGGCGGACCATGATGTATGCACGACATACATGCAGTGCGCCGCGATCACGTTATTGCAGTGTGACGGCGGCAGTGTGCATCTGTTGTGCTGAGTGGAGTCTGGCTTCAAGAATAGCTGAAAAGCTTATGCGTGTCGGATAGATCCTCCCGGCTTCCCGAGATCGTCCGTGCGGCGGCTTGTGACATGTGATTGTCGTCTGGTGCCTGGATGTCTTGAACGACACATGCAGCTCCTGGTGATACTGTCATACGAAACACCAACGACCATCATGATGGATCTATGAGGGCAGCTTCTATTCGGTCGTATTTCTACATTCTTGAGCATACCTAGCTGCTTCCCTCTCCCGCTTCCACCACCTCCTCGACACCAACCACCATCATGGACCGCCTCCGCAGACTCCTCAACCCCGAACAACCGTACGAGCCCCTCCCCTCCCCTCCCCCCGACCCCGAAGATGCCGACTCCTCCGCCCTCCACGACTCTCACCCACCCCCACCCTCCCCCGCCTTCTCCTACATCGACTACACCATCTTCCTCCTCCTCGGCATCTCCATGCTCTGGGCCTGGAACATGTTTCTCGCCGCAGGCCCCTACTTCCAAACCCGCTTCGCCCCCTCGCCCTGGCTGCTCAACAACTTCCAAGCGGCCGAAGTCTCCGTCTCCACCATCACGAATCTCGGTTCGATGCTGCTGCTCACGCGCATGCAGGCGGGCGCGTCGTACCCGAAACGCATCATCGCTTCGTTGTTCATCAACATGGTCACGTTCACGCTTCTCGCTGTGTCTACGGGTTTCGGCGTGGACGCGAAGGGCTATTTCGCGTTTCTGATGTGCATGATCCTCGCGACGAGTCTGGCGACGGGGCTGTGTCAGAATGGGATTTTTGCGTATGTGAGTGGGTTCGGGCAGCCGAGGTATACGCAGGGGATTATGACCGGGCAGGCGGTGGCGGGGGTGTTGCCTTGTGTTGCGCAGATTGTTTCGGTGTTGTCGGTTGGGGAGGGTGGGGAGGGGCAAGAGGATGGGGATGGAGAGCCGGTTGTGAGGTCCTCGGCTGCGAGAGCGTACTTTTTGACGGCGACGGTGATTGCAGTGGTTACGCTGGGGGCGTTTATGCTTCTGCAGGCGAGACATCGGACGCCAGAGAAGACCCAGGATAATACTACATCGGACGCTGCCAGCGATCAAGAGGACAAGAAGACCGTTCCATTGCTTCTTCTTTTCCGAAAGCTATTCTGGCTAGCCAGCGGCGTCTTTGTTACCTTTGCCGTCACCATGTTCTTCCCGGTCTTTACCCAACGCATCCTCTCCGTCCGCCCGGCCGACCAACAGGGCGCATTGACGCAACCAGCAACTTTCATCCCCCTCGCCTTCCTCCTCTGGAACACCGGCGACCTCCTCGGCCGCCTCCTCACAGCCGTCCCAACGCTCTCGCTCGTCCATCGGCCCAAGATCGTCTTCATCCTAGCCATCCTGCGCGTCGCATGGGTGGGGCTCTACCACCTCTGCAACATCCGCGGCGAAGGCGCGGTGGTGGAAAGCGACTTTTTCTACTTGGTGGTGGTGCAGCTACTGTTCGGGTTATCAAACGGGTATTTGGGTAGTATCTGCATGATCGGGGCGGGCGAGTGGGTGGAGCCCGAGGAGAGGGAGGCTGCAGGTGGGTTTATGGGGTTGATGTTGGTGGCTGGGTTGGCGGTGGGGAGTCTGTTGAGTTTTGCTGTCGCTGGGTGAGCGGCTTTACCGACACGAAATACCTAGGAAGAGACTGGAAGCATTCCATCTGAAACGGGGTCAAAGCTCGGAGAGATGCAGTGGAAAGGGTACCTCAACCCCTCGACAGCACGATCGACCCTACCGGCTGATCTTGAATACTGCCAGCATTACATTACACACCTAACAATGCTATGCTTCGAGGCCGGCCATGCGACACTAGGCGTGGATGTAGGCTTGCGAAGCCATCGCACCAAAACGTCCTGGGTCCTGCTGCCCCAGCTCCAGGCCGTCGACAGTGGTAAGGTGAGGCAGCTCGCTTCGGCTAGAGAGATGTTATTCAGTCAACGGCTAGTTTGACATTGGGCGATGCAGCTCTTGCGGGCGTCGTTGGACTGTGAGAGTTGCTGAGTTTTCGCTGAGAAGACTACACCAGATCTAGGGGTAGAGCATCGCTGCTCAACACCAGCCGCATCTCTAGAGTACCTCATCACACAGTACTCATGATTACACTAGTATGACTGCGGACTTGCGTACTATTCGCAAAGACCGCGAGGGCCGTAAACAGTTGCCCGAGCTCGGCGTAGGATTATTAGATGTTAGAAAGCTCCACCTCACCTCGCATGTCAGCTCGAAAGTTATCATCATCAACCATTTCACTTCTTCTACATCATTCAATATCAAAACCTAAGTACCAACATGCCAGCCAAACAAGCCATCTTCACCGACAAGGCCCCGGCGCCTCTCAAAGGCATCTACAACCAGGCTATTGTCGCCAATGGCACCGTCTACTGCAGTGGCAGCATTGGCATGGACCCCACGACTGGGAAGCTCGTTGAGGGAGATATTGGGGCTCGTACGGTAGCTCATGTCCCACAATTCTTCAGACCTATGGATACGTGTTGATCTGTTGTAGCACCAAATCATGAAAAACCTCACCGCAGTCCTCGAAGCCGCTGGCACAAATATGGATAATGTGGTCAAGGTCAACGCCTTCATTGCGGATATGAAGGACTTTGCTGCGATGAACGAGGTTTATACGCAGTATTTTGGGGAGGTGAAGCCTTGTAGGACGTGAGTTGACAGTCACTTCTCTCGGATGACGTGACAGCAAATGGTGCTGACAGCTATGAGTTGCGTGGCGGCGAAACAACTTCCGTTGGGAACGGATGTCGAGATTGAGTGCGTAGCGGTGTTGCCGTAGGTAGGCGTTGACCGCTAGCAGGAGACAGAGCGAGTGCTGATTGATGCAGTGAGGGAGGAGGTAGCAAGCTGTGATGAGGATGAAACCTCTTGTTCTATCATGTTCGACGCCCAAGAACGCCTCGCTATGCTTCGCTATGCTCAATCGCTGTATGCAAATATCAACAACACACACATATCCACACACGTTCACTCAAGATTCCCTCGCCTGCCAACTACCATACATGATCCCGCTCGAATGCCTCAAGGACCTTTGCTTACTGAAGTTGTTCCTCGTCATGTCGGGTGACGTCCGTTGTTTACCATACTGCTGTGAAGCCCTCTGCTCGAACTCGGCCGGCTCGATGCCGAAGTCCTGCTCCGCGGTAGTCCTTAGCAAGGGCGAAGACAGTCTTTGCGAGCCGCGGCCGCTGCTTGGTGTGCGTCTTGCCAGATGATCCTCTGCGGGGCTCTTAGGCGACATGAGAGATTGCTGCTTGATGTGCGGTAGACGCTCTGAGGCGGGACGTTGGGTCTCGCTTGGCTGGCGGTTGACCCGCGGTATAGAAGTCGGTGTGCGTGGTGTGCTCGTAAAAGATCGCTTTGGCAGTTGAGATTTTTGTACGTTGATTAGAGTCGGCTTTCCAGCATCAGGTATCTTGACCGCCTGCTCGATTGCACCAGCGACAACCTCCTCGACCCGCGGACTGCTCGGTGCACTGCTGCCAGGCTTCTCGTTCTCAAGCTTGGCGGACATGACTTCGAGCTCACTGTAGTCTTGTTCGAAGCGGTCTGGCTCGACTGATAGATCGCTTTCGAGCTTGTTCCGGTTTCCGAGAAGTTGTGCTAGACTTCGATCGTAGTCCTGCGTGAGCTCCTGGAAGTCCGCCGCATGCTTCAAGGCAATCTGAGACTTGCGCTTGACGACTTTCTGGTTGTACTCTGACACCAGCCTCTCTTCCGCATTCCGTAAAGCAGTTCGGCTGGGCGTCGACAGGAGAGTGATGGCCTCCGCCTGTTTTGCTGGCTCGTCATGATATGCACCATAGTCTGCAACCAGCCGTTGCCGCTCGCGAGCAAACTCTTCGGCACTCTTCGTGGAGACGTCGCGCTCCATCCGCTCCCGCTCTTTGAGCAGAGCGTCGAATTTGTCCTTGTACTCCGACGCCATCTGATCCTTCGCACGCTGGAGGTCTCCGACATGCTCCTGAATCTTCCGAGCAAAGAGCGCTTCATTCTGGGTGATCACGCTTCCAAGCTCGGAAAGTTCAGCTTTCGCTTGCTGGAGGTAGTCTTCGAATGACCGTGTCTTCAACGACCCATCCGTGACACGATCAGAGCCGCCCGCAGTACGACGTAGCCGAGGAGTCACAAGGACTTTGTCTTCTTGGGGGACCGCTTGCGGCGGTTCTGGAGGTGGTACCTCGACCTTCTCAGAATCCGTCTGAGCAGAAGCATCACTTCGACCACCAGCAGGAGTAACAGGCGTGCTCCGCGACGAAACCATGGCCTCCAGCTGGCTAGCAAGAAACTCATTCTGCCGCGCAAGCTCAGACTGCCCACCAGCTCCATCCGTCTTTGCAGACTTGAGTGCCTGCGCCAACTCGGTCTCCATGGAGGCGAGCTTTTGCTTCAACGCAGTCACTTCGTCTGCTGCATCATCTGAAGCCGCTATTGATCTCGTCAGAGAAGCGTCCTTGTCGCCTTCCGCTCGCTTGGCCAACGTATCTCGCTCAATCCGCAAAGCGGCCAGCTGCTGCGATAGGCTATCACTGTCATCGGCAGACCGCTTGTCCTGATCCAATTTTTGCCTTCGAAGCTCAGCCAACGACCTCTCGGCTTCCGCACGACTGGTCAGCTCAGCGTCAAGGCGTACCTGTAACGCTACAGCCGTCTCTTCTGCAGCCGAGACTTTACCATTGAGCTCGCCAAGTGCGCGCTCACGTTCAGCATCGGCAGCCTGCATCTGCGTATGCCTCAGCTCGGCAGCTTCCTCTAGCTGTATCTGCAAGTTCTGTAACTCGCTGTTCAGACTCTCCTGTAGGCGATCGAACTCGCTCTCGTGCGTCTGCGACTGCTCGTGCAAGCGCTCCTCGAGCTGCCTGTCCGATTTGGCGAAGGTAGAGGTCAGCGATGCTTCGTGCTCTTGTTCGAGCCTTGAAAGTGCCTGGTCATGGCTGGACTTCAGCTGCGAGATTTTGTATTCCAGTTCCTCCTTCTCTGACAGAGTCTGAGCGTGATCTGTACCCGTCCTCTCCAGCCGAGCCTCCATCGCAGACAGCTTGCGCAGCATTTCATTGGCCGACTCCTCATGCGTCTGCCGCAGCGAAGCCAGCTCAGCTTGGTGCTTTGCGTTGGAGCCTTCGACGTCGACAGATCTGGCGTTCGATGCAGCCAGTTGTGCTTCCAGAGCACGTTTGCTCTCCTCGTGAGTACTCTCGAAGGAAGATTGCATGTCCTTGATCCGCGCCTCATGGTCATCCCGCAGCTCAGACATAGCACTTTCATGCTTTGTTCTTGCCGCCTCGGAAGCATCTTGGCTCTCCTTTTGAATTCGCTGAGCATCATCAAGCCGTGACTGCGACTCCGCCCGAACCTTTGCGAGCTCCTTTGCACTCTCATCACGAGCAGCGGCAAGGCTAGCGTCTCCAGCCGATTGACGATCCTCGAGTTGCTTCTGAAGGTCGGCGCGAGCTTGATCAGCCGCCTCCGCAGCGCTATTCTTATCGGCATCGTGCTGCCTCTTAGCTTCGTCAGCTTTCGACGACCACCCTGCTTCGAGCTCGCGGACTTTCTCCTCGTGGCTCTTTGCCATTTCAGCGAGTTCGGTCTCCTTGCGCGCAACGTCGGACGACTGATCGGACAACTTCTGCTGCAGGCTGGACAAATTGCCAAGCGCGTCGGCAAGCTCGTTGTCCTTCTTCGCGAGAATTTCATTCAGCTCTGCTTCTTTGCCGTTCAACGCAGCCTGCGCTTCCGATGCCAGCTGTTCGATCGAACCGATCCGCTGCTCCAATGCCTTGCTACGCTCCTCTGTTGACTCCACAAGCTGGTCATACTCCTTCACCTTGTCAGTGTACTGGCCAAGCAAGGAGACATTGTCAGCTTGCAGCGCCGCAGTACGAGTATCCAGATCTGCATTCTGGGCCTTCAGGTCGTCAATGGACTTCTTGTTGTCTCTCTCGGTCTCCTCCGCAGCGTCTCGAAGCGACTTCACTTCTATTCCATGAGAACCACGCAAGTCTTCCAACTCACGACTGTGGCTTGCCTTTGCATCTTCCAGCTCACGGCTATGATTTGCCCTTGCATCTTCCAGCTCCTGCCCTTGTTGCTTCAAACGCGACTCATGCTCCTCCTCCAGCGACTTCACAGTCCGCCGATGCTCTTCATCGACATCGCTCAGTTTTCTTGCCAACTCCCTCGCATGTTCATCATGCCGAGCTTGCAGATCCTGCTGTACTTGCTGTGACCGCAATTCATGCTCGTCGGTCAACGACTTGATCGCCTTCTCGTGCTCTTCGTTCACACGAGCGAGTTGCTTCTCCGACTCCCTCGCATACTCAGCATGCCGAGCTTGCAACTCTTCGACATCCTTCTTCAGAGACGATACTTGCTCGTTGTAGTCTTTGCATGTGGAATCCAGATGGCTTTGGTGCTCTGTCTTGAGCTCTTGAATCGAGGCTTCTGCTTTGCTGACTTCATCCTGCTTCTCCGAAAGGGCAGTGTCGCGCTCCGCCTGGAGGTCATCTCGTTCTTTTCTGATGGCGTCGATATCTCTGGCATGCTCTTCTTTTGCAGCCGCCAACGCCTTCTCATGCTCAATATCTGCTTCACGCAAGCGAGCCTGCGCATCCTGGCCCTCATCATCAATGCGGGCCAACAGAGCTTCGTGCCTTGTCTGAAGCTCATCATACTGCTTTTTAACGGCATTCGCCTCCTCGAGATCGTTGTTCAATGTCCTCAACTTCTCATCGTACTCAGCGATAAGAGCGTTCCGTTCCCTCTCCGCTTCTGCTGCTTGCCCGTCCTTCTCCGCCAACAAGCCATCATGCCTAGCTTGCAACTCATCCAGCTGCTTCTGCGCACCTTGAGCCTCTTCGAGATCCTGATTCAAAGCCTTCAGTTTCTCCACGTGGCTGGCGACGAGCTCTTCACGTTGCTGGTCGGCCATCTTCGCCTGGTCGTCCTTCGCTGTGACCAAAGCATTGTGCCTCGCTTCGAGCTCGTCATGTTCCGCCTTGACGCCTTTCAGGCTTTCGAGGTCGCGGTCCAAGGAGTGCAGTTTCTCTTCGTGGCTAGCGATGAGGTCTTCACGTTGCTTCTCAGCTGCCTTTGCTTGGGCGTCCTTCTCGGCGACCAAGGCATGGTGCCGTGCCTGTAACTCGCCATGCTGCTCTTTCACACCTTTCAAGCCCACAAGGTCGTGATTCAAGGACTTCAATTCCTCCTCATGGCCAGCAACGAGTTCCTGCCGCCGCTCCTCCGCCTCCTTGGCCTGGTTTTCCTTCTCGGTGACAAAAGCATCATGCCTCATCTGAAGTCGATCGTGCTCCTCCTTCGCAGCATCCACCTTTGCTCCGAGGCTAGCCTCCAGACTCTTCATCGCTTCCTCATGTTCAGCCTTCAGATCCCGTTCCCGCTTCTGCATCTCCTCCGCCTGTCTCTCTTTCTCTGCCGCCAGAGCCTCATTCCGCTCTCTTAGCTCATCCTTCTCCTTATTCACAGTCTCAAAATCGGCCTTGACCTTCTTATGCTCCCCGAGCAACTGCCCAAGCTCCTTGCCATGCAGCTCAATATCCTTCTTCGCATTCTCCAACAGCCTCTTCTGCTCCTCGACCTGCTCGATGAGCTCTCGTCTCCGGCTTTCGTAATCGACCGCATCTTTAGTGAGCTCCGCGACCTTCGCCTTCGATTCGTTGTGTTCTTTCTCCAGCTTGGTGCAGCGGTCCTGTAGCTCATCGTGACGCTGCTTTGCCGTTTCGTCCTCCTGCTTGTGCTCTGCGATCATATGTTGGATGTGCTGACCAGAGATCGCCTTGCTCTCCTCCAGACCTTTGATTTTCTCTTCATTCCTCGCGTGCAGGGCTTCTGCCTCGGCTTTCAATTGCTGCAACACGCTCAGCTGTGACTGTACATCCCGAGTACTTATCTGAGAAGCCTCTCTCTGCGTCTCAACCTCCTGTACCTGCTTCTCCAACTCTTGCGCACGCTTCTCCGACCGCTCCCTCCCACTCTTCTCCTCCTTGAGCTCACCCTCCAACTGCCGTCTACTAGCATCACCATTCTCCTTCCCCCTCCTCAACCCCTCCAACTGCCTCTCCATCTCCTTACTCCTCGCCTCATCCCTCTCCCTCCCCTCCTTCAACTCCTCCATCTCCCGCCTCACGGACTCCAAGACCCCTCTCGTCTCTTCAGCCTTCCCCTCAGCCTCCTCAACCCTCCGCCCAAGTTCATCCCTCTCCTCCCTCAGCCCCTCCAACTCCTCCCCCAACCCCTCCTTCTCCCCAATCAACCCCTCCACCCTCCTTTCCAACACCCCCCTAACCCTCTCCACCTCATCCACCTCATCCTCTTCCCCACCATCCCCCTCGCTCTCAGCATCACTATCCGGATCCTCCTCACTCCCCCTCGGACCCAACTCCACCCTCACCCTCCTCCGCAACCCCTCAAGCACCTGCAGCACATGTCCCACCCCGCCCGGATCATGCGAGTTACTCCTTCTACTACGGAAGAGCTGGGCGGTGATGACTTCCGGCTGCCTGGCCGGAGCGGCGTTCGGGAGGCGGGTGATGAGAGTTTTAATGTGGTCGATTTGGTCCACTAAACCCCGCTGGGAGGAGCTGTTGGTGGTGGCGGTGGGGGAGGAGGGCGCGGAGGCGAAGGTGGTGTGGGAGGTGTCGGATTGGGCGGTTTGAGGGCGTGAGGGGGTGGGTGAGGGGGAAGGGGTCATGGAGTCCATTGTGTCGAAGGGATGTGGATGGGGTCATCGATCCATAAGTTGGGCTGAGTGGTGAGTGCTTCAAGGCTCGTGGGACTCGAGTTAATGTGTCCAGAAGGCCTGGCGAGTAGTAACAAGACTATACAATAGTAAGAAGAAGAGAAGCAACGTATCCCTGCCCCGAGTCTCAATGCAATCTCGTCAAGCACTCCAGCCAGAGGTCCAGATGTCGGCAGTGCTTCAGATTCGCACAAGGATATAGATTAACTACCGAGTCGATGTCAAACACGAAACATTCTCCTATGAAAAAAACCAAACAGTAAGTAACTCAAAGCCAAACCCACACTGTCGTAATGCATGTGATTGACAGCAGTCCTCGGAGCCCTAAGCATCATGGAAAGCTCTCATCTCATCGTGCATTTATCGGCCTCGGGGCCGTTCCATGATCTCAGATCTCCACGCCTTGCCGACGCTAGTCATGCAAGATCTCTACACCACGCGACTCAGGGGCATCACCACATAACCCGAATCCTTTCAACCTATGGGAAAAGTCAGATGGAACACACAGAACAAAATACACACAAGAAAGAAGCCTACATACGCTACGCTACCGTACGCTGTACACACGTCCCTCCCATCGTGCCATCCCTTCCTTCACCCTGAACACCATTCCCGCGCCTGCATCTGACTTCTGCCCAAAGGACAATCCTTCTCCGTGACGAAGCGTCCGATCCCAAGAAGCTCCCGTACGTACGGGTATACAGCACCCCCGAACCCGAACCACCTGGGTATGATGTGCGAGGATGAACGCCCAGAGAGCCCAAAGTCCCGCGCCGCGTGCTCCAGAAAGCGAGCGCCAATCCGTTCCTGCTACGCCCGTACCATGCCCAGTCGCGCTAAAACCACTGCCTGATCTTCCTGACCTTCCTGTTCTTCCTGCACGCCTGTCCGCCTGCCATGCACATGCAACCGCCAACGAGCGATGACGCGCCAACGCACAAGCTTACCTTTGGTCTCCGTTTTTCCTCCTGTGGTCTCCAGATGAGATGATGATATGATTGTTGTCGTCGTCGTCGTGGCAAATCTCGGCTCGAAGGAGTTACATTTGAAATGCGCTCTCATCTCTGCAATAACCCATTAGCACCGTATCGCCATCCCACCCTACAACCTCCACCAGAAAAAGAAAAAGAATCAACTCACCCTCCCCCTCCTTCCCTGCCCCCCTTGCTGTTGCTGCATCCCCTGCTGCATCCCCTGTCCCTGCGGAAAATACCCCGGCATCTGGCCCGGAGGAGGCATCTGCGGATAACCCCCATACGACCCCATCCCCATGCCCATCTGGCCGAAACCATGCGGCTGATACCCGATCCCGGGCGGCATCATCGGACTTCCATTGCGATAAGGATCGAGCGGCGGTTGGGACTGCGGCGCGTACGCCATCCCGTTCGGACTGCCGTAGTACGCCCCCGGGGCCGGTCTCGGCATCTGTGCTTGCGCTTGCGCGAGGAGGGCTTGCTGGTACTGCAGTTGCTGCGGGTTCATGGGGGAGATGTTCGTGTGCGACATCGCAGGCGAATGGGTGTATTGCGGGGTGACGAGGCCGTTGTTGGCGTAGGCTTCCCCGGGGTAGGTGGAGGAGTCCATGCTGACGTTGCGTTGCATGGCGTGGTGGTCGAATTGCTGTTGCGGGGTGCCACCGGTGTAGGGGGAGCGGCCGTAGGTGTTGGCGTTGGTGTCGAGGTGGGGAAGCTGGTTGTTGTTGCTGCCTTGGCGCGTCTTGGAGTTGCCGCGGGAGTCGTTGATGGGTGGAGTGCCGTTGTGGCGGGTGGAGAGGCCGACTTCGTCCATGAGGCGCTTGTAGCCTTGGTTGGGCTGGGCTTTGATGCGGAGGAGGACGTTGCGGACGTTTTCCAGACATTCTGGGCGGAGGCTATTGTCCAGGAAAGGAGTTGTGAGGACCTTGAAGATGAGCGTTGCGCCGCACGTCGGCTCGCTGACAATGTCGTTTAGTGTCTGATCGTCGAAGAACAGTGCTCTGAGGATGCTGTCACGAGCATCGGGTTCATTGCGCTGATTGACAATCTTCAGGACAGTCAGGTACGCGACCTTGTGGGTGCAAAGATGGACCAGATGCGGGATCAATCGAGGAGCCAGCACCGACCGCCTGCGAGGGAACGTGCAGGTATCCAAGAACCACGTCAACAGCAGCGCACCATTCGAGTTTGTGGCCAGCTGTACACTGTGCAGAGCAATCGCAGCAGCCATGAGCCTCTTCTGGTCATTGGTCGCAAAGTGGCTCTCCAGACACGCACGCACAGCACGCGCACCGAACCGGCCTTGCGCTACCTCCCACAGCTGGTTGATCATGGTGTCGAAGATGAAACCATGTGCCGGAGCCTGGAAGCGCAAGCAACACTGGATGACGTAGTTGCCGTACTGATCAAGGAACAGGTTGACAGCGTGCGGTCGCAGAGCGTCAACGATCAGGTGCATCTGCGTGGAAGAGCGCGCAACGTCAATGATCTTCTGTGCAGCCCAGGTGCCGTTCTTGTGCACGCCAATCTCGGCGAGATGGGGTGCGATCTGCTGGAGCATCGCCACCTTCAAGTCCTCGGAGCAGTTCTCGAATAATTTCTGCACGACGGTGTTGCCAAGGTAGTCGGATGAAAGCTCAGCGATCTCCGGCAGCATGTCCTGAGCGATGCTTTCAATCTCCATCGGGCTGCACGAATTGTTGTCGATGCGCTTCCGGATCTCACGAAGACGAGGTGCATCGTGCACGCGGTTGTGGCTGGACTCAGGAATCGGTGGAATTTCCGTCTGGTAGTCGTGGAAGCTCATAGCGTTCTCGAGGTTCGAAATGATCCTCATCTGGTCTTCTGGCGTGGCACCGAACTGTTGGACGATGCTCCGCACTTCATCTTTGAGCTCTAGGAGGTTCGGCTTCACCAGCGCGGCATCTCTGGTCGCTGCATTGATGTTGCCGCCTCGATCTGCTCCGCCAAATGCCGCCGAACCATCGTTGCGGTTCTTTGAGACAAACGGATCCGGGCTTGGTGATGGATAGGCACCGTTGGGTCCTGGTGTGTTCGAAGCACTCTGCTCCTTTGCGTATCCGATCCTGACCGGGCCGCTGCCTGGGAGCAACTCCTTGCCGTTGCATTGTGCTTTCGCAATCACAGCGCTTTCGACATTCTTGAAGTTGACAAAACCACAGCTCTTGTGTGTCAACACTCTCACAGACTCGACAGGTCCAAACTGTACGAACACGCTTTCCAATGTCGATATCGTGGTCGACGATGGGATGTTGCCAAGCCAGAGTGATCGAGTTGCGCTTTCCATGTTCGCATCCAGGCCGACAAAGGAAGGCTGTGTGTTGAGGTGCATATTCTGCACTGCACTCGACAGACCGTTGAAGTCGGAGCCATCATTGCTCTGTAGGTCTGCAGCAGTCATACTGCTGTCAAGCCTCGACGGTTGCGGCATGTAGTTCCTAAGCACACGTGATGAAGGTGAATCAAGCACGCCAGCAGTACGAGCTCTAGGTCTATTGGCGCTCGCAAAGTTGGCGAAGGCTTGCACCTCCAGATTGTGTTGCCGGACGGCCTCGTTGATGGCAGCTGCTTGTTCTGCGGATGGTGTCATTTGGCCCGAATACATGCCGGCCTGCTCGTACTGGTCCATGTCCGCATCGTCTCCATCCGCATACTTCTCTTTTGCATTGACGGAGTACGACCTAAAGCGGTTGGCCATATTCTTGCTGTTCATTGCGTTCAAAGCTGCGAGGTCTGCGATGGACACGCCATTCGCTTGACCGATCATCTGATCCGATCTGTTCTGGTTCGTCGGAGTATCCACTAAGCCCAGATAGTCCAAAGTCCTGACATGGTTATCGGCAGGGGAGTCTCGGGGTGATGATGGCGCGTCCGATGATCTGATGCTTTGTAGGGTGCTAGCCCTTTCTCTTCCAGCGAGCCAGTTGCTCGCAAACAACGAGTTGCCGAACGGATTGGAGGCGCCCAAGTAGCTGTTCCGCTGTGGCATTGACCCTGCTCTTAATCGTGAAAGGAGCGCCGCATTGCTTGCAGTCGTCCCGTTCAAGTTTTGCGGGTCAAAGGAGGTGGGTGTGTTTGCTCCGTACGGGCTGGTAGACGGGGTCGCTCGATTCGATTTCGAATATAGCGATGTACTGGAGCCGTTCAGACCACTTGAGGAAGGTATGCGTGAAGGCACAGTACCAGCACGGGCACGGCGAGTGGCATTTGGCGGATCGGTCGTGGTCGAGCCTGCAGTAGCCTGCCCTTCGTTGTAGTCTGGAAAGCTGTCACGGTTGGGTGACTCTGGAATCGACTCTCGCAGTGGTGTCGAGTGACCGCTGCCGGTAGTGGGTGGCCCCCATACCGATGGAGACAGGCCTTCTTGAGCTTGGATTTCGCGGGCTCTGTATACTTGTTAGTGTGTTACCAACCCGAGGTCTATTCATTCCGCCTACCTCTTAGGAAACAGTCGACTCCCAAACTCTTTCGAAGGAGAGCCGGCACCGGCACGCCCAGGCCCTGCCTGAGCACTGCCGTTGCCCAACGGATACCTCAGACCTGAACCGGCAGGTGCTTCGATCGGGCTGTTGGTGGCCGAGGTGTGAGCGGAACGCTGCTGGTTCATGTTCAAAGAGCCGAGTCCGTCAAGGTTGATTTTGTAGTCGGGGCGGGTGGATGGCGCCATTACGAATTAGGTTGTCGAGAGGAAATGCGGTGGTGGAAAGGAGTGTGGTAGACCGTGCAACGATCAGATTGTGCGGCGGAGGTGTCTCCTTCAAGCCCAGCTCATCATGTGACGTTGTGGTATGGCGAGCTCAGCTCACGCTTGGATGATGATGGCAGCTGCTCTGCGGTCGGTGCTGGGAGCAAGCTGTTGCGGGAGGTATAACTTCGAAAGTTGGAATTGTTGCACGTGAAGGTTGAAGATGGTCGCAGGCGCCCGAAACCGTTGCTGGTGGTACAACGGCTGATGTGGATGCGGAGGGGGCCGAGGATGGTGGAGAATTGGAGAGGTGGTGGTGGTGGAAGGACAAAGGTTGGAAGGTCGGCGGCGGCGGCGTCAGCCAGTGCGCTCTTTGGACAATTAGGTCGCTCAGGGTAGAGGCTGATTGCTGCTCGGCGAGGCCGTCGACAAGGCGTGGCAGAATGGAAGGATGAAACCAAGAGACAAGATGGAAGGAGGGCACAAAGGAGCGTTGGCGAAGGTGAGGGAGGTGGTGGTGCTGGTGGTGGTGTCGCTGTCGAGTAGAATAGGTCGGCGGAGGAGAGCTTCGGCGTGCCGTCCGCTAACCCGCGTTTCACTCTGCCCTGAAACTCGGCAGGATTGAGTGGTCAAGACGAACGACAGCGCAAGGTCAGCACTCGGACGATTACCATCATCTACTATCAAAGGCCGGTCTGGCCACTTCACGCATCTCTACAGCGCAAAGAGCAGTGCTGCAGACTTCTCCTGAATCACGCCCTCTGACAGGAAGCCGCTCGTCTCAAACCACCCTCCCCAGCTTTTAAGTGGCTGCTGCCAGTGCGAGAATCCCTGAGCACTTCACCTCTGAAACACCACACGTTGTCGTCCGAGCGCTTCCACGCCCGACCACTCCCCGCCGCCATCCACCTTCCCGGGCGCGCAGGGCTGCAGCCGTTCCTGCGCATCACCGCCTCGTGCTTCTGGATGTGTCGGCCAAGAGCGTACCATGCCCTGAGATACGCAGGACTTTCCGCTCAAGGACTCTCAAACCATATCAAACAGTTCAATATGCCCCAGTGCCAGTTCCTCGGTCCTTTAGATGCTTCGTGCAAAGTTCAATCTTTCTTACAATTGGAATGGTGTTCAAGTCCCAGCGTCGGGCCCACAGACAAGGAAGTATGACTAAGTCCCAGCTCTCCGAAGAAGGAATACAGGTATTGCAGGTGTCATTGCCAGGCACGTCTGCAATGCACCGCGAATTGAGCTCATCGTTACCCATTACACTGGTGGCATACAACGTCTTTGAGTTGACCAGCCTACTAACATAGACGGCGGTGGCACTTCACCTCCTCACGATGCCTTCGATCAACAATCGCTCTTTTCGTCGGGGAAACATGATCACGCAACCAGCCGCAGGAGTATGACAGCTTCCCTGGACCGAAGTCGTGGGATCTGCTACTTCGACTTATTTACCTGCTCCCAAACGCCAGAGGCTGCATTGCAGTGACTGATGCTGGTATTTAGGGTGCCTTACCCTGCACTACCCTGATGCCCATACACAAAACTTGGTCAACATAAGGCAAGCCGCTGGTTCCTTCTCTACGTCCCTTTACAAACCATTCAAGGTCATATTTCTCTCTCCACAATTTCTCTTCCTCCAAGACGGTAGCTCAAAAGACTCCACATCGAACATCTCTAGGCAGGCTGCTGCTTGTGCGGAGGCGAAGCGCAAACCCATGGCCGACAATGCAGAAACCGCACCCCTTCCCACAACGGTGCCGCCGCATAAACACCACTTCAGCTGAATTCGGAAGATCGACTAGATCACAACGCCCGACTTCAGGAAGACTCTACAAGCCTACGGGCCGAGTGCTATGTCTGAGGAACCACCAAGACCGAGCGAACGAAGTTGTCGACAAATGAAGGGAGGGGGCGGTTCTCGTCAACGGTAAGAGAGGAAACCGAGTCCGAATGCTGGGCATGAGAATGAAGCAGACAAACCCACGGCTGGACCGACGTCTCCCCCTTCAACACATCCACCCTCGACGAGAGCGTCAAAAACGGCGTCCACTGGCCCGTCAAAAGTGGCACATGGCAGGACGTCAGCGAGCGAAACGTCCTCGAGTTTTTTCGGCACGCCCCTAGCGTGAGTCCAGATGATACTATCGAGTTCCGGACGATGTTGCGACAGCACGCGTTGCGGTGTGATGAGGATAAGATAGGGCATTTCTTCCCGAGGGTGGCGGAGGATGAGGAGAGTACGTCGTTGGCGAAGGTGGTTGTGCAGGTTTTGAATCGGCCGCGGGAGAGCTGAGGAGGCACATCGACGTCCTCGAACAATCACTAACAGCAGATGTGCAGTCCCATTCCTCAAAACGGTCATAGGTGGCATTGTCCTGCTGTACATTCTCATCCCACATGGCATCGACGTCTCGCGACACCAGATACGTACATAGCTCTAGAACCCGAACCTCGCCATGCATATTTATGTGCTCGACACATCGAAACATCGCTACGAACCCCCAGAAATGCCAACCCAAGCCGCAATAGCGCCAAACATCGCCATCACAGACGAAACAATCGGTATTCGTCCGCTGCCCTCATTCGTATGCACAGAAGCGGCAGGTTCGTCAGCCGCTTGCGCAGCTTTCTCTTCGTCGAAATACACTGCCATCACCATTAGCACCGCTCCAGCCTCATCCCTGCTCAACAGATGAAATAGAAGCGAACTCACCCCCTGTCCTCAAGAACCAACTAACCCCAAAGGCCACCCCAAACGTCGCCGCCAAACACACAAAAACCGTCTGCGGGAACGTCTTGACCGTGCCCGCGTAAATCGCGCTAAAGACCGTCGGCGCCACCACCCGCGCCAACGCATGCAGGAGGCCCGACGCTCCGAGGAGCTGGCCCGTTTGGTCGGCGGGGACATGCTTCGTCATGGAACTCTGCAGCGTCGGGGACCCGATGCCGCCTATCGCCGCCGTGGCACCGGAGAGAATCATCATCGGCCCGGTTCTGGAGAGCGTGTAGCCCACGTATCCGAGGGTGTCGAAGAAGACGGAGATGCGGATGACGAAGAGGTCGAAGCTATCGCATCCGCGGTTCTTCTGCGTTTTGGCAGCCCCCGGAGGACCGCGGACATACCGTGTCAGGGCGGGGAGGATGAGCAATAAGCATATCACGCGTGAAGAGTTGACGATCGTCATGAAACGTCCGGATTCAAAAGACTCCCAGCCGAACATGTAGTTGGTGTAAATGATGATGATGCTGATACTCCCCATCGCGACGCCGAAGATGATCGTGTCGACCGCGGCGAGGGTGAAGAGGTTCCATCGTAAAGCGGCGCTCGTGCCAGGGCCGGTGGGCCAGAGGACTTTGAGTGGCGTGAGGATGTTGAGGCTGCGGAGGGAGGAGCTCCAGTCGTTGGCGACGCCGTAGCGGGCCGTGTCTTGGTCGTGCCTTTCGCGGTTTTCCAGCTGGCGTTTCTTGGACAGGGATTCGGGGACGAGGAGCGAGATGAAGAGGACGAAGAATAGGTGCACGGCGAGCAGGATGTAGAAGACTATCACGATCTGCCCGGTCTTCTTGACGATATAGCCGGCGACGACGGGTCCGATTGCGATGCCGCTGAAGAGGGCGCCGTGAAAGTAGCCGAAGGCGACGTTGCGGTGGGCAGGGGGTGTGCAGTCGGTGGCGTAGGCGTTGGCGATGGCCATTGCGACGATGAAGCTGCCGGTGAGGCCGTCGATGGCGTAGCCTACCAGGAGGAGGTTGACAGGGAAGCTCTCAGGGTAGGTGGCGGCGAGGATGGTGATGATTTCGCCGCAGATGGTGCCCACGCTCGTGACGACGAGAATCGGTTTCCGTCCATAACGATCTGAAAGCGCGCCCAGCTTTGGACTCGTGACGGCGGAGACGACGCCGAGGAGCAGACCTCCCAAGAGCGTGAATTTGGCGACTGCCTCTTGTACTTCTGGGATCCGGCATTGGCCATTCGTTCCGCCGTTGAAGTCAACGGGTGCCATCGTGAACCCTGGATTGAGAGCCTGTTGATCGGATATGTATCGCTGACATACCAATTCCAGGATAAGATTGATCTTGGGCGTAATGGCTCCTCCAAACGCGCACGCCATCAGAAAGAAGGGCGCGAGTACCCACAAGATGTTCGGCCGCCTGTACCATGCCACGTTCGCAAAGTCGTCCATGCCATGCCATTGCTCTGGTTCGTAGTCTTCCTCATCACGAGCAAGCAATGGTGACGACTCGCCTGCCTCCTGCTCTCCGTCGTCCGATGATGGTATCTCGATATCTCCCTTTGCAGCTCTGGCTGTCTTTCTCCTCCTGGCATCTCCATTGCCTCTTGACTCCCTGTCCAATGCCTCTGCCTCCAGCTCCACTTCTGCTTCTATCGCATCTGAATGATCCATGCTTGCTTGTGCGCCGAAGCACTATATCAATGAATGTCGAGGTGTAAGTTGTCTGCGAGAGATCGAATCGATGCCGTCCAGTAGAGATAGCTATCCCAATGCCCAACTATCGCACCATCACCAGCGCGCGTCTAACAATGCGGTTTTGTGTCCTGCCGAATTGGCAAGGTCCGCCCACTCTTCAGGATACGAGGCTCGAATGCTCCAGTCGCCTGGATGATAATGTAAAAAGAAGAGAAGCTGTAGAGAGAGATAAGGCCGAAGTGGTTGGTAATCCTCCCAAAAGCCCCCTTGATCGGACAACTTGGACAACAACACTCCAAAGGAACGGCACACGGTCAAGCTCTCCGACAACGAATCGGACACTCTCCAATTCAACGACCCGAGAATGTATTATGCGGTTCCTCCAAGCTGTCGCGAGTGCGCCGTATTTCTGATGCGGCTCTATCTCGAGTAGACGTCATTGAAGGTGGTTATTTTAGATCTGCGATCTCATGCACGGAGGCGGCGCCACGATCTGTCCGACACACCGGGTTGAGCTTGAATCGATCAAGAGATCTTATCAGTTTTGTCAGTCCATTGAAGAAGTGGCCGCTGGCAATGTGGGGCAAGTATATACACTATAAAATACATGAAGTCGCCTCCAAGCTCTCTACGTAGTCGCACCATTACAGCGTGGTAGCAGTGTTCGCCTGCTGCCCCTGACCCATGAAGAACTTCTTCTGCGCCAGACATCTCTCATTCACACATCCAGGACACCTCAACCCCATCTGCCTGCTGCAGATCTCGCCGTTGTTCAGATGCGTACCTGCAATATTCGCCAGCGCATTGATGAAGGTCGGGCTGCCGTTCAAGCTCTCTGCTCTCCGTACTCGACCGTCTGCGCCGAGTTCGTTGGCTTCGTGGATGACTTCCTGGTCAATCTCGTACAGCGTCTCGATGTGGTCGCTTGTGAAAGCAATAGGGATGAGTACGAGATCCTTTTGACCTGCTTTGACGAAGTTGTTCACCGTGTCCGAGGTTTGTGCGCCCAACCATGCCGAGGGTCCGACTTGCGATTGCCAGACCAGTCTGTATGGGTTCTTGAAACCAAGTCGTTGTTGTACCGCCCATACTGTCGCCGCCACCTCAGCAGGGTAGGGGTCGCCGCGGTTCACCACGCTCATAGGCAGACTGTGTGCGCTGAACAGCAGCACCACACTATCACGCACGTCCTCCGGATACGACTCGAGCTGCTTGGTGATGTTCTCCGCGAAAGCATCCACCAGTCCAGGATGCGTCGGCCACCGATCAATCACACTCCACAATATCGAGCCCTCCGCCTCGGCAGCAGAAAGATTCGGGTTCCGCGTTGGTGACTCCATTCTTTGCCTCCACTTCCACAGCTCGTTCAGCGAGCTCCCCGTCGTACTGCACGAATACTGCGGGTACTGTGTGAACGCCACCGCTCTCCCACCCTTCCCCTTCCCAAACCCGTCCTCCAGTAATTGAGTATACATCTCCTCCGTCAAGGGATTCGCATATCGAAACGCCACGTACGGCTTGTGAGGCGCCGTCTCCGGATTCGTCTTGTCCAGAATCTTGCACATCTCTGACGCTTGATACTCGCTCCACTTCCGTATGGGGCTGCCGCCCCCAATGTCTGCATATTGCTTCTTGATCTTCGGCGTTCTTCTTCTGCTAATCAACGGGCCAAGGTAGTTTTGCAGAGCGCCGAGGGGTATTAGGTCGCCGTCAGCGAAGAGGCGGGAGAGGAAGTCGCCCACTTCGTCTGTAGTTGCTGGACCGCCCATGTTCATGAAGACCATTGCTGTAGGACCTTTCGAGCTTGTCGAATCTTGCGTGACGGGCGGTATTACTGTGGCCATCTGGCGGTCTTGGGGTTGCCATATCCGCGGTTTGTGGTGAGCTTTCTGTTGGAAATTGAGGCATTGGGATGTCGTTGCGCGCTTGGCGAGCTGCTGTAGGGGACGGTGAACGCTCATGATGAGCAGTGTGTTGTTCTTCGAAGAACGGAGGTAGTCAGAGAGAACAAAGTGTCTGCTGCATCTGAGCACCGCGGTCAGATGTCGCGGAAAGTTCAAGCTGATGACGCGAAGAAGTCCGAATGCTGTGATTGGCTGGGCCGACTTCACTCCTTGAAATCGTGCTCGACTCTGCTTCCACCTCTCACCACATCGTTACCTCCATTGAGATGTATTATCCACGGACCGGAGGAAGGAATAACATGACGATACAGGATCGAGAAGTGCTGGTATAGCTGCAGTGCGACCGAGTCCGTGACGGACTCTTTGTGCTCGGATACGTGGCAGCCGCTCCCAATGGCACAGCAAACCGCCGTCTTGATCATGGACCGCGACCCAGACCTGACTGGACTACTGCAATGGCTGTTCCCAGTCTGTCACCCGGCAAGCCACGCAGAAGGAGTCGCGAACATGGCAGATACTACCTGCTGAAGGCCGGATTTTCCATACCGTTGGGACCATTGCCTTGTGACACTGAACACCAGTCTGCGGACAGCAAACAGCTTGCCAGTCTATCAGAACGTGCTTGCAAGAAGGACCTCCTTTCCCAGGTGGGCATGCAAACCCACACCACGCTTGCCAGATCATATGCAGCCCACATAATCAGGACTCGCCCTGCACCCTGAGTGAATGGTCGACGGACCGGCACAATGCCAGCAAGCCACCCTCAATCAGCTGCAGCGCTCGAACCATGTTGATCTGTGCGCGTCTCTTTATTGGCACGCTCCGTCAAGGCAAGTGAAGGCAAGTCAATGATTACCGTTTGTGGTGCGGCAAACGCTTGCCATTGGTCAAAAGAATCAGGTGAATCGCATCTTTCTGCTCACAATACCTATAGCCGTTTCAACGAGTCTATTGTCGGGTGGCTGAGCCCCCTCGGTGTCTGTATATAATACACCTCCTCTTCCTCAAACCTCCTGACTTCTTTCTTCGCCACAGCTGCAAAAGCTCCTCGTTCAGACACTCCGCCATCTCAACACATACACTAACTTCCTGCACTTACGATACAGTCTACCGACTCCCTTCGCTCAACATCAGGCCACGTTCTACCACCCCCACAATGGCCCTACACGCCAAAGACAGCCCGCCAGTCAAGATCGGCAAGAAGTACGCAGGCGGCAATGGCGCTCACGCCCAGCACACCACAAATGAGGCTCGTAATTCAGGGGTGAGGGCTAGAGAGGTGGTGACTATCGTCATCAACAGCAGAACCGTCCGCGAGATGGGCCTCGACACCCTCACCCGTTTCTCGCAAGCAGCTGCGGCACAATTCCCACGCGCAACTATCATCATCAAGGAGAACACCCGGAATGCTTTGCCCGGTGACGGCTCGATCGAAACCACGGAAGCTGAGAAGAGCCCTGAAGGCGCGCAAAGCAGTTCGGTCAGCCCGGCGGGAACGGTCACCAATACCGACGTCACGAGCACACACAACCATGTGTATCACGTTGGGAACTCCCAATCCGCCAAATTCCCGTCCCTCAAGGCCTTCGAGTTCGTGTTCGACTGGATGGAGCGCGCGAAGCACACTCCGCGCGGCAATCACCCAGAGCCGTGCGCCGTTCACGCCAATAACATGCAGCATGACGAAGCTGATTTTCACTTTCTTTGCGAAGTCTACGACGTCACTCGCATCCTCGACATTCGACCAACCCCACACAAAGCAGTCGAGCAGGTCATGACTTACGTGTCCGTCAACAAGCCATCCCTGAACACATTCAAGGCGTTGACCAACGTCCTTCCCGCCGACGACAAGGTTGTGACCCGTAAAGTCACATCGTTCTTTCAGCATGGCAAGAAGGGTTGCTACAAGGGCTCGGAAATCGACGAAATCAAGGCCTCCGTCCGCACTGTCAATGATGATGGTGTGCTCTGGTCTCGTTTTGCGGCCATCGAGACGTCCCGTGAGGCTCACGACTTACGTCACACGAAGAGATCCCACGACCGCTAGGAGCAAGGGGTGAAAACTGAGCGAGGCGAGATTCAATGGGTTTTACAGTAAGCGTCTTGTGCTGAGCCAGTATTGAGGGCTTGGTGGAAAGCGTTCAATGTCAAGAGCTGCTAAGCATGGTCAACTCAACCACGGAAGATGGTCATCTCACCTCAACGAAGTCATTCGCTGTGGAAAAGAGCAATTACTGGAAGCAAAGAGCCTGAGAGAGGTTGAGAATGCTGTTCCGTTGGTATTTCTGAGCGTTCTCTTGCTACACATGACAGCTTCATATATTACACTTCTGCACTGCAATACTGTTCCACTAACCAAGAGCTGCTAACTGGACGCGAGGCTCATCACTTTCGTTATATGGAACCCGCTACGAGAACTATATTGTCCGAGGTGCTGAGGCGGGCAAAGCTGGCAAGACACATACCTATGGGAACGATCAATATCTCCACGCCCACCGTTCATACACTCATCACCCTTCACGAGCATCTCCCTCTCTACGACGTACTCATCACCGAGTTAATCATCTCTCACTTCAAACATCTCCAGGCTGGCACCCATGAGAGCGAAGACGTGACCGGCATGCAGGATTACGTCAAGACGGTCGACATCAAGCTGCACGATCGTTTCGCGGCCATCGAGATGACTTTCCCGAACCAACACGTCTTCCCCTCGAGGTACGCCGGCAAGAAGAGGCAGGGCGCAGGGAAAGCCTGATCATTGGAGGAGGGCAGAAAGGTGGCGGCTTGAGTCGAAGAAGTCAGGAGACCGGATTGAGAAAGGTTCACGATTGAAAAAAGGCATAACAGGCGTGGTCGCTTATGGTTCGAAGAGTAGCAATATGGACTGGGACAGAGCTTCAATGGACATTGCAGCTATCGTGAATTTTGTCAGCCGGTCTGAGACTGATCTCGTGACAGCTTGAACCCGGCAGATGAGATGTCTCAGATGAAGCAATCCTGCAGCAGACACAGCACTATGTATTATCAACATCATCACTTCTAAGCTTATCGTTATTGCTAACGATCCACTGCTCAGCACCCTCTTCCGACGTGAAGTATAACATGACCTTTATAGAAGCAGTATGGATTGCAGCAGACCACATGGAACCCAGCCGTCAGCTCTCGCAACTCGGGTGTATCAAGCCTGAGAGTACACTCGACCATTCCTCTTGACAAGCTAGTGATGGAAATGGGTAGCAGCCCCGACATCCTGCTCATCCTCAATATCCGTCTCCGTCAACCGGAGCCTTTCAATCAGCTCAAGACCGCTGTCGCGGTCTCTGCCCAGACTCTCAACACCTTGAAGGCCGTCCACGAGCACCCCCGCTCCATCACCTCATCATCACCCGCACAGTCACCTCCTTCTTTCAGCATTTCGAGCAGAGGACCTAGGCCATCGACGAGATTTCGATCATCAAAGAGTAGGTGAAGGACCCGGCTGTTGATCCAAACCTCCTGCTCCGATTCGCGGTCATCCGAGCTTCTAGAGAGCGCCATGACGAGCGCTGTGCCGCTCGGGCTGTGCAGAAGGGCACGACGGCGAAGGCACGCGAGGAGACGACTACCGGTGACGCAGCTGCGGGCACGAAGACGAGTGCGAACGGGGACACTGAGAAGGGTGCCCCGACCGACGGAGTTGACAAGCGTGTGAAGACCAAGTCCGGTTCCAAGGAAGGGCTGAACGCGAAGGGCGAGAGGGCCTCGGGCCCAATTGAGAATGACAACTGGTGGCTGTTGAGGGAATGAGGTGTAGTGGTAGGTGTATTTGTGGCACAAGAATACTGGATGTAGCTAAATCTGTTGTGATGAGGAGCGTAAGTCGTATGGCGGAGCGTCGTAAGAAGTCATTCGACTTGATGCTGAGGAGTATTGGTCCGATGCCTGCTTCCTGGCCGCGCTGAAAGCGTCTTGACTCCTGCTTTCAGTGACTCGAGAAGATTGGTGACCTTCGTACAATTCATGCTGCAGCGGCAGCTTCATGCATCATTCCCTCCAGCACCGAGTCCAGCGAACCTTTTGACCCATGCACGTTTCACCAACAGATGCTCATCGCGCTGGCCATATAACAGACCTTTCGAGACCATTCTGCCTTGTGACACAGTGAAGCTGGTTCGCGGACGGCAAAGAACACGCTGGCCAGCTCAGCATCTGCTTGCAAGAGGAACTCCTTCCCTAAGATGGACACGCGAAGCTAACCCATGCTTGTCTGGTCACACTGAACGAGCACATGCTCGGCAGCCTGCGCATCTCTGTGTTGGCTCACCTATGCGAGGCAGTTGAAGGCAGGGTGAATGTTTGCCATCCAAGGAGCGGCAAACGTCTTGCCATGGGTTAAAGGGCTGCAGTGAATCGCTACTTCGGGTCGCACCACGTATACCACTGCCAATGACTCGATTAAACGGTATATAACCAACCTTCGCCCTGGCTCAGATCTCGATTCTTTTCTTTCCTTACCACAACCGTAACCTACCAGGCTCTCTCATACCCACCCCCAGCCGACTTCCGATACACTGTCGTTGACCTACCTCTACTGACATACAGCCAGCTGGGCCACCTACCTCTGACAACATGGACTCCCACGCGATGGACTCCGCTCCAACCTTGATCGGAAGGCGAACTACGAACGGCCAGCGCTCTCGCATACCTATTGTCGCAATCATGCTCCGAGGAATCAGGGTGTACGAGATCGAGTTGAGGACGCTCAAGCGGTTCTCCACGACGGCGTGGCAGACCTTTGGCAGGTCAACTTCTATCCCGAGGACCGATCCTCAACAGGAGTTGACGTTCGACATCGAAGACGCTCGCTTCTGGCAGCTGCCGTCCCCGTCCGCCGTCAGAGTCGTCCTTCAATGGATGGACCTCGCCAAAGAGACAGCCGGTAACGACCTGCTGCCCCGCCTCACGGCCCCGGGGGGCTGCACATTCCATTTCGCGTGCGAAGTCTATGCAGCCACCATCATCTTCAACGTTCGCCCACGCAAAATCTCGAACCAAGCTCTTGAGCCTCTCATGAAGCACGTCTCCACCCAGCCGAGTAAACTAACTCTCCAGACGGTTCACGAACTGCTCCCCATCGACAACGTTCTGATGACCCGATGTATCACGGCCGCCTTCGAGAACCGCGAAAACCGCAAATACTTTCCGGGAGAGATCAGTGCAATTAAGACCTACCTGAAGGTGGATCCAGAGCTTGACTCGCGTTTCAACGACATAGGTCGCTCAAGGCGGCGGAAAGTTCAACGTCAGCGCCGCTACTGAGGAATCCTGCGCGAAAGCATCATTGTTGCGGAGAGAGGTCTAGTGGACTTGAAGAGTGGTGCGGATACGAGTTGCTGGCAGGGCAGCTTAGACAGCGTGTACACTTACATCAATACTGTCATCTTCCACCTTTCCTGTTCGTCACGACACGTAGCTCTTGCCTGTCCTCAATTTCCAAGCCGTTTCACGCCACTTCACTCTTCACCCCAACACCGCCAGTAAGCTCTCCACCAAACCCCTCTGGCACGCCCCTGGCTGGCCTTCCCAGTGCCCCATATCTCGGCCCGACCCACGCTCCCAGGAGCCTACTCCAGGCAGTCCCGCCAGCCAACACTCTTTGGATGACCTTGTACTGATGCATATCCGCATATGCCAGACCAGTCTTCGGATCTCGGAACTTCGCTGGCCAGGACGTGACAGCACAGCGCTGCTTAGCAGGCGGCGGAGGAAGAGGGACTTCGGTCCTGCCGTTGCTGCCTTGGATCGCGCGTTTGCGTGGCCGAGTGAGGAGGTAGGTCCTTTCGTCTGAGGTGAAAGGTGGATGTGAGGAGGGGAGGAGTTCGGATGCAATTGGAGTCGGATCCAGAGGGTTGGCTTCTGGTGCCTTGGATTTGGGTATTCGTTTGGTAGTAGTGTTCGAGGTGTCAAGATTGGGGAAGGAAGAGAGGATGAGGAGCGTTCGCTGGGCTTGTTCGCGGATGAGAAGTATTGGTGCTGGGGGTGGTGCGATTGGCGGCTGCGGTTGGACGGTGAATTGGTGAGAGCCTGGTGGCCAGCCGTGGTAGATATGGGGTTGTGGAGGATGAGGTGGGTAGATTGGTTGCTGCGGTGGAGGCTGAGCAGGCGCGACACCGTTCAGAGAGGGCGCGCTCGGTGTGTAGTTGGCTTGAGATGGTGGCTGTGATGGTTGCGAAGCGTACTCCTGGATGCCCTGGAGCCAAGAGACTGGTGGTTGTGCCGGAGGCTGGTGTGCTTGTATTGGCGCAATCGCAGGCTGCCCTTGCACAAATGGAGTGGTTGTTGGCTCTGGCGTTGACTTCGCCTGAGTTCCAGCGGGCGAGTCTGCGGCCACACTTGGCTGCTTCGAAGCTGTAGCCGTTGTTGGCTCAGTGCCAGCATCGCCCGCCCCATCGCCAGCTTCCTGCTCAACCACCTTCTCCTCTATGATTTCCTCGACCTTCCGACTGCCATGCGCCACCCTCTTCACCTTGATCCGCTCTCCTTCCCACAGCACACTACCACTCCAGTGCCTTATCATTGGACCGTCAAACCCCTTATTCCTCTTCGCAGCCAGCGCCTCATCCCTCAGCCTCTGCCGCTCCGCCTCCTCCCTCTCCCACTTCCCGAACTCTTTCGCGGTCTCCTTCTCGATCCTCTCACACTTCTTCAGCCGCTCCTCTTGAGTCAAGCTCGCCATGACCTGCTTCGTCTTCTCCCGCTCTGCGGCGTTCTTCATGATACGCTTCTGCTGCTCACTTCGTTTCGCGCTTTGCTTCAGGTTCTCGTGAACGATCTCGCGGTTCGAAACAGCCAAAGACCGTCCAGACTGGCGAAGAGGGGCATCAGCGGGGCTGGGAAGCCAGTTCGAGCGCTCGCTCTTCTTCTTCGGCCGCTCCACCGTAGTACCATCTTCTGCCTTGACATCGTCCGCGAGCTTCACCCTCTTCGCAACCTTCCGCAACGCCGGTACCCTCAGCTTTGCCTCAGCAGCCTTCCGCTTCTTCTTCGCCTCATTGCGCTCCTGCTTCTTCAGCGCCTTCTCGCCCTCCAAATCTTCCTGCTGCCCTTCTTGCGGTGGCCCGGCGTCTTCGTCGTCGCTAGACGAATCGAAGGCCTCATCCTCGTCTCCAACGTCCTTGTCTGAGCTCTCGTACTCTCCGGCATCCTCCTCATCTTCCGCTAGCAATTCCTTCTGCAGCTCTTCATCGTCAAGGTTGTTCCGGAGGGCTGCGTAGAAGTTGCCTGCAGTCGCGCGCTTTTGTCGTGTAGCAACGAGGCCGGTCTGTACGAGATCGTCGCTCTCGGACCCGCTGTCTGACCGCTCGTCGTCTGACATCTCGGTGGTGTGGATGTTGTGCGACGCGACTTTTGAAGACAGGTGTGGTTGGATTTGGAGGTTCAAGCTGATGTTGCTGGTTGGTTCGGGAAGCCCGGAGCTAACGGAGGTTCACGTTAACGAATAGTACAAATTCTGGAATTCCTCCAGCTTCTTCCTCAATCCTCATCAGCCATTTTCCTAGAAAGGCGTCGTGAGCTGTAACAGTTGCCCATAGACTAGGTCTATCCTGCTCATAGCAACAGCGCAGGCGCGTGGCCAAAATGCTTTTCACACTGGCTCGTTTACAGTCTCGCCCGTGGTCACATCGAAAGCCGGGTTAGTGCGCTCTTTGAGTGCTCTGTGAACGCTCGACGTCCGCGAGAACGTTGGCCTCAGCTTGCGTGCACCAATTCGCAGGTCGTAGAACCAACGTTGCTGGTATCAAGGCCACAGAATGAGTACACAGGGATCGTCCTGCAGCCTTAACGCAACGTCGTCCTCGCCTCGTTCCGCCACGCGCCAAGACGAGGTGAGAGCACATAGTCTTCAAAGCAAGAAGAGACCACCTCACGTGGCTCTAGGGCTTCTTCCGTCCTCGCAATTCGCTTCATCGAAATCGCCATGTCTCTTCTTCCACCACCCCCTTCTCCAGTTCCTCCCACAATGAAGCCGCCAACGACCTTCCTCAGCTTATCCACTGAGTTACGCAACTACATCCACAACGTCTGTGGCGATCTCAATGTACGACCTGCGACTCGGCCACCAAAGCTTCAAGCGAGGTGGGGAACGACGGTTGTAACATCCACAATTGTGTCGCATTGCGCAAGTAAAAGCAGCAGAGATATGGCCGGCCCGGAGGGTGATGTGTCCTGCTCATGCGAAGCCAAGGCGCCATCTGGGTATGCTGGCCGCACCTGCCGATAGCTTCTCCATTAACCGGTACGCATAGGTGAATCGCAACGGCGATGTGGCGGCAGGCTGGGAGAGAGAGTCAAGGAATGCCTCTCCCCGCTGTTGACTGTCTCCAAGTAGGTGAATGAGCATGCTGTAGAGATGTAATGGTTATCGAGCTCGAGAAGTGCCAGAGGTCCCGCTCGGTGACGATCGAGAAGGATGTGAAGGGCTGCGTTGATATAGGTGGTGGAGGAAAAAGTATCTGAACGCTTGCGGCATAAGGTCAAATTCGCGCTCCGCTGGCATTTCACGATAGCGGATGAGATCTGGTAGCAGGTGGTGTGAAAGTTCTCTTATGGCATTGATGCAGCTACATCCCACCTCATGAAACGCCTTCCACGTGCAGCTGCCATTCGAGGCAGAGTGGTATTCACCACCAGCACATCGATGCAGTAGTATAGAGAAGCAGCCAAACCACCATGACGCTCGCAACTCCCCGCTTATTTCTTCTTGTCCGACTTCTTGTTCTTCGCCGTACCCCGAGTCTCCTTGGCACGGTTCTTCCTCTGCTTGCCTGTTCAAGAAATATGTCAGCATCCATCGCACTCTTTCCAAACCTCCACCATTGTGATTCAAAGTGTACTCACGCTGCTGCCGGCTTGCCTTCTCAATCTTGGTCGCCTGCCCGTATCTCACCAGCCTGTAGTGGGGCTCGAAGTTCTTCATCGCCTCAGCCGAGTCGTAGATGAGCGCGAAGCCGGTGCTCTTGCCGCCACCGTACTGCGTGCGGAAGCCGAAGCAGGAGACCTGGTCCTTGGAGGCCTTGTAGAGTTCGGAGAGCTTGCCGCGGAGTTCGTCCTTGGAGACATTGGGGCGGTTGGGGTGGAGGACATCACTGTAGCAGACATTTCATTAGTATATACTTTTGGTGGGCGCTTCGCTGCAGGCGCAAGGTTTGCATTGAAGCGGTGTTCGTCGCTGGAGAGGGTGTACGCACACGACCATCTGCTTGCGGCCGAGCAGTGGGTTCCGGATGAACTTGCGGGTTCGGAGGGTGACCTGAGATTCGCTCATATTGGCGACTGTGTCTTGTCGGATGAGCAGTTGTCGAGGGTGCGTGAAAGCGCTGGAGTTCGAAGTGTCGTCGATGAAGTCTGGTTAGCGCATCAAAATCGTCGTGGGGCGGCCGGGAGTCTTGGCATATGCCTGACTTTTGGCCTTACGAGGGTCGCTGTTCTTACAACTTCATCCTACCCGACAATGACAAAAATATCGATCTCATCAATTTCTACATGACGAGACACGCTCCTCATCAGCTAAAATAACCACCGGATCGCTGTTGAACTACATGGATCCCCAGCTACTGCTCTTCCGGCGACAGTACTTCCAACTCTTCGAGCCAGACTTCCTCGCTTGGCCTCCGAAGCAGCTCTTGAAAGACCTAGGAGTCCAAGGATGGCTGTACAACAAGCTCTTCAACGCCGACGAGGTGACATATCTGCCTCCTGATAGATACCGGTATAGGGTACTCAAGCCCTTGGTAACTAAGATTGAGCAGTCTATTGAGGATCCGGAGGAAGACGTAGGTTACGCCTTCATTTCTGTACATCCATTTCGTATTCCTTTTGCGATACCACCTTCTCGTTACCACTTCTCTAATTTCATTCCTTCGCCGCAGACGATCTCGGATGAGCTAGTAACCCATCTTTCTTCCCTCGTTGCTTCGGGCTTGCTACCGGAGATTGCAGCGGTACAGCAGAAGTCCTATGTTACGTTCTCGTGCCTCTCACCAGAGGTGAACTTGTCAGATGTACCTGAGCAAGAGCCTACTATCACAGTATTGGAACGCCGCAACCTTATATCTGGCTCTACCACGACAGGCTACCGAACATGGGAAGCTGCGCTACACCTTGGCTCATACCTGCTCAGCAATCCAGAATTGATACGCGACAAGAACGTTTTCGAGCCTGGAGCGGGCACTGGCTTTTTGTCGATACTATGTGCAAAGCATCTCGAAGCCAAGCATGTCACCACCACCGACGGAGATGAAAGTGTGGTCGAAGCTTTGAAGGAGAATCTCTTTCTCAACGGTCTTGATGAGAGTGATACGGTGAAGCCTAGTGTCCTACGGTGGGGCAGAGGATTGCGAGGTACATGGGTTGAGGAAGACTTTGAGGAATGGCCGTGTGATGTTGTTGTTGGCGCGGACGTTGTAAGTTGATTGATGCTATGTGCAACGAGGACTTGCTGACAGACGCTCAACAGACCTACGACAAGACTATGATCTCAACCCTGGTCGCTACGCTTCGCTTTATGTTTGATCTCAGACCATCACTCCAAGTCCTGCTATCGACCGCCGTGCGGAATGCTGAGACTTACGAAGGATTACAGGCGGCATGCGGTACGTCCTTTACGACGTTATAAATCCATCCATGCAAAACAGCCGACTGATTCTCATGCACAGCCCATAACAAATTCAATGTCAAGGAGATTGACTTCCAGCAACAGCCGATCCGGGAACAAACAGCACTTTTCTATGCTACGGCCGTGCCATTGAAGATATTGTCAATCACCAAGCCTGACTGATAGGACTTTATCTTGTCAGAACCAAATAGACGGCTTTCCAAACAAATCAACGAGGTATGGAATACACGACAGTATATACGAGAAGCGCAGTACCCAGGAACATCGTCAGAAAGCGAGAATCTAGTCAATCGCGCGTAGACAAACGGCGGCGTGTACATCACGGAGGAGGGTAGACGTAAGAGGCAGCGAGACATCACAAACAAGAAGGGAGACGAGCGTACGTAAGATAGAGTTAAGATGAGCGGTGAACAATGTTTCGTGAGTACTCTTATGATTCGGCATCCATTTCGTCCGCAGATCTTTTCTGGTCGCACTGCGGCTGCTCGTCTGATGATTTTGCCACTCCGGTCGGCAGTTCACAGCCCCTCAGCACGTCCTTGTCAGACATCGCCTGCCCGGCCAAGTACTCCTTGATCTTGTCCGTTGCTGTCCCGTTCTGATACTGCTTGACTTTGGCGACGCCCGTGAACTCCTTCAGCAACGCTACCAGCTCGTAGTCATCGCTCGGGGCACCTTGCTTGAACTTCCTCGCCCGCTCAAGATACTCGTCCTCATCGGCCGTCAGCTTAGGCAGCATTCCGTAGGTCTTGCAGACACGAACACATTCTTCGCAATCAGGATCTACGTCCGGACAGCGGACGTTGGTGCAATTCTTGCGGCCGCAGTGCTTGTACTTCTTGCAGGCCTTGCCGATTTTGTTGATTACGAAGATGGCCTCAAGCAAGAATCCGAAACCCTGGTAATCATAGCCCCGGGTGTAGCGAAAGTCTTCTGCGTTGAGGCCGGAGTCGGGATCGAATACGTTCGATCTTCCGAAGTCTGCCAGTACCACGGTAAACCCGAATTCCGAGTCGTCAGGGCGGATGAGCAGGTTCTCGCAATGGAAGTCCATGTGTCTTGTCATCATCGTCTCACGCGAGTAGGACTCCATGGTCTCAGGGTCGACGCCAAAATGGAAGACAGCAAAAGCATTGGCGATGCAGCGTCCGATGTGATACTGTGTCCCGAGATCCAGGTCGCGGAAGCACACCTTGACAAGCTTCCGCAAAGTGCCGCCTCCAGCGTATGGAGTGGCGAGCCACTGACAGTTCCCTTCGACGTGGTGGTCGACCAAGCAGGTAATCTCCCATCGCTGAGATAAGTGCGGCAGTCTCAAGACCTCGATCTCGTTCCGTAGGTCATTCTTGTCTTTGGAACCAGACTCTTTGACAAACTTGGCGGCGACAAGGACTGGGCAGATAGCAGCAGCCCTTTCCTCGGTCTGATCATCTGCAAACATATCGCGTATCTTCGAAAGATGGTCATGCCTGATGGCGAGGTAGCAGCTGCCATTACTGCCTTCTGCGATCAGCTTAATTTCAAAATAAATTTTCCGAAAGTGCCGTCTGGATTCTTCTGCGTCACTTACCCGGCGGTTTTGTATAATTCCATAGGACTTGTGTGTCAGGCCGAATGGCTTCTGTGTTAGGCCGAACATTGCGGAGACGTTCTCGATGCCTGCAACGAGTATGTTGAATATGATGGTATCTGCTGTTCGATCTTCAATTGCAACGACCGGCGTGCTGATCCCGTTCTCGTCCGTAAAAGCAGGGCTTCGAGTATGGATTTTGGGGAGAAGCGGAAATCCGCTATACAAGTCGTAGTCTTTGGGTATATACACTCGGGCTTTCTCTGTCGCGACAGACAATGCAACAATGCTCATTGTAGCAACGACAAGTCCCATCGAGACAAAGAGGACAAAGCCGTCTCGCACAAGGTCAGCGCATTTCTTTGTTTTCAGTCAATGTTCAGCGCGAACCCAGCACCGGCCAACAGTTCCTTGTCGCCCACACGCTGCTCCGCCAAGTATTCCTATATCTCGCTTGGCATGATGAGCGGTACGTCCCAGCGCTGCTGCGTCCTTGCGACATCTGTGAACTGCTTCAAAAGTGCCGCCAAATCTTCCTCCGTCTCCGCCACAGAGCGCCTAAGCTTCTTGGCCCAGCTCAGAAACTGCCTTTCTTCGACACTTAGCTGAGGACGCACACTAGGACCCGAAGCGACCCTGAAGCAGCCTTTACAGTTGAAGTCTGGACAAGCACGACACGTGGAGCAGCCACAATGCTTGCAAATGCTGTTGACCTTTCCCACCTTTGTTGTCACGAAGATTTTTTGCATCATGCAACCCAGCTTCTCGTAGTCCTGCCGGCGACAAGCTCTGAAACGCCCTGGGGTGTCGGGATCGTGGGGTCTGGATTCATCGTATTCCCAGCTTCTCCCAAAATCGGAGAGTACCACGTCGAAGCCCAGCTGTGGGTCTGAGGTTGGACGTACAAGGAATTTGCCGCCGTGCATGTCCATGTAAGTAAGTTTCGGGTAGTGCTTCGAATGGGGTGTCATATCTTCTGAGTCAGTGATACCCCAGTGGAACAGGAGAAGAGCGTTGGCGATCTGCAAAGCAATGTGCCACTGCAGTCCCAGATGTATGTGCTGGTAACAGTTCTTGACGAGAGCTGTCAACGTTGACCCTGGAACGTATTCCATAGTCATCCACTGGCATGTATCCTCCCGGAAGAAATTGATCAGGCTGGTGATTTGAGGCTTGTGCCGTAGCACGGGCATCTCCAACAATGCGACTTCGTTTTCAAGATCGAAACCGTCCAAGCTGTGAGGAGTGTAGAATTTGACCACTACGAGACATTCTCGCAGGTTGCTGCACAGCTTGTCCCTGGAGCCATGGCATTGGTAGGCCGTACGAATCCTGTCCAAGTCGTCACGTGCTATTGTCAGATGACACGATCCGTTGCTGCCGCTCGCAAGAAATTTGATGATCCGGTGGGATCGGCGAAAGTGCTCCTCGGAACTAATTTGAGGTTCCTGTTCCATCTTTTGGGGATGATGCGCAGGCCTTTGATGAATACGAGGACTGACGGATCGGAAGACCCAAAATTGTGCTGCCAGCGCGCGGTTGGGGCGAGTAAAACGGAGATTGCTTGCTTGTTGAGGTGATGTCGTGTTGTTACGGCCATGTTGTTGGTACATATAGCCTCGTCGAACAGAGACGGTGGAGCTCTTGCAATGCCCACAGACACTCCAGCTTAAGGCAGATAAGCGAGACCATGTCGCAGAACGCCGAGACAAGCCCTTTGTCTGGCGCCACTGACTTGTCTCGAGATCCTCTCGTGTCGAGCATTGCCGAAAACGAGGGCCTAGCCCTCAGGAAATTGTGCTCACGAAGTTCAAGTGCATCCTTACCTGGTCCGTCAGACATGTTTCAATGTCCATGCCCAAAAACATTCGTCAGCAACGGGAGAAGCATGCCAGCAACACAAACCATCGTGTCTGTAAGACCCGCCGCATCTGTCTTGGTTGCCGTCGGTGCTGTCGAGGCGTACATGTCTGACATGTCCGACATTGGTACAGACGAGTAGCCATTGATCTGACCATTCTCACTCCCGCGGCTGTGTGAGCCTTCCTGCATGGTATGCATCGCCACGTACATAAAGGTGCCGGCGCTGAACAACAACAGAACGCCAGTCGCAAACTCAGCACTCATACTGCGTCCAAGTGCGGCCGAGCTGTAGCCAAGAATATGCGCAGCGCCCCACGTAAGCAGAGCGCCAACTGGTGCCGCCAGAGAAAACACAATCAGGTGAGCTCTGGCGGCGCGTTTGCTGAGCCCTTGTTTTAGTAGAACAGAAGTCAAGCCGAAAGCGGCTGGCGCCTTATGGATCATCAGAGCGAAGAAGATGATGAAGCTCAGACGGCTAGTAGTCGCAGAAGACGCGCCGAGAGCTATACCGTCGGCAATAGCATGGATAACCAGGCCTACAGTCGTCGACGACGGACGTCCGCTCAATCCATGGTGTGTCGTGCTGGAGTCTGTTGGCGGCTCCGGACCGGAAGACGTCCGAGACCGAGTCAGGCTGAATTGGTTCAAGCTGATGTGAAACCGTTGCGGTTGAGAGGGGCCACTGACGTGGCGGGGAAGTGTGTCGACCAGGTACATCAGGATGAAGCCCGTGATTAGAGAGAAGCCCACCCAGGCATGAGGGTTGTATTCTTCGTCGTGGTGCTCGTTGGCCTCATGCTCATTCGAATCTTCCAGATGGTCCGAATTTTCTTGGCCGTCGTCCTGCCTCTTGACCATGCAGTTCAACCCAGCGCCATCCAATCCTAGATCATTTGGCATGGCTGTTGCAGTTTGCCGCCATACGTTGTGCTCCATCGCTCCAGGCATTGGATTCGTGAGGACTGAGGATCGCGTCGCGACACGTATTGATCGCTCGGCATGACTGTGACTGCTCCCACTTGCTTCATACAGCGTTTCTATTCCCTCGGGTATGATCACAATCATAGAGGTGCCCACCAGAACCCCAGTGCCAAGGGCAGTGACCAGTCGCAGTTGGCGGGAGGAAAGGGAGAAGGACAGCGGGAGGATGCCGGCAAGGAAGCAGCTGCAGAGTATTAGAGCGGTTGGAGGACATACAGGGGGCCAGACAGCACGTACGAGACCGCCATTATGAGGCACAGAAAGATCAGGATCACAAGTCCATCGAGCTGCATCTTGAAGAGCGGCTGCTGTTCAAGGCCAGGCGGAGTTCACCGGTCCGCGCGAGAGCCCGTGTTGGCAGCAACGGAACTAACGTATCGTCTCGGTACGTGACATAGTCGCGCGATGTCGTAACTGTTGTGAGAGCTTGGTTATCCGTGATGACAGTTGGAGAGGTTGCAGTTGCAGCCCTTGGTTCTCCCCAGAATTGTCGCAGATCCGGCGAGTTAAGCGGCGGAAGTGGCGTTAAGCTCCATGGACGTTCGGCCCGCTAGCTGGATCCACCTCACAACGCGCTAGGCGTCGCGCTTTACAGCTTTACGCGAACTCCAACAACCGACATCACTACTTCTTGCTACTGGTGCTCGCAACAACCAGCACATCCAACATCTCAGTCGCATAGTCGCCTACTGCAAATCTCCGACGTAACTCCTTTCCAATCGAACAAGGACCTCTAAAATGGACGAGACCGAGCTAGAAGAGAAGATAGCAGAGCAGGTTGGCGAATGGTCGAGCAACTCCAACGAATGCTTCACAATCGAGCTTGTCAGCGGCGACGGCACAGTCACATCTTTCAACCCGGAGTTCACCTATCCTATCTTCGGCGAAGAGGAGGCAATCTTTGGATATCAGGACCTCGAAATCAACCTCTCGTTCGCAGCGCATAACCTCAAATCGCATCTCTCAATCAGCTACGGCACGAAGTTCCCAGCACAAGGCGAAGTGAAGCCGACAGACATTTATGAAGCTCTGCGAGACTTCCTGCCGCCTAAAGCCTTCTCGAATGAAGATGCGACGCAAGCAGTGAAAGACGAAAGCGCCGCGCAATTCAGACCACCTGGGGAGAGGATACATCGGTATGCTAGAGGCGGCCAGTCCTATGAGATATGGTGTGCCAACATGTCAGACCCCGCTGCGAGAGAGCTGCTGCAGAATATGGAAATTCTGATGCCGATGTTCATCGAAGGAGGATCCATGCTGCAGCTGGAACAAGACTGGACCACGCAGCGATGGAAGTTGTTCCTTCTCTACAACATCACGCCCAAACCAGAGGCAGGCCCGGCGTACTCACCGTTCTCACTGGTCGGCTACGGAACGTCATACCGCATCTTCACCTTCCCCGATCGGACAGACTCTGTGGAGTCCGATCTAAACATCTTCGCACCATCTTCGCAGTCGATAGATGACTTCCTCCCACCACCTGACTCCACGGTGGAGAACGATCTCGCGCCGACTGCTCACCCGGACAACATCTGTTCGCCACTTGACCTACCCAGCCGCGAACGCCTTTCACAGTTCCTCATCCTTCCGCCTTTCCAGAAAGAAGGCCACGGTCAGGAACTTTACAATGCCATGTATCGTGCACTGTCAAATCCTTCCAACGTCTGTGAATTCACCGTGGAGGATCCTAACGAGGCTTTCGACGACCTACGGGACCTTTGCGACCTCCTCCATCTCCGTGCTCACGATGAAGAATTTGCCGCGCTTCGCATCAACACCAACCTTCCAGCTGACAAGCTGATGTCCGAAACCGAGCTGCCAACCGACATCATTGTGCCAGTCGCCACCCGAAACGCGATCATGAAGCGTACCAAACTCATGCAACGTCAATTCGACAGACTTGTCGAGATGCACACTCTGTCTGCTATTCCTCCGCTCCACCGCAATCGAAGTCGCGTCACAAGGCGCGAGAAAGCCTCCAACCCGCATGACAAGGCGTACTACATCTGGCGACTGTATGCGAAGCAACGCTTGTTCCTGTTCAACCGCGACCAACTTGCGCAGCTCGAGCGGTCGGAAAGGATTGAGAAGCTGGAGAGCGCTCTTGATGCAGTGCAGACGGCCTATGCGGAGATGATTGAGAAGGTGGAGGAGAGGGAGAAGAAGACTGCAAGGGCTATTGCGAATGGAAACGGGAGTCCAGGCGTAGCGAAGGGTGGCGCAGAAGTGGAAGAGACGCAAGAGACGCCGAGGAAGAAGGAACGAAAGAGGAAGGTTGTGGAGGACGACGAGGATGAAGATGAGGAAGAAGGCACGGCGAAGGTGGTCACGAATGGCCATAAGAAGGCGAGGGTGGACTTGACTTGAACTGCTATTACTATTGTGGGAGGTTTTAGCATGGCGTTGGTGGTGTTGAGAGTCCTTGAACGGGAGGATAGGTATGCCGCGATGGCTCTTAGCCATTGCCATCGGACGGCGTTTCCATACATGACCACTGCGTTGCCCTCGGCGGCGAGGGCGGGTTGCCTAGACCGGAGTGCCTACGATCAGGTCTGCCAAGATGTCCCTTAACTCAGCTCTTCGAAGCGTCGCGTCACATCCCTCTTCACTTTCGCGGGCCACTCCAACATGCATCACATGTACGGTGCTGGCTTATTACCGACACTGATCGGTTTTCCTTGTACGACCAGCTGCACATTGATACCTTGTCAACGATCTTCGGTGCGTCCGTGCGAGTGCGACAGGTACATGTAGGTTTTGGCGTGTCATTTGCGACAGCTCACAAAGAGGACAAAACTCATTTCAATCACCCCTGGACCCGTTCAATGCTTAAGTATGGCCTTTCCTACTCATCCTTCTTTCTTCAGGTTTGCTTTTGTCCTGAATTTACAATGGCGGAGAACCTCTTGACCCTTCCGCCTGTCGTCTTCACTCGCATTGCCTAGTTGACGCCGCCTAGCGACCTGCCTGCCCTTCGGCTGACCTGTCGGGAAGTCAATGACAACGTCCTCGACACGTTTGCAAAGACCCATTTCTCCACCTTTGCAATCTTGGTCCACCATGAAGACAGTCTGAGGACTTTGCTAGCCCTTGCTCGGCATGAACGTATCGCACGCGCAGTGCGAAGGCTCGTCTTCTGCTTCGAGACCATTGTGGCGGACGATCCAGACTACGACACATGCATTTCCAACGGGCCAACAGAGCCTTCGCCGCCGCCGGGCAAGCAGGCTTTGCGCAATCAGAAGCAAGCAGAGGCTCGCCAGAATCGACTTCGCAAGCGAAATCTCGACCTGCAACTCCTCACACAAGCATTCACTGCTTTTGCTGGCGCAGGCAAGAAACTGGAAGTCGAAGTCACTCCGATGGACCGAGGCCCCATGA
Organism: Saxophila tyrrhenica; assembly: GCF_035928015.1. Classification (NCBI taxonomy): domain Eukaryota; kingdom Fungi; phylum Ascomycota; class Dothideomycetes; order Mycosphaerellales; family Extremaceae; genus Saxophila; species Saxophila tyrrhenica. The sequence goes on along the minus strand of NW_027041734.1, from coordinate 1,369,823 downwards.
AGCCGCCGTACAAGCCATGGGGTGCGAAAACGCTCTGGAGTGCTTGCGAGCAGACGCCCTTTGCATTACATGACGATGATCGGGAATGTACATCGCGTTACTTCTAGCTTTAGTCTCGCTTTCGGGCTTGTGTCAAAACTTCGGGACCAGACCATCAAGACAGTGCTAACTCTTTTCTTCCAGTCTTACACGATAGTATTTCGGGCCATCGAGCAGGGCCGTGTGATCGTCGACAAACTGAACGTTTGGCACGGAGGCTTTTCCAACACTCTCGTCGAGCTCAACTGGCGTCACAAGCTCTACAAAGCAATACGCTTTCCTTTCAACAATCTCAAACGTCTCGAGATTGCCTGCGCTTGGGAGGGTTGCGATGCCAGTGAGAACGATGTGAAGTTCGTTGCTGGTCTCCTTCAACACGCACGCTCGCTCCAGGCGCTCGAGATCTACTCTACCCATGACGACGGGCAACCCTGGGGTTGTCATCTCCACAGTGCTGTCTTCGACAGGTACCTACAGCACAATGTCACGACGATGCGATACCTACATGCATATTTCGTGACGATTGATGGACAGACGCTCTGCGAGTTTATCAAACGGAACTCCAATTTTCAGACTCTGCGGCTGAGCTCCGTCAACCTTTACTGTGGTGATGCTGTCGTCCCAATTACCGAGAGTGATGGACGAATTGCCCGCAATCTTCGAGAAGAAGCCATCAAGAAGTATTTTCGGGAGGAGACTGCGCTTGAGGACGTACAAGTCCCACTCTGCGAAGCACGCAATGGAAGGATGCCTAGCTTTCACGGCACAAGGTATTGACCAGTTCTTAAGCACCATGTGATCGAGAGAGGCGATAGGTCATCAAATGCCGAGGCGGGACGATGGAAAGAGTGTCTGTTCAAGTACAGCTGACGGCTCAGCTCCATGTAGTTTTCTTGACTCATCAGTACATGCCTTCTACTTTACATTCACGCAGGTACCAACGTCTCTTTTCGCGGCTTTGCGAGACGTTGACACTCCGCTCCACGAGGTCACGGAAATATCAACACGCTGGAGAGGTGGTGTCGTGTACTCGGAACAACATTTCACAACCCAAAGTCCTGCCTCCGCATCTTCTCTACATACTCAAACTCCACCGGATTGATCAAATACCGCCACACCAACCAGATGCAAAGCAAAACGATCCATAGCAACACCAGCACGATCCCGCATGATAACAAACAGTACATGACTGGGTCTCGATACCATCGCCGAGCATCAACGGGCTGTGCTTCCACCTCTGGTGTCGGCCTGCGATGGACAGCGTCGTTGTCATGCCAGGTACCGGCGGAGCTTAGAGCGCGTGCTGAGCGTTCTTGTATGGACGACTCCGGTGCCGGCGGGTCCTGGAGGTGGTCGATCCAGCTCTCGATTTGTGAGCCTGCGAGCCTGGTTGAATAAGATGGTGGAAAAGAAGAGGCGTGAGACTCTGCGTCGTCGTCGTTGTCCTCGTCTTCGTCGGCGATAACTGCGCCTTCTTCATCGTGTCCAGCGTCGTCTTGACCTTGGTCAGAAGCATCGTCCGTCGCTGTGCCATGCGCTGCTTGAGCTACGGCATGAGCTTGATGGTGTTGTATAGCGCCAGCATTCCCCACAAGCACTCCCGTAGCCACTCGTCGTTGCAGACCTGTCGGAGCGCGTTGTTGTTGGTTGGCGGGTAACGGTACTGCTGCTGGATTTGTTGGCGCAAGTTGTGCTGGTGGTCCTGCCCTACCGTGGCCACCTCCATTGTTCCTCGCCATAACACGAGATAGCGTACTGAGGGTGTCGAAGTGTTTACTTTGATGTTTTGTGCAGGCGTTCGCGGAGGCTTCGGTCGGGTGGAATCTACGATCTCTGCAGAAGGGCATCACGTATTGACGAAGAGGGCTTGCTTACTGAAGAATGTACAATCTGCAGGAAATCGATTGTTGAGTATGATGGTATGTGAGATGGGGTTAGACATGCCAGAGACATTGCAAGCAAGACAACGTAATCGCGGTGCCTTACTGCTGCAAGCTGCGTCGTGCGTCTGAGACACGGACATTCTGGCGGCGAGACATCTTGCTTAGGCCTCTCAGGTGTGCTTGAGCTTCTGCGACCGCCTAACGTGTAAGTCTAGGTGAAGTCCCCTCTCATCTCGTTCAGTACTGCTCGTTGTCTCTGCGATGCCATCCTCTCAAACCGGTCGACGGCCATTGTGAACGTCCCTCTGCCGCCGGTCAACGAGCGGAGATGTTTAAGGTAGCCGACCATTTCCTTCAACGGCACACGTGCAACAATCTGCTTCATGGTGTTGGCATTCCCATTGGTAGAAGCGTCAGCCATTGCGTGCCCGCCAGCGTAAGGGTCAGGTGGAGCGTAGATCTTGGCCACATCAATAGATTGACCTATGTTGCTTGTTTCTTCGTCGGAGCTGAGCGATACGACGGTGCCGCCACGAGCACTTGAGATGTCGTGGACAACCGAACCCATGCTGCTTTCATCGACCGAGATGGTGACGAGCATCACCGGCTCCATCATGACCGCCTCGCTTTGCTTCGCGCTGTTTCTCAGCGCGTGTTGTGTTGCGACACGAGCGGCAGACGAGATGGCAGCCGGCGTTGTGGTTGGGAACAGCTGTGTTGTAGGATCGAAAGTGATGGCTATGTCGCTGGAGTGGACTGGGTAGCTGTAGGCGGGCCCACGTGCAAGAGCGGCAGAAACGCCGTTCTGCATCGCCTGCAGTACAATATGTATTGGGACGTGTTCTGGTAAGCCGGGCTGATCTGGGTCGATTGAGGAGCCGTCGGCATATAGCGTTGGCGTGAGAATAGATAAACGATTGTTTTCTGCCAGATCGATAATGTGCGCGTCCCCAGCACTGGTAGCCTCACCAGAGTGGGGTTTGACAGATGCAGTACAAGCAGCTTTCGAGCTCTTACCACCGACTTCTCGCTCGAAAACTTCGGTGACCTCCTCGCTCAGAGCCGTCGGAGCCTCCCTGTACCCTATCTCGATGCTACCAATTCTGGCTTTGGCTTTCAGATCGCTAATCAAACGATCTCTGGCGATCTCGAGATGCAGCTCACCCATGCCAGAAAGATGCGTTTGGCCACTTTCTTCGTCAACCGTCACGTGGAGGGATGGATCTTCTCGCAGAAGAATGCTCAAGCTCTCTTTGATGTGCTTCTCTTCAGACAGACTGCTCGGCTCTACGCTGACAAAGAATACTGGTGGCGGTACGTCGATCGGTCGTAGCTGCAGACTGTTGATGGGTGCTGGTGGACCGACCTTTGGGTTTGTCCCAAGGTACGATATCAATGTGTCTCCCGTTCTTGCTGCTTTCAAGCCGGGTATGACCCCTATCTGGCCAGCTGGTATCGAATCAACATCAACCGCATCGTTCGCATACATCTTCAATAGCCTCTGAGCCCGCTCAGCAGATTGCAAGTTCGTATTCCAGAGAGCTGAGTTCCGGTTGACGGCTCCAGAATAGACTCTGATGTAGACGAGTACCCCTCGCTTGCTGTCTGCCACCACTTTGAATGCCAGTGCACACGCTTCGAGGTTCTGCAGGGCAAATGTTGCTTTGTCCTTGGACAGTCCCTTGCCACCTTTGGATGTTGACGCTGCGGCTATCGCCACTTTACCAGCAAGTAGTTCAGCGAGCCCGCCTTTCACTTCGCCACCAAAGCTGATCTCTGGATCCGGACGTTCGGCGGGTGACGGAAGTAGATCAACCACAGCGTCCAACACTGGCTGTACGCCAACGTTTCGAAAGCTTGCACCAGCAAAGACCGGGACGACATGTTGTGGGCGACGTAGGGCGCAGATCCGTAAGCTCTCAGTGATGTCCTCCGGGGAGATGGCCAAATGGTCCTCGTCCGCTTCCAAGTAATCTTCGACCATCGCATCGTCGTGCTCTGACAACAGTTCCACAAGAGCGATTCTGGCCTTCTTTATCTCCTCTGCCAGCTCAGAATCCTCAACTTCGAGCTTTTCCAAGCCAGAGACAGTAATGTCCTTGCCATCTCCACCTTCAGCATACCTCAAGCCTCTCAGTCCAACAACATCGCCAATGCCTTGCAGCTTGCCCTCAGCACTCCACCAGGGAATGCCGCAGACGGCCGGCCAGACACCTAGCCTCGAGCCGATCTCCTTAATGGTTTGCCCAAAAGCAGCGCCATCGCGGTCAAGCTTGTTGACGTAGATAGTACGCGGGATGGCGTATGCTGAGGCTTGCGACCAGACTTTCTCAGTCTGCGCTTCTACGCCTGCTACGCCATCGAGAATGCATACTGCGCCATCAAGCACTCGCAAGGAGCGAAGTACCTCAAATGTGAAGTCTGCATGGCCAGGTGTGTCGATGAGATTGATGTTATGAGGAACCAGAGAGCGTTGTCCGGCCGTAGTGTTCGCCGACGAAGGCGGCCAAGAGAAGCTGATAGCCGCAGATTGAATAGTAATGCCTCGCGCTCGCTCGGCGGGCAGGAAGTCTGTCACAGTACTTCCATCGTCGACGTCTCCGATCCGTCTGGTATAGCCGGAGTAGAAGAGAAACCTCTCTGTAGTCGTGGTCTTTCCTGCGTCGATGTGTGCTATGATTCCAACATTTCGAGTGCGATCCAAGGCCTCCTTGGTTTGAGCGGTGGCGAAGTGTCTTCGGACGTACGACAGGCGTATTGTGCGGACGAAGGAATACCGAATCATTCCAGTTAGCCCAAGTTCAAGAACGCCATGCGATGCAACGCTATTCCAGTGGTCGACGAGGGGTGTCCCGGTGTCTTGTTCAAGGTGGCTTATGATATGCAGGGATGTGAGGATCGGGCCGCCACGCCCGCCAGACCTTGTGCGCTTCTTACCAACCCTCGCAAACCGCACGATACCCTCATGCAGCAGTTTGATTGCGCCATGTTCGCCACTACCGCTCGTAGCTGCAAAGACGGCGTCGGTACTATTGATGGGTGCTGAGGCTTGGTAATTTATTCTGGCACATACTCTTGCGAGTCGACACTCCTTATCTAGACCAGACCGCCCGTATCATCAACCAGCAGAAGCCAACTCTTGCCTATCCCGGATCTCGACGACCCACCCCCCTCTTGAACTCTCGCGCCAGTACGCTCAAGAACAACGTCTTCGTTGGAATCGGCTCTGCGGCCTCCAACAGCTTCGAGCGGCACGAACGCAACAGCGTCGCACATGCAAGGCTGGATCACAGGAAGGCGACAACTGGCAAAACGAACTGCGCGTACGCGGAGCTTGGTGCTCGAGTTTGTCGACGCTGGGCGGCGCCACGAACCCCGCGCTGGATCCTATACACTTGGACGTCAAGATGGAGCACAACGACCTCGCCCGTATGCCCTCCCAGTACAGTGGACACGGCAAGGCGAGAGCAGGTCCGAGGCCGGTTATAACGACGCCGTCGTCCAGCAGGAGCAGAGTTCCAACCCTCCCGATTCAGATTCCCACCAACGCAAATGTCTCTGGGAATCTACCGCCTTCGGCGCCGGCGAGCCCGCCGACACCTGCGCCCTCTCCTACCATGGGGACTGCACCCGACTGGTCTTTCGCGTCGCCGCGTGAGGAACTGGGTCATGAAAAGCTCGAAGACGACGCCGCGATCGTGAGCAGTGTTGGCTACAGGCACATGCGCGCAACCTTCGAGAGTGCGGACAATGATGAGCGGCAACGAATGCTTGCCGAGCTTCTCAATATGTGTGATGGCAAGTTGCTGGGATTTGTAGCGAGTTTCGTGGGGCCTCGTCTGAAGAGAGATCCGTTCTCAAGCCTGCCTAATGAGCTGTGCTTGCGAATACTGACCTTCGTTGACGATGCCAAGGCACTGGCTAGGAGTTCGCAAGTCTCCAAGCGCTGGCGAGAGCTAGTCAACGACGACCTTGCGTGGAAGAGGTGCGTAACTTTTGCTTTCGGCTTTCCCTCAAACGAAAATCTGCTAACACCTTGTTCTTTTCCTCCACAGTCTCTGCGAAAGTCACGCATTCCGCAGGCTCTCAGACGAAGCACCTGTATCCCATTCACGTCGAGTTCCAGCAGCACAGAGCTCGAATCAAGAGCACAACTATCCGTATGGCTTGCACAACTCCGCATTGCAAGGACTATCAAGCTCAGCGCCTGACTTGACACGCCGGATAAGTATGAACACTTGTCCAGCTATGTTAGCTGATACACAGTCGCCCCGAGTGACACCATCTTCGACCAACAAGCGGCGACCAAAGGCGATGACTTACCGTTCTCATTTCAAGCAGCGCTACCAAGTCGAAACTGCGTGGCGTACAGGCGGCACAGTGCATCCGAGGCAAATCACCCCTGATCAAGGTGTTGTAACGAGCCTGCATCTCACGCGCAACTACATCATTGTAGCTCTCGACAACGCCAAGATTCATGTCTTCGATCCCGAAGGCCGGCATCTGCGCTGTCTACAAGGCCACGTGATGGGCGTGTGGGCGATGGTCCCACATGGAGACACCCTGGTGTCTGGTGGTTGCGACAGAGATGTACGGGTGTGGGACTTGCAGACAGGCCAGGCTGTCCATATGCTACGAGGGCATACCAGTACCGTGCGGTGTCTGAAGATGTCTGGCTCGAACATTGCTATTTCTGGCTCACGGGACACGACATTACGAATTTGGGATATCAGGAAGGGGATTTGCAGGCATGTCCTGGTGGGACATCAGGCATCGGTCCGTTGTTTGGAAATTCACGGTGATCTGGTGGTATCTGGCTCTTACGACACAACCGCGAGGATATGGTCAATCAGCGAGGGGCGGTGTTTGAGAACTTTGCAAGGCCACTTCAGCCAAATCTACGCTGTGGCATTCGACGGCAAGCGTGTGGCGACAGGTTCACTTGACACTTCTGTCCGTGTCTGGGACCCGAAGGACGGTAGATGCTTGGCCCAGCTGCAAGGCCACACGTCTCTTGTCGGTCAGCTCCAGCTGCGGAACGACACTCTGGTTACGGGCGGTTCCGACGGATCAGTCAGAGTCTGGTCACTTCAGACGTATTCTGCAATTCATCGCCTTGCAGCACACGACAATAGTGTTACCAGTCTGCAGTTCGACGACAGCAGAATCGTTTCTGGTGGTTCGGACGGCAGAGTCAAGGTGTGGGATTTGGATCGCGGCGTCTTGATACGTGAGCTTGGTAGTCCGGCAGAAGCCGTGTGGAGGGTTGTGTTCGAGGAGGAGAAAGCCGTTGTGCTCGCGAGCAGGAATGGAAAAACTGTCATGGAGGTATGTCGAAGGCCGCTCCATCATCCTGCTTTCAGAAGATCGCTTTGCTGACATTCATTTACCAGGTATGGTCTTTCGCCCCACCAGCGGAAGATGATTTCTCCGGATCGTCTCGACCTCACTCTCACACGCTCGCGCATGCCAGCAGCTCCATGTCGATGCCTTCGATTGCTCCTTACCAAGACCCAGCATATGGCGAACGTCCGCAATGGTCTGGGAGTCATCTCCACAAGGAGGAGTCTGCATTGGAGCAGCAGCAGGATGAAATTATGAGCGACGCTTACGATTGGCAAGCAAGGAACGACGACGACGACCCTCAACGAATACAAGAGAACCACTCATGACCGGAAGTGGATGTGATTCAGTAGCAGAGGAGGCATGATTGCAGGAGGCATGACAGCATGATAGAGCCTGTGTTTGGGCATTTTGGGGGGTGTCCGGGCGCACGACATCCATGTCAGTCAATTCGGTTGCGCAGAGCGCGCTCTGGTGGGATTTGTTTGCCCTTCTGTGCATATCTCGTACGGCCTTGCGAGGCCGCTATATCAGGTACCTTGGTTTTTGTATCCTCTTCTTCATCCTCCATGTGACCACTCGCACGTTTCTTTTCTTCGACTTCACCTCATCGCCATCACAATAAAGCATTCACACGTGCCTTTCCATGCAAAGTCAGTATCATCGACACCTACCATATTGACCACTCAACTGCGTACCAGAACTCCTTCGAACATGGAGACAACGCCCCCAGCTGGCAACCAACGCACCAACGACGAAGTGGTGAAGGACGCAACAAAGCTCATCGCCCTGCTCGATAGATACTCCGTCCTCCGCGGTGACACCCTCACCACATGCCCAGATATCACTCCAATTCTGGTGCAGAACACCGAAGAAGCCATGGGCAACATCAAGCCCGGCATTCCCGCAGCGCTGCAGATCTACCCGATCGTGCCGCTGTCCAGTCACCTGGATGAGCTGGATGCTGAGAGGGCCGAGATGTCCAGGATCAGGAGCGGGTTGCGCGTTCTTATGACAAAGGACGAGGTCAAGAGTGCGGCCAAAAAGATCATAATGGACGAGTACGCGCGCTTGATCCAGCCGAAAGATGTCATGGAGAAGTTTGAGAAGAAGGAAACAACAATCATGCTCCTACAGCTGCGGCATGAGCAGGCCAAGGAGAAGGAGCCTAAGATCGAGGAGTTCAGCTTTGAGCTTATTGAAGGGTTGCTGAAGGATGGGAAGGTGTCTCGAGTGTGGACGTACGTTGTTATGTCCTTGTTTGTTCCCGTGGTGCCTTGCTAACACTCTCCTGCGCTAGCTACTGGCTTGAGAAGAACACTTCTTGGGATGGGTTCCTGTCATTCCTCACCAAGGCTTCAGTGAGTGGATTTGCCGAAGCGCGCGGTCACCCAAGAGGATACAGCTTGAAGGACGGGAAATGGTTGTACTCTCTTATGAACGCCCAGTACGTTCAGCAGGGCAACCACCACGACCTGGCCACAACGGAAGACTATCGCGCCATGAGAAGCCACATTGACAGTGGGAAATGGGCGTGCATCCTCATCATGCACGAGCTGGTGTGGCAAGAAGCGAGGGTCAAGCAAGCGATGCCTGTGAAGGATGGACTTGAGCTGGATGGTGTATTTCTAAGTGGATGGGACGAATTCGCCAATGTTAACTTTCATCTCTGAAAAATTGGTCCTGAAGGCTCAAAATGGTTGATTGACAGATGCAAGAACGTGTTGCCGTGTTGCGCCGACTTCTTCTGCTCAACAGTCGAGCTCATACCATGGCCTCTATGCGATCCACGGGACATTCAAGATGTGGACCAGCAGGAGGCGTATACAATTAATCTTGTTATCTCCTTTTCAATACCTTTCTATTCTGTGAATGACCGTGTCTTCGTCTCTATCAATTAAAGTTTCTGCGTCTCTGTTAACGGTCGTGTCTTCATCTCTGTTAATGGACGTCTCTTCGTGTACCACCCTCCCACAAATGCTTAACAAAGGAAATCAGCGGCGCCAAGATCCTCCTGTCTCTCTCGTCCATTGGCCATTCGCAAACTCGCCGGCAGTAGTCACTGGACATCATTAGCGAGGTTCCAACCAAGTACAGCGTATGAGCGTGAACGTACAGGCGATATTTAGCGCCCAGGTCTCACAGGCTCTACGTCATCGTGGTCAGTATCGTCCTCCTGCGGTTCCTTCCTGACAGGTCGTGCCGGCACCGGGGCGCGGCGAGCTTTTCGCTCGTGCATAGGCCCTGGCGGTGCTCTGCGCGCGATAGGCATCCCGGGGGTTGGCTCGTTGATGAGACAATGGAAAGGAGGCGATGTTGGCCGGCTCACCTTTTCGAAGTGGATCGGCTCTGCCTGGCGTTTCCTTTCGTCCCGAACTTTCTCCTTGAGGCCGCTTAGCTTGTGTTCTCGCCGCATCTGCAGAAGTCCCAAACGCTCTTCCTCTTCGTGCTTCCGCAAAAGAGGGTTATTGCCTTCCACGTCGCGGAGTTGGGCTTGAGATATGGTGTAGCCTTGATCTTGCACCGTTGATCTCTCCCGTGTCATTGCGTGCGCTCTCTTTCGATCCAGACTGCGCATCTTCGCATCCTTGCGGGAGAAGCGCTCCTCGTCGTCGCAGTTGTCGTCGTTGTCGCCGGGTTCACGCATGGCAGAAGTCCCTAGATGGGCTGCGGTCTTGAACATCCCGGAATGGGACTGGTAGCTGGAAGGTCTGCCGGTATGTTGCATGGTCATGCGGTCTTTGTGGGAGAGTCGAAGAGGCGCGGTGTCTTGCTGGTTGGCCTCCATTGGACTGTCTGTCGGATCCTGTAGGCACGACGAGTGTTCTTCGGCCTGGTCGGTGGTACTGCCTGGCGAGAAGTGTTCGGGGGATGCCATCGCTTTAGTAATGAATGAATACCAAGTGTTTGAGAATGCAATCAATGAAGTTCTGGCGCAGTGGGTTTGGTTGGTGGTAAGATTACATTTGAGAGAAGAGTAATGAAGAACATGTATCTTTACAGCGTCCGAAGCAACTCCATCGCCATGCCTGAAGAACTCTAATGAGGTGGTTGTTTCCTGGAACAGAACTCTAGTGGTCGAAGAGCAGTTTCCTGGTAAGCTGCAACAGATAGGTCAGTCTTGCCATTGCGAGTATAATGATTGGGGTTGCACTTACTGCCCAACCTCCTGCTATCCCTCCAACGATGCTGCCCGATATGAGCATAGGTTTCACACCTCTTGTGCTCTTGAAGATCATCCCGCTGATGCCACCCGCTGCCACGCTATTGAACGAATCATGCTTCCCCCGATAGTATCCTATTGTGCTATTGATGCCGTTGTACATCATTGCGACCACTCCTGCGGAGTTTCCCAAGAACGGCCCTCTTCGTGTGATGGCGTTGAGCGCAGAGTTGAGTCGCAGTTTAGGGGGTGCCGTTGGCGGTAACCGGTTCAGCCCTTCCACCAAGCCCCATGCTCCCCCTGCCGCCAGCGCGGATAGATATGTTACGCCTGTTCCATAGCACAGATCATCCGACCATCCTCGTGATGGTAATACCGATCGGCCGCCTGGCAGGTCTGAGAGTGCTGAGTCGTCGAGGGAGAGGTAGTCGAGAGTGTCGCGGTCGAGGCCTGCTAGAGGGTGGAGCGCTGCTGGGTCGAAGGACCCCGGGTTCATGAAGGAGCCGACATCGTCGCCTGAGACGTTGTTGAACTGCACTGGGCCTGCTGGGTCGTGGATGGTCTCAGAGTCGGATGGCAAGGGCGTCTGCTGCCGCGAGGACTTCCCCGAAAAAGCGTCCCACACCCCCATTGCTATATGTCGCGATCGCGGTGATGAATGGAAGACTTCGTGATGGCGGGACGATCTGACTGATGGCGTCGGCGTGGCATAGAAAATAGTTCTGGCGATATGACCTCGCGGTCCTGCCGATTCGGGACTAGTCTTTCCCGAAGGCTTGGCGACACCGACTTCACGTTCACTTTCAACCTTACTCGCTTCTTTCTCGGATATCAATTTTGTCTATTTCTCGAGCAGATCTCTGCAACGGTTGTCCAGAGATCGGAACGAGCAATGACATGGAGTCTGTGCCTACAAGAGTCACAACGTAAGGACTTCGCTGCAGCCTCGCTTCTCGTAGCCAGGAAGCATATATCTCGAGCCGCAAACGGGGTTTTCTCTGCCACGGGGAGTTGAAAGGCCTACGCGCCAGCTTTGGAAACCATTTTGCTCATTTTCCTCCGTTCCTTATTGGAAGCTTGACTCATACAGAGTCTCCTTCTCGAAGGAAGTCGCATCATGAGACTTGATCTAGCACTGCATTGGCAACATCATTCTCCGATCGGGGTCTCATAACTCCAATATGCTTGAAGATTCGGATAATAACGATCGTTTGCTCGATGAGGAGCAGCTCAAATGGATTGCTCGCAACTCCAAGACGCTGATACCTCACCAGCAAGCCTCTGCTGGAGCTGACGAAGCGACGATGTAAGAGAATCCCAATGAGCGGTGAGCAGCGTGTTCAACAGCCACAAGCGAAGACGACTAAGACTCTTACAGCGATTTGAACTCCAAACTCCAACAGGTCTTGCGCACTTCATCCCAGCACAATCTTGGTGCAACACATCGAGTTGCGGCATGGAATGCACTGTGCTCTCTCGTTGATGGTTGCGCACACTCGGATCGCCATGATCTACACAAACTCCTATGGTCCAATGACACCTGGCATCGAATCTTCTTCCTCTACTTAGACCAAAGCCACAAGGCAAGACCTAAGTCGTCAAAACAATTGCTTAACACTCTAAGCTCATCCTGGCTGAAGACAGATGGTCCATCGAAGAAGGGTGAAGTGGTCGCCGCGGAGCTGATACGAACACTGCTCGAGGACAATGAAGTCAGTAGGACCAAGGCATGTTTGCAGGCTACTGTTCACTTCTTGTCTAGAGGTGTGGTGTCCATCGACGGGATCCTTTCACAGCTAGCACCCGAGGACGGCAGAGGAGGCGATATGCGGATTCAAGATAAGTTTCAACGGCTTCTATCCTTGCTATTTCAAGGTCTCGCACGCGGGGACGTGGGATCAGCTACAGGCCAGTTGCTCGCTGTGCTACTTAACAAAGACTCCTCACCACAACCTTTGCCAGGTGCCTCAGGCTTCGAATCGATGCCGGCCTGGGTACCTCCGATGAGGGACACATTACTTCAAGGCAATGTTGACCTTGGAGAACTGCGGCTATACATCTTCCCGGTCCTGTTCAAGCGGAGCGTACATGATTACCTGGGATTCTTGCAGGCCCTGGGAGTGTATCAGCTGCTCGCAACCGGACATACGCACCACGACGATGGGGTTCATGCGCCCGTCTTGTACGCAGCTCTGCAGAGTGGCAAAGAACATGGCCTGTTGTATGAGACAGCAGACAGCTCCATCTCACACTGTTCGACTCATATCTCGATCCCAGTACGCTCCATCGGCAGGATGCTCCGGGATCGCTCGCGACCTGCTCGTCTAACTGGACTCTCACTACTCATCACTTCTCATTCAGCAACACGTCCCCTTCCCGCAAAGACGTTTTGGCTGCTCAAACGCTATTTGCACGTCTTCCTCGGCGATAGCGACGCGGATTTTCGTGGTGAAGTGTTCAGTTTGATGCAGAGGCTTGTGGACCGCTTGAGGGCCATTACCGCTGTGGCTAGCAGGCAGACGAATGTCAGCAGCGAGGCAGCAGCTTCACTCTGCCACGGTCGTGACTTTCTGCACTGGCTGCTACAGTTTTTGGGCTCGGAACTGAGACCTACTGCCAGCTACCAGCATCATATCTGCGCACTGAAAACGGTGCTCATCATGGCGAGGTCAGGACTGGACGATGCGGTATCAGTTACTCATCTCTCGAAGACGGCTACAGTTGGTGAAGCAAAATGGCCATTCCACATTTCCATCTTGACGCCTGGACTTCGACGGGGGCTTTACGATCTCCTCCTCGATCCTTTTGACGATGTCCGACAAACTTCAGCCGCAATCTTAGGCATTTACGCTAGCGTTCGGGATGCTGAATCGCAAAACGACGTGTGCAATGAACTGTCGGGTATCGTTGGGCGGTCTGAGAGTATGATGTTGGCATCAGGACGAGCTGACCAAGCCGACGGTGTGGCACATTTGTACGCGCTGCTCTATCGTGAGCGCGCAGAGCAGCCTCAAGAACCGAGCTCGAGCATGGCTCTATGTCAATCGGTTTTGACGCACTTGGTAGGCACTCTGGAGCAGATGCTGGACACTGCCAAGAAAAGCCTCGCAACGGCGACTCAGAAATATCCTCTCCACGGTCTGCTGACCAGCCTGCGATATGTGCTGTGTCAGAAGGACTGTCGCTACGATTCTGAAGACATACCACAGCGGTTGGTGAACTGCTTGCATTCTCTATGGACTGTCGTTCGACCGGTGCTCTGTGACGATGCTCCTGAAGGATACGTGCCGGAACAGGCAGATGAGACTATCGAAATCTCGACCAAGGACACATTGAGCTACTGCTGGCGTGCACTGAAGGAAAGCAGCTTACTAGCAGGGAGCCTCATCCAGCAGGCCACGATATCTACAGAACAGGTTCTTGCACTGAGCGACCTCTGCTTCACGCAGCTCTCCGAATTAAGACATCGTGGCGCCTTCTCTACAGTCGCTCAGACCTGGGTTGCTTGTTGTCTGCGCTGCCACGACCTCAAGACCGAAGACGGCCAAAGTGTCACCGAGCTGTGGTACGACAGAGTCCTTGGCATCTTGAGAGACGGCCATCTCATCAACACTCGTCGCTCCGCTGGCCTGCCCTCCCTCGTCTGCGGACTGCTCATCTCCCCTGGACAGCTCCCATCTGTTGCCAAGGCATTTGACGACCTTACGTCAATTGCTCGGCAGCCTGTCAGTCAAACAAGTACACAAGAGAGCAGCCTACCACAGGTCCATGCTCTGAATTGTATCAAGGACACACTCAAGAACACTCGCCTGGCCGAGCGATCTGAACGCTACGTGGCACACTGCCTCCGACTGGCCGCGGATTCCCTGCAATCGGAACCGTGGGCCGTCCGCAACTGCGGCCTGATGCTCTTCCGTGCTGTCATTGACCGCCTGCTTGGCACCAGCGAAGCTCATCTGGACGAAAGCCGGCAGGCCTCAACCACCATCTCGACTCAGGATCATCCGGAGTTGCTAGGCATCGTCCTGGAAATTTTGCACGCCTCCCAAAGTGCCACTCACTCGAAGGGCAGTGAAGGCGTCTTCCCCGCTCTGCAGCTCCTGCAGAGTCTCGAGATCCTTGCTTCGAGAGTGGACGAGATACAGGAGGTGGTCCTCAACTTGACAGCGAACGCCTCATGGCACATACGAGACAAGGCTGCCCGCGTGTATGCGAGGATCGCGCCAGAGAGTACATCCTTGAAGAGTGTTGAAGCTGTGCTGACTACTTCGACTTCTGGTCAAAACGCCCTTCATGGCGCTTTGCTTTGTGTCAAGTACCTGGCTGTCGAAGCCCACCATGCACGAGAAGCCCAAAGTCGCAACACAGTTGATGAACAAATTAGCAGGTCAGATTTGCCAGCAGCGCGGATATCGGAAGCAGTAGCCTTGCTTGCACGATGCGACAAGCTGTTTTACGGGAAAATCTCGCACGCTGTCAAGGCAGCATACGTCGATGCAGTGGCGGAATGTCGATCGAGAGCAGTCCCAGCCTCACAGCCTGTTGATTCCGACCCCCGAACGCAGGCAAATCAAAGCATGACGCCGCCACAGCCCTTCGATGTCGAGTCAGAGCTGGAAGATATGCTGGTCCGTGCTCCGCGCAATCCACGCTCAGCTGGCGACGGGGTGGTGCTCCGCAGTCTAGCATGTGCATTTGCTACTACCTCGGTGCGGCGCTTTCATGCAGATATTGAGGAGATGGAGACCATCATGTTCAACCTTGGCCCTCGTGATGCCGATGCCTGCTCAATGCTTTTGAGTCGCTTATCTTTGCAAGACAGCCTGGACGAGAGTGTTGTGCAGCTTTCGTCAATACACGTCTGCACCGATATTCTTGTCGATCATACTTCGATTGGCCTGAAGTGCCAAGCCCAAAAATTCTTGTTGGACCTTTACGACAAGCACGAGCTCTCACCTGAAGTGCTTTCTGTATTCCTGGAAGTCATTGCGTATCCGACGTCTCCGCTGGCAAGAGGAGCTAACCAGGCCTACGCAGATCAGGGGCTGCAGCTCGGTGTCATCGCGCTCGACCACCGCCTGGAGAGTCCCGACGACGACAAGTCGGTAATCCATCCAGAGCTACAGCGCTGGTCGTCCTTCTGCTCCGAAGCCGTGCGTGAAAGTGAGTCGTCCCTGTACAGCCGAGAAGCAGGTGCATTTGCGCTTCGAAGGGTTCGATCTGGATTTTGGGAGTTCTTGAACCGCGAGAGCTCTCCGTGCTTCTTACGCATGTGCCTTGCTGTTTACGATCTCCTCAATGACGATGATGAAGACATTCGACTGCTGGCCGTGGTGACCGCGAACGACATCGTTAAAGTCTCTGCATTAGAGCGGCCCTCGGGTGTGCTGGAACCTGTCGAGGCCCGGAGCAGTATTCTTCGCTTCATGGTTCAACGATGGCTCAACGATGTCGAACTCGCCACGGAAGCATACACGCGAGCTTTCAGACCGCCTGGTTCCGATGACAGCCATACGATCGAGGAACAGCTAGACAACGCTGCAGCTGTAGATACGGCGCTATTCGCTGAGGAGAAACAGAACCTATACATTGACGACGCTACTGAGATCAAAGCGTGGACGGAAGTCTTGCTTCGCCTGGATGCATTCGCATTACCGCAGCATTTGCTCAATCACCTCTCGCGGAAAGTCATGAGCGGCCTTGAGAGTCTGCTGAAGAAGGCGGCTAATAACGACGACGGCGCGCTTGGCTGGAGTACTAAGCCAGGCGTCTTCATTCTCGGCCTGCAGATCGTGTACAGCGCTGAGGTCTTGTTGCATCTCGTCGCCAAAGGACGAAGGGTGGCTGTTCGACCATCAGAATTGCGGTCGAAGTTGAGCAGGCTTGCTACGGTATTTGCTGCTCAGAAGGTGAACGATCTCTGGCAGCGTGAGGTCTGGAGAGTGCTAGGAGATGCTACCTTACAGCAGGCCATTCACAATGCTCAGCTGATATGCCTAATAGCAAAGATATTGGACAGGTAGCTGAAAGAAATTGGAGATCTCGACATGTGACTACCTTTTGTGCCATCCAGATGAATCCTAAATGTTCAGTAATTTGAGTGACTGGTGATAGATACCTGCTCCCTGCCAAAACACTGCAGCCATAAACCCACGTGGGCTGCAGCTCGACCTCACCTCGCTTCCAACTTGCGAGCTCGACTGAATCATCCCAACCCCGACTGTAACTCACTTCCGATCACGCCAATGTATCAGTAAAAGGCCATATCCACTCAGCCACCACTGAGTCCTACACCCATCGAAATCATCAGCAAAGTCTGTACCAGTGGTTGACAATGACGCGCAACACACCAAGGGCTGGAGGAGCCGCCCATCCACAGGCCAATACTCCTTCAACGGACTCCAAAGCGAAGAACGTGTTGATACTCATCGCTGATGATCTCGGTCTGGATTATTTAAGCAGCTACGGCTGCAAGTCATTGAAGACACCCAACATTGACAAGCTCGCCGCCGCCGGAAGCAAGTTTACGAATGCCTTTGCTTCAACAGCATCCTGCAGTGGGAGCCGAAGCAACATCTACAGTGGATTACATGTACGTGTGCTCGAGAAGCAGATCTGCTCGACAACTGAGCAATGCTGATGAACGGAAGACCCATGAGAATGGCCAATACGGTCTAAACCAGCAGAAGACACACTTCCAAACATTCCAATACATCAACACCGTACCGAAGCTGTTCAACGCCTCTGGCTTCCAGACCGGCATAATCGGTAAAGTGCACGTCGGCACCGACGAGGCGTATCCATGGCAGGTCAAGGAGGAGAGTGGGACGAGAGATGTAGCGTACATTGCTGATCGTTGCGACGCCTTCTTCCAAAAGGCCAAGGACGATGGGAAGCCTTTCCATCTGTCTGTCGGATTCATTGACCCTCACCGGGACATTCGGACTCGTGGAGGCTTTGGCAATTCTCGAGACCAGTACGGTCATCGTATCGATGTTCCTCACTTCGAGGCAGATGAGGTCGAGATCCCGGAGTGGATCAGTGACTTGCCCAAGACACGACAAGAGTTCGTCGAGTACTATCGTGCTATATGTCGCGTGGATATCGGAATCGGTCGCATCATGGAAGCGCTGGAGCGCCAGGGCATAGCAGATGAGACCCTGGTCATCTTTACGTCGGACAATGGACCGCCTTTCCTCAATTCCAAGACCACGCTGTATGACTCCGGCGTCCATCTCCCCTTGATCATACGCAAACCCAATGCTCAAGGCGGCATCACGAACCCGCAAATGGTGTCCTTCATCGACCTCCTGCCTACAACGCTCGACTGGGCCGGCATTGATCTCGACTACAGCCCCGGCTGGAACTTCAAGAGCCCACCTCGTCGTGGCAGCTCCCTTCTACCAATCCTAGAGACCTCCGAGCTCCTCCCAGAAGACCAATGGCAACACCACATTTTCGGTTCCCACACCTTCCACGAGAACCAGAACTACTGGCCCACTCGCTTCATGCGCACGCGCAGGTACAAGTACCACCGCAACGTCGCGTGGCGGCTCGACTTCCCGTTCGCAGGCGACCTGTACGCAAGCTTGAGCTTCGAAGCGATGCGGAATCAGAAGAAACCCGTCATGATTGGCAACAGAACTCTGAAGGATTACATTTTCCGTCCACCGGAGGAGTTGTACGATCTTGAGAAGGATCCGCAGGAATTGCATAACCTAGCTTCAGGTGAGGCGCACAAGGAGATCTTACTTGATATGCGTGAGAAGCTGTCTTTGTGGCAGAAGGAGACGAAGGACCTGTGGCTTTACCGTGACGGGCAGTCCATTACGATGTTGACAAGGTATGCGAATGATGGGCTCGAGGTGCCGGATCGGCTGGACTTTGATGTTGAGGAGCCGGGGACGATGGGGGTGCCGAAGACGGACTTACTTACGGGTTGAAAAGTAGACCGAGAATGATGTATTGAGCTTCTACTGTTGCCTGATCATTTACGATCGGCGGCGAGACTGAGAATGCACCGCGACCCATGGATTGTCAGGCTTTTTTGATTTTCCGCAATATGCCTTTAGAGCTGCTTGGACGTGGTAGTCCGAATGCTGCTCGGTGAAGAGGCTCGCGGTCTAACTTCAGACGTGAGTAATGAAGGAATGGCACACATGGTTGAGGAGCACACGTTGAACGCTTGCTATTTGTGCGTCTTCGCGCGAGCTTCTCTCTCAACTGGGTCCGCCAGAAGTGCATACTTCTTGTCCAGGCAGGGGGCCTTGGCCCAGAGTATGCCGGTCGTTCTGAGCGTTGGCAGCCCTTCCCCACTGAATACTGCAGTGTTACCGATCTGTATTGAGAGGGCGGTCTCAGGAACCTTTTTGATCAGGCCGCGACGCTTCAACGGCGCTCCGCAGCCTTGATGAGTAGCCGATAGCGAGCTACCATGAAACGTCGGCCGAGTGCACTGCGTCATTCGAAGAGGTTCGCGGTAATGTTTCTGGCATGGGCTTGCGATGCATGTCTCCTCAAGTCTGGCCAGCTTCCGGGTCATGTCCAGGAGCCCACAGCAAAATCGACAATGTCGCACAGAGATGCTCACAGTAAGAGCTGTTGTCCACTCTTGCGCCATCTCTCACGTCCCCTCAAACTCCAAACACTTCCTCCTCTCCTCCTGCGCCTCCCTCGCAATCATATAATCATCCTCGTCCACCTCACTCCCCTCTTCCCCCATCCGCTCTAACTCCGCATCATCCACCAAAGCCCCCGTCCCGCCCTTCTGCGAAATCGCCCATATCCCCTCCCTCGCCCTCTTATGCCTCTCCCGATCCTCCTCGATCCGCTGCTCAATCTGCCGCTTATCCAACCTGATCCCAGGGTTATACACCGGATCCCGCACACTCGACTGCGGCGTCGCTTTCTTCACCGACCCCGGCGGCTCCACCGCGCTCGTAGCACCAGTCGGATGTCCAGGCGAACTCTGCGCCGCTACATCCCGTCCAGCGATCCAGTCTTCCAGCTCCACGACCGTCTGCTTCTGCAAGAACCCCTTCCCCTCCAACGCCGTAAGCACTTTCCGCACGACCCTGACATTAGCCGCTCCACTCCCGTCGTCGGGCGCGACTAGATCCACGATCCGCAGAATATCCCTCTCCATCATGCGCACGTATCCCAGCTCGTTCTGGCCTTTCGCGAGGTCGCAGAGGGCGGGGAGGAAGTACATGATGTTCGCGCGGTTGTTCATGTTGTTGCGCTCGAGTTGCTCGAGGATGCATGAGTGCAGATCGTCGCTGAATTCGGAGTGTTTGAGGGCGTAGTTGGCGGCTTTGGTCGCGGAGGTGGTGGAGGCGTTGAGGTGTTGGAGCTGGGAAGTGAAGCGCATGCGCACTTCGAATGGGTCGGCCATGGTGTTAATTCGGTGGTGGTGGTGGGGGTGGTGGAAGTGAGTGACGTTCTAGGGCATCGTGTTGCGACTACAATGTGTCGAGGTGGTAGAAGTCTAAGACTTTAGAATGCTGGAGTTACACATTCACATGTTCGGAACGCTAGCGGCTGCAGCCGAAGCTTGGACTGCAACTCTGGAAGGAGCCTCAGCGCATGTGACACAAGATAGAACGGCACAGATGACGATTGTGCGGTCTGATGGGCGTGCTTATATTGACACGTCTATGTAACAGTCAAGCCGCCACTGCCTGGATGAAGGTCTTTCAAAACAGCTGTCGGAAAGGTCGAAGACACAATCAACATTGTTCTCCTTCCCCTCCGGTGATATGGCCAGAGACCGCTCCTCCGCTGGCTAGACAGCTGCAAAGATCGACAGACAAGGCTCGTCGGGATGCTTGCCAGATCGACAGCGACCAGTGAATCCAGCTGGACGTCCCGCATCGTTGAGCTGTGCGACTGTTAGCTCCAGCTCTGCAGAGCGGCTGTGACACAGTCGCGAAGCAGCGAGTATCCTGGAACGGAGGGTCCATCACGCGATACCGCCCTCGACGCCGTTGCATGATATTTTGAGTCCAGCCATGCCATGTTCTCTCCACATATCGGTCCTTAGTGTTGAGAACCGTGTTCGCGAGGTGTCTCACAGCTTATCCAGCAGCGTTCGCTTTCTCCTCTCAAGCAGCTCAGTCTCCACTTCCTCCGCCGTGGGTAGCTTCCATACCACCCCATCCCCAACATCTCCCGGCAAAGGCTCCCACTCCGGATCCGCCTTCTCATCCTCCGCCATCAACGTCTCAAACGCCTCCTTCTCCTTCTGCGCCTCGTACGTCAGCAGCTCTCCATCCTCCTCGTCCAAGTTATACCCGTAATACCCGGCATCAACCCTACTCCTCAAATCCGCTCTCACCTCCCCACCCTTCTTGCCCTCACCTTCCTCTTTTCCCTTCTGCGCTGCCTGCTCAAACAACTCCTTCACCCCCGGTAACTCCCTCGCCCGTCCAAAATACCTATAGCCCTTCCCACCTCCCTCGATAACCCTCCCCTCCTCATCCGTCACCCTCCCACCGCCCCTCATATAATTCGGCCCACCCAGCTCGCGTATCCGCATCTCCCACTGCCATTTCTCTCGAAACAGCTTATTGAGTTCATCGTTGATGTCGCGGATCTGGTAGTCGCTTAAGGCAAGGTCTTGGATCTTAGTGACTTTGCGCGAGATTTCTTTCAGCACTTGACCGCGCCATCGCTCGCAGGTGGGGATATGCTCTTGCGCGCTGATGGCTTTGGGGCGGCGGGTCTTGTTGATGTCGAGGATTCCGAGGTCGCTGGCTTGTTGGGCGCGGAAGCGGAAGAGCATGGACTGCGCCTTTTCTGCGTTGCGCGCCATGGTGAAGGTCCAGGTGTGAGTGCGAAATGGTAGATGAAAGGTGTTTCTGAGCTGGGGGTATGGGTTGCGTATGGCTGTAGTGAGACCGGAAGAAAGGTGGAGCTGTCCTCAAAATGTTAGTCGTAGAGGTACATGTGCGAGATTGATTAGAACTGTTGGTGGTCAGCCACGGCATACCGCCATTGGAGTAGAGTTCGCGGACGCTAGCGGTTGTCTGGCTTGGCAACGGACATTCACCTCGAAAAGTCTCTCTGAACCTCAATCTGGCAGGCCTCCGAGCCGTGTCCAACACACCAGGCCACTTACAACACATGCAAGGACGCCGCAACCGCAGCGGAAAGGGCCTACGGATGCTGCTGGACGCCATAGCTGCACTCTGCCATGCAGCTGTCTTGAGTCACGGTTGGGGACCTACTAGCTGCCGCCCACGAATGTGCTGCTACAACGGCTCATAGAACACGACAATTCCTGCTGGCACGCACTTCACTTGTTTCGCCTGTTCTTGCGTACAAGAAGAGTCGTCTGACAATCACAAAGGAGCCCTCAGCATGTGACAGCTTGATTTTCCTTTGACAATCACGTGTTTTGGCGCAGATAACGCTCTCCGATGACGTCTTTCCTACCAGTGTCGATCGGAGATCAGACCCAAGGTAAATAATCGCGCGTCCCACGCGCACCTCACTCGTCTCCTTCATCTCTTCATTACTCTCAAGCAAAACTTTCAAACGATAACACACTAGTATGGCCGACGTTACTCCCAGTGCTGGGTGAAAGAGACCCCAATACCGCTCAAAACCACGCTACGGATGGACAAAATGACGGTAACTAGGTCTTCCATTCTTGAAGAAAGGTCTGGTTGACATACACAAGAGCACAAAGACGACGGCGCGAACAAGGGGAAGCGTAGAGCTCCAGCTTCCAAGAAGTCTTCTCCGCCGAAGGACGGCAACTCCAAAGACACAGTCACCGTCGAGAAGCCACCATCCGCCGCCGACCTTGCCGACATTACTGTCGAAGGCGAAGGCGACGATAGCGTCCCGATCTTCGACACCTGCGACGATGTCCGTAAGAAGATACGCGACCATCTCGGCAAACCAGGCGTGAAACAGACCACTTTCGCCCGCGACCTCTCCGAGCTAGTCAGGTCCGAGCAGGTCCAAGCACGACACATCAGCAAATTCCTTACCTTCAAAGGCCCGCGAGGTAGTGGACACAACCCAGCATTCTACGCAGGCTACATGTATTTCGAGAAGCTGAGGACCAAGCAAGGCGAGAAGAAGAGCGCAAAGCGCGAGAGGCTGGAGGATGCGTGGAAGGCTGACGGAGGCTTTCCACGTGAAGGAACCCACAACAAAAGGCTGCTGATGGTGAAGGGTGAGACTTGGAGCTATGATCAGTTGGGTCAAATACAGATCTCTGGTCATCCGAGAGGCGGCGGCATTAACATGAAGCCGGCGCGCAAGTGAGCTCGGTATACCGGGGGAGGCCGGATGTAAGATAGGTGCAGTGCAATCATCGGAAATGTAAGATTTCGCCAGGATCACTTGCTCATCAGAGCCGCTCGTGTGGGAGGATGTCCATGGCTTGAGAAGCTGGGTGTTCAAAGTATTGTACAGGCTACGGACGTGACCCTGACATACCACCGACATCACTCAGCAGTAAAGCTGACCGTCGTTGGCAAGGTCAACTCATACCCATTCGTTCTTTGCTTCAAATCCTTAGTCGCCGGCTTCATCTTGGGCCCCTTGGCATCACCTCCTGTCTGCTCCCATACCATCACGGTCCGTTGGGTGCTCTCGCCTGAAACACTGATCTTCACCTGCTGAGTCTTCGCATCAAGAGTGAAGTACTCAATCGTGCCGGCATCGATCTCCACCCATAAGCTGATCGCTGCGACGAATATTCGCCGCCTCACAGCATCTCGCGGTTCACACCTCACCATCAGCCCATCCTCCGACACCTTCACATTCCCACCAAAGCTGACCCAGCCGAAAGTGGGATG
This sequence comes from Saxophila tyrrhenica, assembly GCF_035928015.1. Taxonomy (NCBI): domain Eukaryota; kingdom Fungi; phylum Ascomycota; class Dothideomycetes; order Mycosphaerellales; family Extremaceae; genus Saxophila; species Saxophila tyrrhenica. The sequence continues at coordinate 1,346,580 of NW_027041734.1, read as the reverse complement.
GTCGACCAAGTACGTCGCAGCGCCCAGCACATGGCCCAAGAAGTTAGGCCCGTAGTCTCCACTATAAGCGTCCCATATCAGTGTATCTGGGTACGAGTGGAACGCCATACTCCCAAACCCATCTTCGTCGATATTAGTCAACGGACCTTGATTCCCTCCATAGCCGATACGGAGGTCATAGATCGCGTCCAAACTCTGCGGGTCCGCGTGTCTTCTGTAATTATCCAGCATCGGCAGCGCATTGAGGCCAGACCCATAATGATGGATCTGCCTCTCAATCCGCGCAAGGTCAATCGAGCCAGCGTACAAGAAGTCCCAGTACCTGCGCGCGTTGCCGTTCCAGCCCCAGTGAGGGATCGTCGGCATGTAGCCTCGTATGGCGTTGACGGACTTGTCCGCGGTGGCGGAGTCGTTGAAGTAGCGCGACCAGTAGTAGACTCCCTCCTCGCCTGTTGAGTCCCAGGCCATCTCGCTGCCGAAGGGGTCTGCTTGGCCGGCCCAGAGGGCTTGGCGAGCTTGCATCAGGTGCTCCATGTGCGCTGCTTCTTCGGGGTAGTTTTCGGCGTATAGGTCTGCTAGTAAGAGGCCCCAGACTGTTTCACCCATTAGGCCTACGTCCCAGTAGCCTGTCCGAGGCGTGCCGTCGGAGGTATTGCTGACGGAGTATCTGACTGTGTTGTACGCCTGTGAGAGGTACCATTCTTTTGAGTGTCGAGACAGGATATCTGGATTCGTTCTGCCAGCGCGGTAGAGGCCCCAGTAGAGCGCAGAGACGTGCACGTAGTCGTAAGTACGATCGATGAGATACGCTGCCTCCTTGTCCCACGATTCTCCGGGGTTGATTGTCCAGTTGAAGTACGGGTCGTACTCATAATTGGGCACCAGCTCTGGTTGGTAGTAGAACAAGCTCTTCCGGACAGCATATGTCTCGTTTCCGGACGAGATCTGGAGTCTTCCCCAAACCACCTGCTCGACCATCTGCTCAAGCTTGGCCACCTCGGGGGCATTTGGAGCGATAGCTTGCTTCATCCCAGCGGCAAGGAATGATCCAGCGCCGCCTTCGTCGCTCAAGCCTGCTATCCACGTCCGGTTGTCTTGTAGTACGTAGTCATCTGCTGTGCGGTTGTAGGTGATGACGGATGGTGCTCTTCCGAAGGGGTCAGAGGTATTTGTATACCATTGCTCGTGTGTCAAGAAAGACCCAAGTTCTGAAACGGCTTTTGGACTTGAGTGCGCGATCCAGTAGTGTACTGCCTGGTGGGTGCCGTCTTCGTAAACGATGTCCAGTCGCACTCGGCCAAAAGCTTTGAGCGAGGCTGTAACGTCGAAGCCTTTCCAAGAATTGTCGTAGGTGCCGCAGCCAGCTACGCTTAATGCGTGCTTCGGATACACATTGATTGAACTGATGTCGGACCTCGACTTCAGGAACAGCTTTGCCGTCAGATCTTGTGGCACAACGTAACCCGGTGTACCAACAGCGACTGGCACATGCTCTGCCACTTTATCCTCAATCTGCTGCACACCGGAGGCAACCGAAAAGCGAAGGCCCACCGTAAGAGATTCTCCCGCTTCCAAGACAGCTGACGTAGGCGGATTCCAAGGCTCAGCATCTCTCCATTGAGTCTCTGCCAGCGCAGAAGTATGCACTTGATACGCATAGTTTCCCTCGTAGGTTTGGATCCGATATCCTAACGGCACGTCCTCAGGCTCCTCGAGAAACTGCCAGGCCTCAAATTTGGACGCATCGTTCAGCGGCGTTATCACGAGACTCGGACCTGTACCCGTCAATCTGGTAACCTGAAGGAACCCTGCGTCGAGACCGATGTACGGGTCCACAAAGACACACTTCTCCGTTGCTTCTGTGGCGGAACGATTGGTAAAGATGTTGTTGAACTCGATCGGCATCCCAAGACTGCCCAACTCTATCGCTTCATCTCCATTGTTCTCAATGGTAAACGACAAGGCTAGATCGCCAGCTTGGCCAGACCAGCTGCGAGTGACGTTGAGCGAGGAGGATTCGAGATGCGGTAGTCCTTCATTCAAGTTCGACGTAATGGCGTCGGCTGAAGAATGAGAGGCAATCGGACATTTCTTCCGACAAGCAGCAGTATCTCCATACTGCCATTGCGATGACCCTGTCGTCCTGTAGTGGAAAGTCAAGTCCCCGGTGTGGTATTGTCCGGCTTCATTGCGGTATTGGAAGACGTCCGAGGGCGAGAAGTCGAACGACGGGCCTGTCGACGGTCGGAGTGACCGAAGCACACCAGAATCTTCCGTGAATTTAACTTCGAAACTCGAGATGGACAACTCTGACTGAGCAAAGACGGCATGATCAAGATACAACGACAAAACGGCGACGGTGAGTAGCTTCATGGTAGGCACTTGTATCATGTAAATCAAGAGCAAGACTGAGAATCAAGGAAAGTAGGACATCTGTACACCTATCTTATTTACATACATAATACCATCATCATTAGTCTTCGACGATCAATGTCGTCGGTGCTACGGTCCAGCATTCCACGAGAGTGAGGAGAGGATTACTGCAATGTGAGAGGAGGAGAAACTGACATGACGCTCCGACAAGGTTTCTCCGCACCACCCAAATAGGAAGGTGCTGGTAACTCTGAGTGAGCAAGTCCATCCGAATTGCGTCTTGAATCGCAGCAAGGGCTTGACCTGCGGCAGTTACATCTGTGCTGGCTGGGTGTAGCATGTAGCATATCCATCTCGGTGATGCAGTACGTGCGCCCTGTCAGCAATCGTCAAGATCAAGGCGGTCGTTGTGTGCCGAATTAGGCCGACTCAGACCTCGGTCTGGAGTTACACATGTGTATTGTGAGCGTTGGTTGTCTCCGTGACATTTCTTTTGTATAAGACCGTCACTGGAGACCAACAGAAGTGCAATGGCGGAAGATAATAGCCAGAACGCCTTCGAACTCAGTGATGTCGCAACTGCAAGGACTGGCGAGTTTGGCGACGACAGTACCACGCAGCACACACAGGCTCTACCACCTGCGGACGGCGGAAAAGCAGCGTGGAGACTCCTCGTGGCTGCATTTGTCTTCGAGGCTCTGCTATGGGGTTGGTTCCACCCACGCGTATGCTTGGGAGTACCTCACGCTGACAATACAACCAGGCTTTCCTCTGTCTTTTGGTGTCTTCCAGAATTACTATTCGCAGCTTCCGCAGTTCAAAGACTCGCCGTACATTGCCGTCGTCGGAACGATCGCTTCTGGGATGTCGTATCTGGCTGCTCCGGTCATCATCCCGTTCATCCGGCGCTTCTCGAGGTATCGGCAGCTGATGATTTGGGTTGGTTGTGCGTTCTTCATATGCATGAACCGTTCGAATCGTTGAAAGCTGACTGTTGTTCCAGGGCCGATATGTCTTCTCGGCCTTGCAGCGGGCTCATTTGCTCGGTCCCTGGGCGCACTGATCGTTACTCAAGGCGTCATGTACGGCTTGGGCTTTATCATCTTCTATTACCCCATCCTCAGCATGGTCAATGAGTTCTGGATCGTTCGACGAGGCATGGCGTACGGTCTTCTTTGTAGTGCATCTGGAGTGTCGGGTGCCGCTATGCCGTTCATCGTGGAGGAGCTTCTGCAGAAGTACGGATACCCGACGACCTTGAGAGCAATCGCCGTTGGCCTGTTTGTGGTCACTGGGCCGCTGATTCCCTTCTTCAAAGGACGACTGCCGGAGACAGAGACAAGTTCTGGAGGTCGGACCGACTGGAGCTTCCTCAAGGTACCACTGTTTTGGACATACAGCGTCTCGAACCTGGCCATGGGCTTGGGGTACTTTTTCCCGTCCCTGTACATCCCGTCGTACGCTTCCGCCAACGGTCTGAGCACGACCCAAGGAGCTATCCTGCTAGCTGTGATGAGCGTCGCACAGGTCCTGGGCCAGGCTTCCTTTGGCTGGCTCTCTGACCGCCGCATGTCTTTGAACATTCTCGCAATGGCATCAACAGCCATCGCAGGCGCAGCAGCTTATGCCTGTTGGGGGCTTGCACACTCATTCAAATTGCTCATCGTCTTCTCGCTTATATACGGCTTCTTCGGTGCCGGGTATACAGCGCTCTGGGGTCGAATGGGCACCTCGATCAGCAGTGAACCCACCGCTGCTTTCACCGCTTTTGGGCTGCTCAACTTCGGCAAAGGTATTGGCAACGTGCTCGCTGGACCGATTAGTGGTGCTCTTCTTAAAAGTAAGATTAATATGCATCACTATGGAAGTGTGAGGTACGAGACAGTGGTGCTTTTCACGGGCTCGTGTATGGCGTTGAGTGCGCTGGTGATACCTCTGTGTTACTTGAAAAGGTCGAGGCACCATATCTCGTAGATACAAACTTCGAATATGTCATCGTGAAGTCGCTTCCCGATTCCTCACCAGCCTCACTGCTGGAACGTCTTGTTCGCGTAGTTGAGCAGAGCTAATGAGTCTCCGCTGTATCTCACCGGTGGCGGCATCTTGTCTAATCGGCCCAGAGGTTATGTCCGAATGTAGCCCCTTCCTCATCAACGCGGGTGCGTGCATTCGCGGCCCGGATCACGTCTGTTTCTGACCTCTTTCTTTCGGTCTCTCAACTCTTCAGGGCGCTTTAGTCTTCATCTGAACACCGTGCCACGCCTTCATCTCGTCTCCCAGCACTGTATTGACCAAGCGATGTTGTTTGATGACCGGCAACCCCTGGAACTGGGCGGAGACGATGTCAAGCGCGTACATAGATCCGCAGCCTCCAGATATATCTTGGACCTATTGAACGGTCAGAACAGTGTCATATGCGCCTGAGCGATGGACCAGCCCTACCTCTAGCTTTGTTGGTTGGAGTCCATCCTTGATCATGTCGAAGACTCTGCGCTCGTTCTCGGAAAGGTACTCGGGCGGCGCAACAGGGTCTACGGCATCCGAGGAGTATAGTCTCTGTTGGATCCAATTGTTTGCCGGTTGGAACTGTACAGATTGCCGCCGCTGCTGCAAAGCAGGGGCTTGTCTATGTGCAATTGATGCATGGGCCGGCCTCGCGGCTCCCCGTAGCGCGTGGGAGATTGGCTGCATCATCAGTATGTGCTAACGTATCAGGTCGATGGAGATGGAAGTGAGGTATGGAGGTGTCAGTAGAATGTGAAGCTGTGGTCATCAATCATCTGACGACATTCACTTTGGCCAAGCTTTTCGACCTCGGCCTTGACCGCAGAGCCTCAATCAATCCTCTTCCATTTGACGGCCAACGCAAACCCTCCGACATCTTCTCTCACCAGCCGCTACATGTAATTTCGCGAGCCCAGAGACAGCGCCAGACGAGCCGCCGGCTTCTCACATACTACAAATGCAAAGGACCATGCGGGGCTCCAAAGCAAAACACTCGGCGGTGCGGCTCCTATCGGGATAAAAGCGACGTGCTTCTGAAGTACCAGGAGGTACCTCCAACGCCACAGCTTCAACGTTGACCCTCAGCCGTCGGCCAGGACCTCTTCGAGCCTCAGGAACAGGGCGGCGTGTTGTCAATCGCTGCACCCTGCATTTCAAACTCTGGCTCTCGAAAAGCTTGAGCTTCCTCCTACCACTCTCGACAAAGACCCTGTTGATCCCCAGATCGCAAACTTTCTCTACAACAGGGAAGCTGCTAAAACCACTTTCACATGAAAGCGAAGCTCTTGACTGTCAGGGCTCGTTCGAGCCTGGTCTGCTGCAAACAAGCATGCGAACATGCAGGCTGCACGCCACAGGGTCCGTCGGGGTGCGTTAGCGCGGTATGAGTTCGCGTCGTCTCGGCCAACGGACGCCCTCACCATAAACGTGAAGTACTTGTGGAGAAGCTGATATTGCAACGCAACCCACTTTTCCACCTCAGCGATCCCCACACCCACAAGCGATTTCCATGGAGAGCGAATGCGCCGTTCTGGACACGCTGAGTTCCCGAAATATGCTGCTCACTGGCGCTTATTCGCTGTCACTAGAAACGCACACTCTCTCAACCTCCAACCTGCAACGCGGGGAAGTGTCCAGGCTCTAGGTTTGATGGAGGAGCTATGCCTCCCAATGGCTTGCTCCGCGCATTTGAACGTGCTCAACAGACAGCCACCGATGCAGGGTATGTCCGTGGTGAGTGCTTTGGCAGTCTGGGGTGCTTCTGCCACAACATCGAGCACGAGGGCTGCGTGGGGTGATGGCGTTCCTTCTGTACGACATCAGGGACATGCGAGATGCTGGAGAAAGTAGGGTCTCATGAGGGGTCTCCAGACAAAACAAGCGAGACACTGCAGCATGTTCGTCCTGCCTTCGTGGTAGGCTATGGTATAGTATGGTATTCGGACCGATGCAAATGCCGACCAACATGTTGACACCATCACCAGCTCGAAGAACATTGGCTCTGTTCCAGCGATCACTCTGTCGTCGCGAACAAGGCCAAGCTGTGGTGCGTTTAGACACCGTCCCCTCGGCTCGAGGTTGACCAGCAGCCAGCACGACCTCCCCGTGTCCGCTTGGAGAATAGTTCGCAGCAGTTGCGTTGCACGACATGCTCAGTGCTCGCTCTCTTCGGGCTGCATCGAAGATCACCGTAACCAGTGGGACACATATGAGAGTCCCCAAGTCACTGACCACCCTCACCTCCACACAACGCGTTCAACGGTCTGGTGGCAAAACGCTGTTGGGACGCTTATCATGAAGGATGGATGGGGCACAGATCTGGAGTTTCTGGTGGCATCGTGGAGTCCCCAGACTTGTGGAGCCATTCACGCAATCGGCTCGGTAAGTACACCGCTGTATGGGAGAGACGTTGACACGAACGAATTTCCAAAGAGAGCGTAGGTCAGCGAAGCCCATTAGGCTGTTTCAGGCTCTTGTCTTCGAATACTCTTTGGTACCCCGAAAGGCTTTGGCATGGTACTTGAGAGGACATCGTGAACAAAGCTGTGGCGGTGCAGGTAGGATTGAGTTGTCTTTAGGAGATGAGGTAAACGAGTGTCAGTGGAGCCTGGACCGCGTGGGTCTCACTGCTGGATGTATATATGTATCAGCATGGCTACTGCTCTCTGAACACCTTCTCGGCGCCCTGTAGCCCCGACTTCTACTGCTACAGCAGTGCCATCCATTCCACAGAAAAGCCGTGTGGCACGGCCTCCAATCTGACATTATCAGAGGATTTCGTAACGGACACTTAGACTTTATCAAAAGCCATTGATTCTTAGGTTTCGTTGATAGGAATGCAGCGGAGCGTGCTCCTCAACCATGCTTATACAGCTGTAGCAAAGGAGGGGCACCTGCAGCGGACACGGCTGGAAGCTATCCGTTCCGCGGAGGCTCGCGAAGCTGCTGGCGAGATACTGAGCAACACGTGCTGCTTGGATGCCCGCTCCGCTCGAAACGTTCTATGAATGCTGGCAGTTGGATCCTGTTGGATGGGATGGATGTGGTGCAGTGCGGCTTCGGATGCTCGGCAGCGGTGGCCAGTGCACGGCTTCATGTTGTGCGATCCCGGCATCCGGGGCTTGTTCTTTGCGCCGGTCGGCTTGCCGATTGATGAGAAACATGCTGATGGTCCAGTCGCCATCGCGAACACAGTGTGTCGATTGCGACAAGTGTCCGCTTCAGCAAATCAAAATCGCCAATACATCGTGCTCGTTCTCATCTCATCGTCCACCGCTCGTCCGCCCCGGCTTGTTGTGTGGACAGCTGAAACGCAAGCACTTCGTCTAACGTCCTTATCGCAACCATGGCCAGCCCACAACAAACTCTCGGCGAACGCAATCCCGTCGGACGGCATGTGCACGCCGTATCACGATACGATCATCTGAGCTTGCATACCACAATTCGCGAACTCATCAGTCACCACTGGTCGGTAAGCAGTTCGTCATTGCGACGATCACTCCGGGGAGCGTGGAGCCTTTGCAACTCGCGTCCCCAAGGTGCGAGCGCGACCGCGTCCGGAGAAGAGTCCACCGCATCCACAGCATCCACTTGCTATATCTGAGGATGGCTCGAGGATGGTGAAAAAGTCTTCGACGACGGTGAGCCGCGCGGCGGAATGCCCGGCCAATCATCACGTCGTCTGCGACCGTTGACCAAGCCTGCCGTCCCAAGCTCCAGGTCCGGAGATTGTATGAGATGTTTGTGAGAAGCTACCACCGCCGCATACAGAAAGTTGCCGTATCGTCTCGATCTTGTCGAATGATTGAGGTAATATCTTGGAGTGTCTCAACGCCGTTGATGGTAACATCTTGTCGTATTTTGCGTGCTGCTGAGCGATATGGCTATCTCGCAGCTGCCGAACCTTGCTTCAACCCCGCGCTAAGGATGAAATCTTTTTGCGCCACAGGTACGAGTGATGATGTACCATTGACCGCCCACCAAGAAATCGTGGAGCTGGTGAGATGGCCGTGGATGGTAAGGATGTCGTTTGCAGGGCGGAGGAAGGGTAACGGTGGCGATAACAGAGACTTCTGTAGCGACGGCTACCGACCAGCAAGCTCGTGGCATTGAATATATGTCAGCGATGGGCCTGTCGGACGAAACTGTGGCTCATCTTGTATCGCGAAGTCTCGAGTTGTATAACTTGGCCGGTCCCACCTTGCCGGGCGATCCGCTAGAGGTCTACCGCCTGCGCGTTGCTGCAGCTTGAGGACCCAACAGGCGGATGGTGCGCCATAGCGTCGCTTGCTGCCCTGGATGGGACATGCATGGGTGGTTGCGGAGCCAGAGAGCCAGGCCTGCTGGTCGATGGTGGCATAGCGCTGCCGAATCCGTGCACACCAACCCTCCCACACCTCTCAACAGTTGTGGATCTCCGCACATCAGTTCTGGGCCCCATTGCCCGTCTGCTTGCCCTTGATCTATCCAACATCACTTCTTCCCTTCTCCACCAAGAGTGTCGCTTTGGCCTCATATCATTGTCTGAAGGTGTCAGACAGTGCGAGTGCTGCAGATTACGAGAACGGCGGATTTGTTGTCATTTGGTGTTGTGTTGTTGGGATCCTCTCCCACAGACCACGATACCTTACTCGGCGGCGCTAAAGCGCAGGCACTTCCCAGGAAGTTGATTTCTGGTTACGCCTGCCGCGAACGCAGCAGCAAAGTGCGCATCGAGTCGTCTGACGACCACTCTGCACCTCACTTGCTCTGCTCATCCGCGAGTGTCGAGTCCTGGGACCTACAGATCATCCTCTCCATCCCGCTGAGCCCGCGTGTCATACCGTTCCAGCGTGTGCGACTTCATATCTTTCTGTACGTGTAACACCATATTCACCATTGACACAGGCTTTCCAGGCGGCTGCTGACGAAATGACGCGGACAGTGGTGTGTTAATACGTTTGCGATCAACAACTTTTAATGCCTCGCACAAAGTGAGCGATTCAACCTACGACGAGCACCTCCTGCACTGCCTGGATTGAAGAGATGCCATATACGCCTCCGTCCGCGCAGTCACCTGCCTCGTCGAAGCCCACCAGTCCCGCCATCAGCCGGTCGTCATCGTATTGCGAAGATGCTCCACGGTCACCCTCAGTCGGCCGCCCGACTCCGCCGCGATCCATGTCCTCATCCTCATATCTCCACAAACACCGACGATCGCCGTCGATAGCAAAATCAGAGGGAGCACTACCGACACCTACAGAGAAGGGATCATCGGTGCAGATGGTGGACTTTGCACCTAATGGCAGCGTCCGCCAGTCGCCACCGCCAGTCAACAACCTCAGAATGCCGACTGGCGCGGTGTTGTCGCCTCCTGATTCGTCGGAAAACTCAGATGGCGACGAGACCAACGAACATCAACGTGGGCGTGAGCGTGAGCTGGACAGAAATATGGTTGATGAGCTGCAACAGGCCGTGCGGCTGATCGATCAGAGAAAAGAGCCATCGCCGGATAGGGGCACGACGTTGACATCAGAGACCATCTCAGAGCCGGTGTCTCAGTCAACATCACCCACAGCTCTGACCGCCGAAGCTCGGAAGATTTCGCATTCTCGGTCGTCCACCGAGACTGCAATCATCATACCACGGACAAAGTTCGACTCGCCTGCGCAGTCATCGGACGATAGCGACGACGATGAGGGCCCGCTGTCGAGACCGTCGCTGGTGCGGAAGAAGTCTGGTGAGCTGGTGAAACCTGCACTGCGACCATCATCCAGAAGGCGATACTCGAGCATGCCAGGAACACCTACCTACCACAAATCTGTCCACTTCAACGAGAGCAACAATCAGACGCGACACTTTCTGCAGGTCGACAAGCCTATCGCAGTCAGCGCTGGTACTTCACCAGTAGAGATGTACGAGAGCGAGTCGGAGTTCCCATTCGACGACTCCAAAGCTGAGCGCGAGATACGGTTGGCCAACTTCCCAGCCGACACTTTTGATCGCAGAACGAAGCCAGTCAGAGTGGAGCGGATCTTCCTATCTACCGACAAACAAACGCTGGTTGGTGTTATCGCGGTCCAGAACATCTCGTTCCACAAGCTGGTCGTGGCTCGCTTCACTCTCGACTACTGGAAGACCACGTCCGAGGTGGTTGCAGAGTACAACAATGACCCCAAGAATCCCACCACTGATGGATGCGATCGGTTCAACTTCCACATCAAGCTGTCTGACCAAGCGAACATCGACAACAAGACTCTGCTCCTCTGCGTTCGATATAACGTTGGCGGGCAGGACTACTGGGACAACAATGACAACACCAACTACCAGATCGACTTCACCAAAGTCGTCAAGAGCTCTCAGAGGCCTGTTTCAGCGCCTGGCCTTGGAGCTCGACCTCTTAACGCCATTCCACGTAGCCGCCATACTCCACCTGCGAGCGCCCGCGGCCAACGCGACAGCATCGATGATGACTTCTCGAATCGCTTCGATAGCGGCTCTACCTACAGTTTTGGCTCCGCCAACCAGCTGCTCGGCGAGTCTCCTAACGCCGTCAAGCTGAAGCCGCGCGCGAAGTTCCAGGCTCCCACTGCCGCTCCTACCGCCAACGGCCTCGGCGGTCGCTACGACTTTGGTGCGTCTTTGACTGCTGCACTCTCCTCTGCCCAGGAGAAGTACGGTCGTCAGAGTGGTCTTCTAGGCGCCGCTCAGAACGAAGCCGGAGGTAGCTACTTTGGACCTATCGACCGGACTGAAGGTCCTGTAAAGGCAGACGAGCACCCTGACGCCATCACCACCGATAGGCCTGCGATGGGCTCCGATCAGTACAAAGACCTGGTCCAGAAGTTCTGCTACGTAGGTTCCGCCAATACCGCACACACTACGGCCAAAGTCTGAAGGTCTGGACGCTGAGCTGACTTCATTGACAGTTCACTTCTGGTCCTGGAAAGCCTGCCGTCAGCTCCCCTCTGCCTACTGCTACTGAGACAACACCATCATCTGCTGCATCACAGTCTGCTGCGAAGACTGATGGCGCCGATGATACCGATGCTGCATCGCCTGGGTCATCATCTACGAGCTCAGAATCTGACTCGCCGCCAGTAGACGGCAGCAACGAGCCAGCTGGACACGGGCCAACAACAGCGTTCAGTCCATTCACGTCGCGCTCGGGCTCGCCAGCGCCGGTAACAGGCGGTGGCATGGGCGGACGCGCGGCATCTCCCATCAGCTTCGGATATCCATATTACCACGATGCGCGGGACGGATACCTTTCCGATTCACACATACCTACCGCTATACATGGTTGATGGCAGCCATGCTTCACCCTCGTCTCCGACCTCCTGCCACCCCTCAACGTCGACTTCACTTCGGTCGCGATCAAATCACGTAGAGGCGTGGCAACGATCATGGCATAACGGAACACGATATACGATCGCGAGCATCTTTGCTCGTACGGATTGGACCTTGCACTCTCGCTGCTGCTGCTGTTTGGACTCTTGTCAATGTGGGACAGAATACTCTCACACCAGTATTCTTATTCCTTGTCGATGAGGAACAGCACTCAGCCGAAGGTGCGGTATGGGATTTTGGACTTGCACTTCTAGCGAGTAACCTTTGCGTTACTTCTTCTTGCGATGGCGTTTGACGGTATAGATCTCCTTTTCTGGCCCCCTCGCGTGCGTGCACAGTGCGTGCGCCACGCTGGATGTGTGGCCTTTTTACCTATAAAAGTTGCATCCTCTTCTCGGCTTGGGCTCGGCTTGGGCTCTGTGCATACGGGTGGACCTGAGCCTTCGAGAAACGGAAGGAGGAATGGTCTGGGTTTTGGGAGCGCCTGCTTGTTTTTTTGGCGAAGCGAAGGTGTTCACAAGGAGTTTTTGTGAGAGAGCCTGTGTATATTGAAGGGGCTTTTGGTCACCTGCTAGTGGTCTATCGTTGAGCGGTAGCCTATGTGGGAATGGAGTGAGATACATATGCTTATGAGCACGAGTTCGATGCTCCCTTGTATGCTTTGCACATCGAGTTTGGCTGTGCCACCCTGTAACTCTCCCACTGAATGGTCAGGTCTTCACTTTTCATGCGAGTGCCTCAGGGACGTCGTCTCGTTAAGCTCATCGCGAGGGATAAGCATATGAGCCCGTGGAATTGGGGGAGGCAGCTATGGCCAGCGCTCCTTCCTCAAGGGACGGAGACATCATGCTACCTTATTTCGACCTCACATACCTTGTTTCGACTTCACGTCCTAGACTCAGGTACTGTATGAAGAATTGCAGACATCTACGAGGTCTACATGTTCCCTCTAGTCTACTTCATCCATCCCACGTACCCGCAACGCATACGTCTCGCCCCCTCCGCGTCGCAGCCTATTGGCGGACCGCTCTTCCCCCGTAGCCACGAAGCATCCCGTGCCGGACATCGAGCAATCCGCAGAGTCGCGCTGTGATGAGCTAATGTTTGATTGTTCTGATGTCGATCATTGGAGACAGGCCCAGACCGCACAGATCGCACGACTAGCGGCGGCAGCGGGCGGCAAAGCGGGAGAACTGGGAAGCGATCGAGAGGCTGAACTGTGGGCTGCATGAGAGAGAAAAGCAAGGCGGAGAAGCAGCAACGCTCCAAGCAGGGCGAAACAGCAGCGAGAGGTACGAATGAATCAAAGCCATTGCGAATGTGTGCGACCATTCTGTAGAGTGTCAAAGCAAGCCTCTCCATTGACAGCTTCGACGAGCCAAAGTGGAGTGGGCGGTGATTGGCCGCGTGCGAGGGAAATTGGAAAGCGAGTGGCTTGACACCTCCAGAAGGGAAGAGCCACTGCCACTGCCCTGTGCTCCTGCTCCCTCGAACCTTTCCGTACGCGTTCCACCGGCCTTTCACACCACCCACCACAACAGCGACGCCTCGCCCTCCTCCTGCTGCACCGCGCGCAATAACAGCTTGGGGCCCCTGGGAAGGACGACTGCATTACAGCGACCCGCGGCTGCCATTTCCCGTTGACCCGCCCACGCCTCCACTGCCAGCACAGCCGACCGCAAACTCGACCTTCCTGCTCCGCCGTTTCGCATACACATTACACGGTTAACTTTGTCGGAGCACGTGCGAAGTATCGCTCGCTGGCTTGGCCATTCCACGTTCACTTACTCGTCGGCGCAATCACATTCGCATAGCAGCAGTCAGCGCCAACAGGGTAGACCCGCAGCGTCGGGCAGCCGACCCTCCCCATGAGCCAGCAGGGCTCCCAGCCGGCAGCCGGAGGGCCAGCGATAGGTGAGTCACGTCTTCTGTGCGGAAGGGATAGATGGGGATGGCCGGCAGCATTGCCATTGAGTCGCATGGGGATGGTCGATCAAGGTCGACACGTGCTAATCACATGCTTCACAGGTCAACCTGCTTCATCGCTGGCAGCTGCACCGCCTCCGAGGACATCTTCGCTCGAGCCATCGGCACCTGCAGATGCGAGTAACGCGAGTAGCGCAGCGCCGAAGACAACACAGGAGGGTACCACACCCGGCCAGCTCGGTGTTCCCGGACAGGCGGACATGCCAGCTGCTTCATCAGCAGATGCCAGCGGCGGTACGATGAATGAGAAGGCGGAAAGCATTGGAGGGAGGTCAAAGCGCAGCGTAACTGGGCGAAGGAAGCGAGATGCCAGCGCGGGTAGTAAACGCTCTGCGCAGCAGCAACCTACCACCACCGAGAAAGACGCGAGACCAACTTCCGCAGGACGAACAGGAGCTGCTAGTTCGATTCGGCCGAAGAAGAAGAGCGGATTTCTGTCCTTCTTGAACTGCTGCGCGGCGCCGGACGAAGGCCAGGAAGCCGGACAGTCTGAAGGCGCACAGCCTGCAAAGACACCGAAATCACAGCCTGTCCGAGCCCAGCAACCCACGCAACAGAAGAACACCAGCACCACTGCCACCAGCACGGAGAACTCCAAGGAGGTTGTGGATGAGAAGTCAGCCGCCCAGATTCCTCCGCAAGCAGAACTGGCCGCGGCTCCAGTGATACCTCTGCCGGAGAGCGACAAACCCGCTCAAGGAGATGCGACTGTCGACAGGAACGTGCCGACACTTCCATCTGAAGCGCCACCCGTACAGCCCAACCCGGAGACGAGGCCACTGGAGGCGGAAAAGCAGCCTGAAGCACCTGTCACTGGTGTGCTCCCGGTCGCGACGTCTACAGAAGAACCAAGCTCGAGTCAGAGTCCCGATGTGCAAGTCGATGCGCCTACTCCTGTGGTCCAGCAGGACGAAGACGCTATGATCCTCGATCGGACGCCAGAGCAGGCTGCCAGGGACAATGACATTGAGATGAGTGATTCTGGGCCCTCGCTTCCTCTCACTGGACAAGATGCTGCTGCAGTTGTGGAGGAAGAGAAGTTGGCCCATCAACGGAGAGAATCATCGAACATCAACCGAGAAGATTTGCCGCCGCCACCCCCCATACAAAAAGCGCAGGAGCAGCACGATGGTGCCGTTGTCAGCCAAGAACAAGCTGCGGTCTCCACGCCTGAACAGACTCAGAAATGGCTTCTACCGCCGCCCCGGCCGGAGTTCCGAGGGAAGAAGTGCTTGGTGCTGGATCTCGACGAGACATTAGTACATAGTAGTTTCAAGGTATGCTTGTGGAGACATCTTGCATTTGTTTGCCAGCTAACATGTCTAGCAGATTCTGCACCAAGCCGACTTTACCATCCCCGTCGAAATCGAAGGCCAATACCACAACGTGTATGTCATCAAGAGACCTGGAGTCGACACCTTCATGAAGCGCGTGGGAGAGCTCTACGAAATTGTGGTCTTCACTGCGTCCGTCTCGAAGTATGGAGACCCACTTCTTGATCAGCTCGACATTCATCACGTTGTGCATCACCGACTGTTCCGCGAGAGCTGCTACAACCACCAGGGCAACTATGTCAAGGACCTGAGCCAGGTCGGACGAGACCTCAAGGAGACCATCATCATCGATAACTCGCCGACGAGCTACATCTTCCACCCGCAGCATGCAGTACCGATTAGCAGTTGGTTCTCTGATGCACACGACAACGAGCTCTTGGATCTGATTCCGGTGCTGGAGGATCTGGCGACTGACCGCGTGTCGGATGTCAGCATTGTCTTGGATGTCGCATTATAACAGGGACATGCTCCATTTTGCGAGCCACTGAGCATCCAAGCCGGCACACATCGACCTGGGCCTATCTGACTGGTGGCATATTTCCTTGAGCGACGGCTGCATACTGGACCTTGAGATACCCCCTAACTTCAGCCTGAGGCTTGTTTTCGCTTCTGTATACCATCGAGCGAGCTTCCGTATCGACACTAGAAATTGTAAAGCTTTTATTCGCCTCTGGCTTCCATACTTCCTGGCACGCATGCAAGCTCGATCGTGCGGGAACACCTTTGTTGAGCACCCGGCCGTTCACCGTCACCAGCTTACATCCTGTCCTGCTTCCTCGCACCACATGGAGGCGCCAGAGTCTATTCTATTCGGCACGGACCGACAACACGTTTTGCATCAACCACCTTTCTCAGCATTCGAATAGCGTTACGAGCAAGCCTGAGATTCACAACTTCCTGCTGCGGTCACCGGCCACAGCGGCACACCTCTCTGCGGCATCAGACTGGATCAAGAACAGGCTTGGTGGGCTGGCCAGCGAAAAAGCCGACATTGCTGGACATCTACCACCAACACGACCTTTATACCCCACATCGCCTCCTCCAAAGCACTTACAACAGTGCATGTTTTCCTTTGTCATTTTGCGATCCTTCTCGCTCAGCAGTCCCAACGTTCAGCGCAGTGCGCGATCATCCCAGCATGTCACCGGGGCATCTGCCGCAGCGGCTGCATCGGCTTTCCAATATCCGCGTTCGACATGCATGGAATGGGTCTTGGACTAGCTGGTTCTCCTCCTCGGAAGTGAGACTCTTGGGTTTGGGTATTTGCGCTGTTTTGTCTGCCTCAGTGGCGGCAGGGGAGCATGCATGCGGTGTATGGGTTTGTATGGGTGTGGGACCAGTGGGACAGTACAGTTGCGAGCATCCAAGGTTGTAGGAGAAAAGGGAGGGAGGGCGAAGCGCAGCATGTATACAGGCTTTTTGTGTATAATACCAACCCAATCCAGTCCCACCATTCCGCCCATTCCACTCTTCCAGCGTCGACTGCGGTGGCTCCACGCCTAATGTGAGTCTGATGTCTAGTACAGCATCTCTTTCACAATCTCGGGAGAGTTGATGAAACCGCACCGCTCGCTCAGCTTCTCGTCCAGCATGACTTTTCTCGCCTTCGCACTGCTGCTCGGTCCCGTGCCGGAGTAGCCAGGGTACTTGCCACCTATCACATACACACCATAGTTGTCGTCGTCGAAATCTGCTTGCTTCCAGCCTTGGAGCGTGTCGTGGCCTTCGAGCGAAGGTTGTCCGACGGCGACAAAGGACGACCATGATCGGCTTTCTTGGGACGCGAGGCGGTGGTCGGATGGGCGGGGGTGGTATGCGAAGCTGTTGTGTCTGTTAGATAACACTGACGAACTGCTTTGAAGGTTGATCGGAGCATACCCTGGTAGATTGAATTTGGTTAGGTTCCCGAAGACATAGATCAGCTCAGCTGTGTGCACGACTCCGAAGCCGTACTCGTCGTGCTTGTGGAGGAGGGGTTGGAGCATGGACTGGTTTTGGTTGTAGAAGTAGACCGGGTTGCCTGCGGCGGCGAGAGCTTGACTGTCGACCACATGTGTCAGTCGAAGGCATGGTTGCGAAGGTCGTCAATGTACTCTCGCGTCGCACTCACCCGTAGTGTATCGGCTGGCACGTAAACAACAGGTCTCGATATATCCGGGCAGCGCGATACGTCTCGGCATGCAGCTTGATTGTCCCATTTTTGAAGCGTGTGGGCTGAAAATCAGGAGAAGGGTACAAGGCCAGCATCTTCTCAACATTTTCCACCGTAAACCCAGGCATGTACTTGTTCAGAAAGTGATACGTCTCATGCGGCGTCTTGATGCTCGTATTGGTAAACAAAACAGCATCATTGACAGTCCATCCGATCATCGCTGAAACGTTGGCGAAACGATGCTCCGCAATGAGCGTAGACGGTGCCGCTGGAACGATATCGCCGTCCACTACAGGCAGCCAGTTGTCACCTTGTTGTCGAGCCACTCGAGCGGTGTGAGTGATCAGCTGAGCATTCAAGAGTTGTTGCATTGGCAGGCTGCGAAGGCAAGCAACGTTCTCTGCAGAATCGAACGAGTAGCTGGCGCAGACCGATACAGACCATGCCCTGGCCATTGACTTCCGAGTTGAGTTACCTGTAATTCCTGGTTCAAGCGCTTGGCTCTGACAAATGGCTTGTTGAAACGGGACTGGGCGGGTGCCGCCCTTCGGTGTTCTCAGCACAGCCTGTCATAATGGGACTTGTGCTCACTCACATATGCCATGATCTGCATGCCCACGGCAAGACCACCGGACGATTGACCATGGATGGTGATCTTATCAGGATCGCCGCCGAAAGCCGCTATATTGTCTCGCACCCATTCGAGGGCTGCACGCTGGTCCCGTATACCGGCGTTCGTGGAGCCTTCTGCCAGGAGTGCGCCTGTCTGTGCGAAGCCGAAAACTGCACCTTCATCAGACGGTGGCCTGCTAAGGCTTACAAACGTGACCCACCTCCGAGCCGATAGTTCAGCTCGACGTTCATGATCGGATGGCCATTGTCGATGGCATGGAGTTGCATGCCTCCTAGCTGGGCGAGGATACCATCTTTGTTGCCGGTCAAGAACGATCCTGGAGCACATCAGCCTCTTCCGGTGTTCGGAGGGTCCAAAGAGCATCAGGTAACATACCTCCATGTATATATACAAGCACCGGCAGCTTATCACCAGCAGCCGTGCCGTTCGGTCTCCAAACGTTGAGCCGAAGACAGTCCTCAGACGTGTCAGTGACATAATCGTAAGTGCCCCAGATGCCCAGAGGGCCATAGTCTTTCCGCTGAGGACATGAGGAACCCGGATCTTTTGCTTCTATCCTGCTACCTGGATCTGGCGTGTACGGACGTGGAGGCTTGAAACGATATTCGCCACCTGTGTCGTGAGCATAGCGGATACCGAGGAAGGCTTCGATGCTATTCTTGTAGATACCATGGTATGAGACTCCAGACCCATGGACATCGGTCGCTACGGGAGCAGGGGGCGAAGCAGCGGGCGAAGCAGCTTGGGTTGACTGCAAGAGATAAAGAAGAGCGAGGCTAGCAACCTTCATATTTCAAAGGAGCATTGGCCTGAAGCCAAGTCTCATGGAGGTGCAGCCAAGAAGGGTGGGGACAAGCAAGACATTGTACTTACGCTGCGCACCTACAGAGATAACGAGACGCCGCTCGACGCACGCACTCATGGACGGCATGCATGCTGAACGTACCTTAGTTTGGCAGCTCATGCTGCATCGGGATATGCGATCGACCAGGGTCGGGTTACCGGAGGATATGCAGGTACACAGGCTGTATTCCCCTGTCATATGCTGCAGCTAAAGTTGTGCATCGAAGACCTGCGACTCCGTGAGCGCGCGAGGGATGGTACCTGGTATAGAAGAACGAAGTGATGTTGTTGTTCATCGGGACGAGCTTCTCAATTCGGCAGACACTTTTAAGCTCTGCCACGCGCAACCTTATATCGCCAAGCGATGAGGTCACAGCGGTCGGCAGGAGCCGGCAACGTGGCCTAGGCCTACGACATCTTGAACCTTTCTTTTGACGTATTCTTCTGCTTCTCCCTACAACTTTTCGACCATGGCATAGGGCGGACTTCCTTCATTTCCAGCATCGCAAGACAAAAAACCACACAAACGTACCTAGACATCCTAGCGCCGCCCCGAATCTACTCTTTTGACAACCTATGGACCCTGCCCTACGATGATTGAACGATACTCCGACGACGAGCGGCCACTGAGTGAGCGCAAAGCCGCCTTGCCGGGCGCAAACCATTTGTGCATCCTTCCCGACTCGCGCCAGCCTCTTATCGAGCGGGTCAACAATCCATGGCAAGATGAGAAGGCAGTCTACCACGACGAGGAACGAGAGCTGCCTTTCTGCGACCTTGAAGGTGAAGGGTCATGCCCCAACCTGACGCGCGACGCTGTTCGCTCTCGAAGAACCCGCAACATGCTGTTCTACCTGCTAGTGCTCGTAGGGGTGGGCTTGCTGATGTGGAGGCTGTATCTTCTGCCTCATCTTCAGGAAGAGTGGGAGATGAAAGAGGGTTTCATGGCGCAAGAGAATGGAACATACGGCATCACGAAATCGGCCGACTTTGATGGCACGCAAATTGAAGACTTGGACAGCAAATATGTGCCAGGAGGCGAGCATGATCCGAAGCGCGAGCGGCGGCTAGTCTTTGTGGGCGATGTCCATGGGTGCGCGAAGGAGCTTAAGAAGTTGCTGCATAAGGTTGATTTCGACGAGGAGAAGGACCACCTAATTGCGGTCGGCGATGTGATATCGAAGGGCCCAGACAATGTCGGCGTGTTGGACGAGCTCATGCGCATTGGCGCATCCAGTGTGCGAGGGAACCACGAGGATCGCATACTTACGGTGGCCGCTAAATCACTGGAAACGGACTCTGCGATCGAAGCCATGAGCAGCGGCGCGAAGAAAGACAGAAAGTTGTTGAAGAAACTGCACAAGAAGCACCTCAAGTACCTCGAGAGCATGCCGCTTATGCTGCGGGTGCCGGCATTACCACAGGCAGCCAAGCCGTCGCACAGGAGGTCTTCGCCACTTGCTGAGGAGATCATTGTGGTACACGGAGGCCTTGTACCCGCAGTGGAATTGAAGAAGCAAGACCCTTACTTCGTCATGAACATGCGGGGCATGCGGACCAAAAGTCATCTTCCTCTCGCCGAAGCTAAGGCTAAACATGGCAAGAGCAAGCCGTGGCACGACATCTGGGATTGGTACAACGACCGCTTGTACCGGAAGAAGTCGGTCAAGGACTTTGCCATCTGGGACTCACTGGAGGACGCAAATGAACCTACGACGGGTCTTGATACTCTGCTAGGACGGTTCGGCTTGAAGAGCGGCAAGAAGTGGCCCAAGCCGCAAGTCGTCGTCTATGGTCATCACAGCAAGGCCGGGCTGCAGAACGAACGCTGGAGCAAAGGTTTGGACACTGGCTGTGTGAGCGGTGGCGAGTTGACGGCGATGGTGCTGGATGCGAAGGGAAGCTGGAGTTTGACGAGCGTCGGGTGTAAGGATCATCGATGAAGGAATGTGGGTTTCAACGGCGCATGCGCGGATATATGCACGGAAAGAGGATATCTTTGGCGGCGTTGTGGTGTGCAAAAGGCTGTGCAAAAGGGTGTGCAAAAGGGTGCGCAGAAGGAAGGCAAAACTGAGACATATACCCCTGGAACGATACGAGACCTGTACAGCTGCCATACACTACAACACTGCATTCTATCCGCTACCTCTACTTGCACCTCACTTCGCCAATCCATGTTTTCGGACGCATCCTCAAAAGTGCCGCTATCACAGTGACTGATCTGCCTCCCAGCCTAGCCTGCCAGGCGGAGAAGATGTAACATTTCCGAAGCTGCACTACCTCATTCTTTGAGTTGAGGATTTCTCAGGTCCAGCTATAATTGATCTGAGCATTTCTCGACGCAACCATGCCCGTATCATGTGACACAACAGGTGAATGTTCGGTGCCAAGCTGAGCATGAGCTAGCGCGCTTCCTTCTCGGCCAATAGGAGAGCTCAGTCCTCGATTGTATTCACTCCAACTCCACTCCGGCATCCTTTCTCTGATCGCATTCTACAACGGTACTCACGACCCATGTGACAGCAGATGTAATCCATCTTACCGCAGCTCGTGTATGATAGTATATCCTTAACCTCCAAAGATATCTCGACACCTCCATTGCCGTCCGACGTCGGCCTGTCGTCTCATGTCCAGCCTTCTCCCCATCGCTCTGCTTTAAAAGCTAGAGACTGTCCTAACATTCAACAACAGGCGCACCATTAAATCCTCTTGAGCATGAGTCTGGAGTAGTACTCATTGAAGGCGAATCGTTGAGCAGTCGAGGCCAACCATGAGCGCTACAGGTCCAAGTGACACGACGTTCCGTGGCTATACCTCAGCCCAGGTTGAAGAATATGCACGCAGACGAGGTGGCTATCCTAAGAGCCTCATCGACGAGATCATAGGCCTCCATGGCTCGACCGGTAGTTCCTTCGGCTCATTGCTCGACCTGGGTTGCGGCCCGGGAAGCGCAACTCGAGACCTTGCGCCGCATTTCGACCTTGCTTTTGGTCTGGATCCCAGCGACGAGATGTTGCGTACGGCCAGGGCGATCGGTGGGCATGCGAAGTTGAGCCCGATCCAGTACATGCAAGGCGACGCCGAGGAGTGCTCCGGCGTCCCCGATGAATCCGTGGACCTGATCACAGCGGTGACGGCTGGGCACTGGTTTGATATGGACAGATTCTGGCCTACTGCTGCTCGTGTCTTGAGACCAGGAGGCACGGTCGCCTTCTCCACCATCTGGCGGATCTTCGTCCATCCCCGTAAGACTCCGCATGCGAACGATATCCAGGAGATCCTGATCGACCTTGAGCAAAGAACGCTTGGCCCTTACCAGAAGCCTGGAAACTGGTCACTGATGGGTATGTACGCCGACCTGAAGATGCCTTGGTCTCTCGGGGAGCCTTGCATGGCGTTTGCGGAGAGCTCTTATCGTTATCAAGTCTGGAACCTTCACGGAGTGCCAGAGAAGGCAGATGGTGGTTATGTCTGCGGTGAGAAGGTAATGACCGTGGACGAGACTGAGAAGGCCGTTGCTACCATCAGCGCCGTCACCAGATGGCGAGAAGCACACTCAGAGCTGGCCCACACCCAGGATGACTGCGTGGTTGCTGCTTTCAACGAGATCAAGGCCATCTTGGGTGTTGGCGGTGATGAGAAGATAACGATGGTCGGTCCGAGTGTACTGGTGACTTTGAAAAAGTCTTGAGGGTGGTTTCAAACTTTTCGTTGACTTCACTGTCTGCTCGTCCGCGATGGACACTGCGAGTTCACAAAAAGAGGAAAACGAAGTAATTCCGTCGCCATCGGCTAGCAAAAATTCGCTCGAACCCCCGACCTTCGGTGAGAACCGCAAAAGAAAACCCCCATCGTCGGAGGAGAGAAGAAACCAGGCGTACAGATTTGCTTCTATTCATTCCTAGCGCAGGATCGACCCAAGTGGGCGAGGAACTGGTCATGGTGCAGACGAAGGGGAGGGGGAGTGGTTTTGATCCCATTAAGCAAGGTTGTGCTGTGAACACCCGTTCCCTCAATGGGTACTAGAGATGGAACGTCTTTTTGTTACAACAATATATACTTTGGTGAGGGTGAGCGAAGGGGGACCGAGATTGGGCCGGCTGTCACATGCTCACCAAAGACGACTTCACTACGTCGGTTTCTCACATCTGCAACCGGCACGTGAGAAGACTTCATCCTTAGCGCTTTGGTGACCGCCAATGGACCAGCTGGAAGATGGCTGTGTCAGCACCTCACCACACGATGCGCATGATCGAGCGGATATATCCACGAGTTCAGAACAACCGGACCTCATCGCACCACAGCCGCGTCAGCACACTTGGCCGAAGCAGAAGCCCAAATCTCAGGGTGCGCAATCACGTAACTTGACTCCAAGGAGCTCCTGGCCGTATACTTCACAGCATCTGCACCCGGCGATGTAGGTCCGCGTACGGACATCCACCAGCTGGTCGGAAGCAGCTTCGCAGCGACAGGAGGCATATGTTGGTCAGAGCTGTGCAAAAAGTCTACGAAGATGCATATACGTATGCCTGCCCATCGAGAAGCGTATTGCTCAGTACCTGAAGACGAGCAAGCAGGATGTGTGATCGGGCTTGCGATTGCTCTCTGAACGTCAGGTGGCTTGAAGGGCTGCCGCATGCGGTATCTGAGGTTGTTAAGCGCATGTCCTTTTCAGAAGGCTGCTCTGCGGCCTGCTGCGGGCATGTTCTCCGGCACTACATACTCCTTTACTCCGAAGCGACACAAGCTCCTTCGCTACATGCAACGCGGTTTGAGCTTGACGTGATGCGAGGCATCTCCCTATATCCTTCTACAGCGCAGGTGTTCACAGCAGGGCACATGACCGTGTTGCTCGGCGTAGCAACGTACGTCGAATTCGGGTGTGAAGTACAGAGCTCGCACGTCCATATCGTTTTGACAGATAGTAGACTTGTCCAAAGACAAAGGGGTCTATATCTGCACCGCGATAGCCAGTCAATGCTACGCGGAATTCATGCCGCCACTCCTTGAGATACCTTGTTACATACAGCTCCGCTCGGATATAATACCCCACGTCCTCCTCACCCGGCATCGGTATAACCACAGTCATCTTCAATCTTCCCAACTAACATCTCACCATTCCCATACTCGAAATTGACCCTGTTAGGAAGAAACCGAAACACAAGCTCAGACAGCGAAAATGGCGACAGAAGTCCTCACTCAAACAGCGGAGCAGTCAATCCCTCTTGCAGTATCCCAATCGGCCACCGACAAGTCGAACAAGTCCGACAAATTCACAAAGACCGCCGGTCAAGACGTCGGCTTCCTCTCTCCGCCAGACCTTGACTTCAAGGACAAGTATGAGGAGCGAGAGTCGGTCACCTCTTATTTCCAACCCCAGCAGAACTGCGAGCTAACCAGATGCAACCGATAGATACATCAAAGGCCGCCTCGCCGGCGCCTACCGCATCTTCGGCCACTATGGCCTCAACGAAGGCGTAGCAGGTAAGCACTGATGGGTCAAACGGTTCTCCAAGACACGATCACACCCCGAGTGTCGCTCTGAGACCTTGTGATTCCCCTTACGGCATCAAGACACCCGCTGACCCTTGTACCCTTCTGTGCTTCAGGACACATCACCGTCCGTGACCCCGTCGAGCCGGAGACTTTCTGGGTGAACCGTTCGTCATACCTCCCCGTCACTCTCCACAGTCATACTGACCC
Organism: Saxophila tyrrhenica; assembly: GCF_035928015.1. Taxonomy (NCBI): domain Eukaryota; kingdom Fungi; phylum Ascomycota; class Dothideomycetes; order Mycosphaerellales; family Extremaceae; genus Saxophila; species Saxophila tyrrhenica. The sequence goes on along the minus strand of NW_027041734.1, from coordinate 1,322,222 downwards.
ACTGCGATCATAGCTTTCGGCCTTGATTTCAACCTCATCAAAGCCTCCGACCTCCTGCGCGTCGACCACCACGGCGCCATCCTCGACCACGGCCGCGTTAAAGTGCTCAACAAAGCCGCTTTCCTCATCCACGGCGCCATTCATGCCGCGAGGCCTGATGTCCTGTGTGCTGCGCACACCCACTCGGTGAACGGCAGGGCGTTCTGCGCTCTGGGGAAGGAGTTGGATCCTATTGGTCTGGAGAGCTGTATCTTTTACGACGTACGTAGGCCGTCTTCTCCAGCTTGCCAGGGGGGTCGATGCTGACATGCATGAACACAGGACCACGTAGTGTTCGACGGCAAAGGCGTCGTCCTCGCCGCGGACGAGGGCGATGATATCGCCGGAGCGCTTGGAGATAAGAAAGCTGCACTGTTGCGCAACCACGGCCTGTTGACCGTCGGGCAGACGATTGAGGAGGCGGTCAATTGGTTCTACCTGCTTGACCGCGTTTGCAAGGTCCAGTTGCTTGCTGATGCGGCTGCGGCAGGTAGGGGTGGCGAGACACATAAGATTGACGAGGAGGAGGCGGTGTACACACGTGGTGTGGCGGGGAGCCACAAGGCGGGTTGGTTTGGTGGGAAGGCGATGTTTGATTTGATTGATGACTTAACGGACAAGAAGTATTTGTTGTAGTCGGTCAATCTTGTTTGGTGGTATGATGATTCAGAAGCCACTGCTCGAATGCCCGTGTTGACTATGAACCTGCCTATTTCTTGCGTCCACGGCCCTGTGTTAAGAAAGTTGGCGCAAGCCGATCCATATCACCGTACCAACGTGCAACACAAGGCCTAAGAGAGTGCGAAAAGGATCCTGGCATCAGTGCTGTTTTCATTTCGACATCATCCAATCGGTATACCTATGCACAGACGAGTTATGCTGAGCTGACCTCATCTCACCTCAATCCGGCCAACCTCCCCTCTAGCCTTCTCCCACTCCTCAAAACTCCGCTTTGACCATTCCACGTGTGCTCGCGCGAAGTTGATCTGCCCAGACCATTAGCTTCCGTTCTCACGGCGGCCTCGCCAGTCGCACAGGCTCGCATAAAGTGAGATAAAAGCGAGAACTCACCATATTACTCCTCAAATCAGCCTCCTTCGAGCCCTGAAACCTCCTCAAATCCTTCAGCACACCCTGACTCGCATCTTGTACATCCGTCTTCGCCACCACAACTGCCTGCTCCAGCTGATCAAGCGATTCCTTGGTCTTGCCCAGCGCATCGCGGCGTGCGCGCTCCGGGTCGGCGTCGGTGACACCTTGAATAGCGTGGGTGAGACGGCCGAAGAGCTTGTTCGTCAGACCTGAGGACGAAGCTGCGCGCCGGTGGTGATCAGGCTGCGAAGGTGTTGGTTGGCCCTGATGAGAGGTTGGTAGATCGGAAGAAGCGGCGGTGGTTGGTGGAAAATCGGAGTCGACGCTGTTGTTGTCGCCTTCGTGGTCTTCTCGAGGGGGTTGGGAGTGTTGCTGAGGTTGTGAAGTATCTCGGCTGCGGTTGCTGGAGCTGCTGGTGCTTCGCTTTGGTGTTGAGCCTTGCTGGTTGTATGCGCTTGACGAAGACATGTACTGTTCTATTCGCTTCGCTTCGGCCTCGCTACGTTCCAGCTGCTCCAATAGCGCACGCTTCTTCTCCAGTTCGTCTCGCGTCATCTCCTCTTGCACTCGTTTTAGCACACGATACCTTAGCACGCTTCTCACAACACCGGCGAACTGCGCGCTTTCTCGCATTGGCTCTGCGAAGCCTGCGCTTAATGCAGAGCTGAGATCTCGACTTTGAATGTAGGTGAAGTCACAAGCCTGCCCGATCTTCTCGATCGCCTGTGCCACACTTGCCGACTGTTCAGAGAGCGAGAAGGCGTTGTAGCGTGCACCAAGATCCATAAGATCGTCGCCAAGGCTGTAGAGGTGGCGTAGTAGCCGTTGGTTCACCTTCTCCATCGATCCTGTGAGGAGAGTCTCCAATTCTTTCGACGAGCCTTCAAAGGTAGAGAAGTACGGGTCTAATTCCGACTCGCCAATGTTCTGCTGAGCGACAGGTGGGAAGCGGGCATATTGAATTCCAGGTGTGCTGTGTGCAGCCGAAGAAGCAGAAACAGATGGCGGTGGCGAGGTGGGTGTGCCAGACTGCGAGGTGCCAGATCCAGAGCGAAGCTTGGCGTTCGTCGCAGGGATAGGTAGATACGAGTGCGCTTGCGTCGGGTTTGCAGGATCAAGTGGAGGTGCCTTCAGGTTGTTCTTGGGTATGCTGGCGGCCGGGTGAGAGTGCAAGACCTCACTCCAGCTAACGTTTGGATCCAAAAAGCGCCACCACACTCCATCCTCACGGACATCCTTCATCCGACGGCATCTGTTGAGGAAGGTCGAAAGCATGCGTTGGCGGAGTTCGATGATACCGACATCCTCCTTCGCTTTAGTAGGCTTGGCGGCATAGTCGGAGAAGCTGTGCTTCTCAGGAATGGGTGGGATGATAAGTGTTGGGTGGAGATTGACCAGCGTCTGGCGTAGCGAAGCAAACTCGGAGTATCGTCTGCGGACTTCAATCTCGCCTGTCCGAATGGTGTAGGTGATGAAGCCGCCCCCTCCCTCGGTGTTCTTGCCCGCGTGTACGATCTGGATCTCAAGATCTGGGTGTTCGTAGAGGATCTGCTCAATGCGACTGTCGTAGCCGCCTTCCTTCGGCGGTACCTTTGCTAGCTTGGGTCGTGAGTCGGAGAGGTCCTCGTCACTCAGCTCGGCGGAGCGCGAGAGGAAGGCGGGTGTCTCGGTGGGCGAGGAGTGTCCGGACGGGGGAGTCGAAGGTCGATTGAAGCCTGTAGTATACACCCATCAGCCTATGCTCGTCGCTGCTCTACTGCTTGGCTGCGACCAACGGTCTACCGGCGACTGGACCTCGCTGATCTCGGAGTCACGACGCTGAAAGGAGCCATAGGGGTTGTTGTCCTCATCGTCCCACATCTTCGCCAATTCACAAAGTCCACGAATGAGTAGTGCTTGAGGAGAGAGGACCAGTATCCTCGAGCTCTGCGATGGTCTTCGGCAAGTTCCGGGGGTGACGTCGAGTCGAGCTTACCTTCAGTATTCGCCAAGAGGTTGATAGACCTCCACAGGTTGGAGTACACCCATTCTTCCGCCATCGTCGTGCATACGACCGAACGAAGTGGTCGTGTAGCGGACGACGTGAGTGACGTCTTTCCGTCCAATGGTTCCTTGTGAATAGACCACCGCGCAGTAAGGCCACATTCACTTGTGTCTACCAGCATGTGAAGAGCACAATATGCGTCCAAGCACAAGATCTTTCCTTCAACCTCACCTCATCAACCTCTGCAGAATATCACGAAAGCTGAACTCGATTTCGCTTAGCACGTACATGAGACCACATTTCCAACGACTTCCCAGAAGATCAATTGCAGCAACACGACTCTACGCCACTACCCAGAACCTCAACATGGCCCCCCAAAGCTTCATCATCAACTTCTACTCCACGGACAATGAGTGCGACCACAAAGGCCGCACCTTCAACGACATCCTCCGCTTCAACAACCAAGCCCTTGAGCACGAACACGACTACATCCAGGTCCTCTTCCCTCTACCAGAGCGCTCTCCCATCAACCCCACCGCCCCAGTCATCACCCCAGAAGTCCGCGCCGCCTTTCTCGATCACTCCGGTCTTCGAGAGCGCCTGGTCCTCGCTTTGGAGCGGATGCTTCAGTTCTACGGCTTTGGTCTCAATCCCAGCTACTCGAAATTGGAGATCGCCAACTTCACCGCCACCTCTGATATAGGTCCGCGTGCGAGGGAGGATGCGCTGATCGGACGCAGCCCAAACTTCGAACGTCGGGCGCCTATTACGTGGTTGAAGTCGATGGACCACAACCACTTGCGCTTGACACGGATCATTCGGTGTTTGAGGGTGTTGGGGCTGGATGTGCTGGCGTGGGCGCTGTATCAGGCTTTGATGGGCCATGATCGAATTGAGAATGTCTCGGATCGGAGTAAGATGTACTGGAGTAGGGCAGCGAGGAGAGTGTTGTGGTTGGAACCTTCGGAGGGTGATGATGGGAAGGGAGTGAAGTGGTTGAGGGAGGAGTTGATGGAGGATGTGAAACAGGAGGTGTGGATGAAGGAGGAATATGTGCAGGCGCAGCCGTCGTCCGAGGAGGGATCGGATGAGGAAGAGAGCGAGGATTCGGAGAAGGTGAAAGATGAAGTGAAGGTGAAGCGTGAAGGCGACTGATCGATGCGCATGTTGCACCAGCACTATCGCTTCGAAGCTACGGCATGCAGCTGAGATTGTCTGATCGACGGCGCTCGTTCTAAGTCCAGCGGCGTGGATCGAACGCAGCCATCGCTGGCAGTAGCTATGCTGCCCTCGGGACTTTGCGCCCCGGCAGCGCAACAGTCGCACGACAGAGGACGCAGACAGACTACTGCTCTGTTCATGGCGACCACAGTAATATGCAGTGTCATCAATATACCCATTGAAACGCCTTGCGCTATGCATAATCCCCCCATCAAACCTCACGAACCCTCCTTAAGCATCCTCTCCGCCTCCACCTCATCCCCCTTCGCCATCCTCAGCGCCCTTGCAGCCGTAATCTGGTCGTGGCCCTTCGCCATCAGTGCCGCCACACCACCGGGCAACTTCGGCGTATGCAATTTCCGCTCCCTAACCTGCACATCCCTCTTCTCCGTCTTTCCAAACAAAGCCTTCCCAATCTGCTTTGTCCACTGCCACGGCTTGCTCAACCACTCATCAGCCCCAGCATCAAAGTACTCCCACCCATCCACACCGCCGAATTTGCGGTAATCCTCCTTCAAGTTCTCGATCGTCTCCTTGACATCGCTGAGCGAAACGTAACCGGAGCCATCATTGCTGCTATCCAGCACTCCCAAGACCACACGCTCAGGTTTGAACCCGTTGGCGACGCCGGCTTGGTAGGATTCCTCGAGGCTGCCTTGCACGAAGCCGGAGTAGTATTGGCCGTTGTACCAGTTCACCAGTTTCCCGGCTCTAGATCTCTCAAGGCGCGAGTACGAGAAACCTGAGAGTCCGCTCCCGCCCGCGGGAAGGTCGGAGGCTACGGGCGCCATGGTGATGATGAAGTCTTTACCGAAGTCCTGTCGGATTCTGCGGATGAGGTTTTGAGCGCAGGAGAGGGCGACGGGTTCTTCAATGTCCAGGTCTATGCCGTCGACGTTGCGGTATTTGAGCGTTGAGACGAGCGGGAGGTAGTAAGCATCTTGAATCGATCTGCCGTTCGTGCTGCAGAGGCGGCCGTCGTAGGAGCCGGTGGCGGCGCCGCCCATCATGACCATGACTTTGACGCCGTTCTGTTGGAGTGTGGCGGCTTCCTCCCAGGTGCGGTCGAATGTCGTTGCATTTGGGTTCTCGTCGTTGAGGGTGATGTTGCCATCTGGGCCATTGATATGGAGAGCAGCGAGGATGACGTGAGTGATGCCCGTGTCTTTGTTTAGAAGAGGTAGTATGGAAAGGTGTGCGTCTTCGTCATCCGCAGGGTGGAACGTCTGGACATATTGGATCAACCGCGGTGTCGTGTCTGCACGCTTGACCGGCGGTGGCAAGAGGTCTGTTACTGGAAGGGAAAGTGCTGTGTTGATGAATGCTAGAGTCGCAAAGAACGAAGTAAAGGAGGAGTTTAACATGGTTGCTAGGAAAATGTATGTACAATGAACAGGAAAGGAAAGATGCAGAACTCGAGAACCTACCTCCAAGACATTTGAGGTCTCCGAGGCGGTCTTTAGGCTTTCTGCCTTTGCTGCCGATCGTCCTTGTGAGGCTGAGGGCCAAAGCACAAAAGGGCCAAATTGTGGAAACGCTTGGTAGGAGTTGCTGCGCCTGTCGCTCGAAACAGAGGACAAACCGCGTCGAGTCAGGCGAAACGGATGCTGCGACGTTGGAGGTGTGAAGCGGCCAGGTAGACGGTGTAACAGAGGTCTTGAGACGCCCAAAAAGACGCCTCCCGCATCTGAACCCCTCCAAGCAGATCTGGCATTGTGATCATCACGGCAGCTTTGGTGATGCCCCGATGCGCCAAGTTGGCGGCCACGCCGAGAGGCCGTCGGTAAGTGGGAGATCTGGCTGTTTGGCCCCCAAAGACTGCTGCTTTTGCTGAAGGTGGAGGAGAAAAGCTTGGAGCGTTGCAAGATTGGAGTGGAGGTGTTCTAATTTAAGCAAGATCTACTAGGCCCGTTCAGGCGGTTGTGAGGTCGGTCTGGAGAAGGAGGGAGATGTTGTGCTAGAGAAAATGAAAGAAGCCAAACGGGCACATCTGGCACTCTTCTCCGAGACGAGATTGCGGTCAAAAGGGCCACATCGTCCTAGTCAGCGGGCGGTCATTGTCTGTGAGAAGGCCATGACATGGCTCACTCTGACCCGGTGAGCCGCGTTCACTGACCACAGCTGGGGCCCGTATTGTAGACTGGAGATGCTTGTCGTATGGTCTTGAAGGCGGCTGAATTCCCATCAAGTGGAAGTGAAGTACACCAGATCCTCTTCCAGGCCTGACACCTGGCCATCAATCAGTACAATGATTGAGATGTGGGACATCGACGAGCACAGGTCTGGATAATCTGTAGCACTTGATACAATATCTGACCGTTTCGCGTTATCATACAAGGCATGTCATTCCATCCTACCCCATCGCTGAAGCGTTCACATCCCCACCGACACCGGGACTACTCTAGACCTTCAGGAGAAAGGTCAATCTGGCCAGTTACCAAGTGTTCGAGGCCTCGTGTATTCTACTCGGACCATGCTTGGATAGCATGACTGAGGATATTGAATCCGCTTGATGCGGGACAGCAGGCTGGCCGTGGTGGTAGTCACAAGTCTTCGCCTCAACTCCAAGTCTCTCCTCATCGTTGATCAATCTTGAGCCACCTCTCCACCCTTCCGGTCTCTCACTGCACGACCTGGGTTGCGCGTAGTCCGACGTCTTCATCTGCCAGATTTGTGCTGTCAAAGGTGTCTAGCTCCAGGAGACAGAAGGTGGCCAGGACAGAGGTGGAACGGAAGTGCATGCCTTGCAGGACATCTTCTCCAAAGCAGTTGTACGTGAGCAAGTCTGACAGTCTTCTGGTTACATTCACTTCTCGTAGCTTGGTGCAGAGGACCTGTAGCTGGGAGCCCCTGTAAGCGTGCCAGAAGTGATGCTCCACCCGCATACGTCGGACAAAGACAAAGCAGGCGCCGTGCTGTTGTTATCCACGTCCGCAGAGTTTGGGCCAGTGTCGACTTGCTGTGTAACAATGGTGGACAGCCTATTCGTCGAAATGTCATGGGATGCCCGAGGCTGTGAGGACCGATGGCTTGGTGTCCGCACTGCGATTTCCCGAGAGACAGCGGAAATATTGGAAACAGAAGGGTGGTAGGTGCTCGGTGCAGGCACAATTCGATCCTCGATGCTGTAGGGACGGATGTCGCGAGGCCATGCCGGTGCTTCGTCGTCAACCGACTTCACCTTGGCAGCAGTAGATCTCATTTCCAGGTCTTCACTGCTTCGGACACGGGAGACTCGAATATGTCTACAGCAGGTCTGTATGATGATGGTCAAATTCGCTAGCAAAGCCAGCGAAGCCCCCGCTATGCCAGTGATGCCGGCCGCGGTGGGATAATACCAGTACTCCTGAGCCGCAATGACACACTGTGTCGATAGTCAATATTATAGACCAAAGGAATCGACGGCCCGCTACACTTACGACGACAGTGGCTGTTGCCACGCCGAGCCCAGCAATATCAAGGAACGCCATCACATGCCAGTGTAGCTTCCGCGGCCGCGACACTGCGATCAGGCCGAGCATGGAGATGACTGAACATATCGTGGTCGACCAGATTGCGGACGTTGCGTAGTAGGATCCCCAATAATAGCTACAAACGATGAGTTTCTGCCAGTGATAGGTTGGGGACTGTCGTTGCGTACGTCATCCAGACGCCCATCGACCCGGCTGTGACGAGGCTACATATGATCTTTGAACAATTGATCAGTATTTGTAGGAGCAGACGAATGTAGTCAGCATTGAACACCTACCTGAATAAACCGCGTAGCCAAAGTGATCTTCTTCTGCCGGCTGTGGGACTTCCACCCACTGAACATGACGGGCATTGGGACCACAATGACCTCTTCGTTGTCGTCGAATTGCTCGGATTTGGCGCCCATCATTCGACGGTACAACGCGCCCGCGCAGTCTGAGTTGCAACTGTCGTTTACGGAAGTGCTGATGCTGTCAACGCGCCGGTATCAACAGAAACATAATGGACGCGAGCACCAGGCACCAGGATAAAGTGAGGACGGGAGAGGGCATGGCTACGGTAACCGGAGGGAGATGTCTGCCGGCAGGCACGGTTCTAGTCTAGCCCTCTTCAGCCGCACCAGATCCTTCGTCGACCCTGACTTACCTACCAATCTATTTAAAAGGCGCTCTCCGTTGCACGAAGCATTCTCGGAGCAAACAAACTTGTTGTTGGACGGTCACATGAAGGCCATTGGTACGTTCGTGGGCCCATCGACGTTCGGAGACGACTGCTCTTGTGCTTCGCCCGAATGTCGGTCGTTGTCCAGTTTGCTGACATATCCACACACTACACGATGCCGAGTCGTCCTGCTCCTGGCTCTCACTTATTTGGCCGGACCAATGGTTTCTGGGAATCTGTGGTCCATGGAAGCTCCGAAGGCAAAATCGTCTACAATGGACTGTCCACCCGATGTTAGGCGGCTTATTCCCAGCAGGTATTCCTTCCCTTACTAATGTCCTCTATGCTGGCCTCGTTCCTTTCACCATTTCAATGAGAGTGCGCGTTCGACCACGGGATGCGCATAATGAAGGCACCCGAGACCCGAAGCCCGTTGCAGTTCGGAGTGTCCTGCTATGGACGCATAAGTAAGACCTTTGCACCACAAGGACATTCTCCAGCATTTCGTAACTACCCTGCTGCTGTCTACTCTTATCAAGAACACCATGGCCGCCACATTGAAGAACATAGCCCTGGTCGGCGCCGGCGGCATTCTGGGTTCCCGAACACTCGAGGCACTTCTCAAGCACGGCAAACACAACGTGAATGTGATCACTCGCCCGTCTTCCAAGAGCGAGTACCCTTCTTCTGTCAATGTCAAGCAGGGCGACTACCAGGACGCTGCTTTTCTGGAAGCGGCACTGCAGGGCCAGGATGTCCTGGTATCCATGCTGGGGTTCGCAGGTCTGCCAGATCAACACGCCTTTTTCCATGCAGCAGCCAAAGCTGGGGTCAAATATGTGCTCCCGGCCGAATATGGCGCCCCGTCAGGCAATGACGCGCAGGTCAAAGCTGCACCGCTCATCCAACTGAAGAGGAACGACCACGAGCTCATTGAATCTCTTGGGATAAAGTGGATTGGTGTGGTCACGAATCCTTGGATAGATTATGTGAGAATTACCCTTTAACGTGAGATGTTGATATTGTAGCTAATGGCCAGCTAGTGCATCCGATACGGCGTCTTCGATATCAACGTCCCTGAGAAGAAGGCGACCGTGTACACGGATGGCGCGCCGTTCAGCACCACCTCCATGGGGAAGGTAGCAGAGGGAATCGCCAGCCTGCTTTGTCTCTCGGAAACAGAGATCCAGAAAGAATTCGCCAACAACTTCCTGTACCTTTCGTCGTTCACCTTGACGCATCCGGAGATCTTCTTGGCTATCCTGCGAGTTACTGGCACGACCGAAGCAGATTGGCAGGTCGAAAAGAGCACCACGAAAGATCTTGTCGATGAAGGATGGCGGATGGTGAACGGAGGTGAGCCGGCCGGCCACTTTAAGATCGTCTTCGGAGCTGCATATACCCATGGCCTGGGTGGTGATTATTCCGAACTTCTTCACAATGAGAGGTTGGGGCTTGGGGAGGAAGACTTGGAAACTGTCGTGAAGGCTGCGGTAGACGCGGCAAAACCAGGCGGGTTTACCGCCGGTACAACATTGAAGCTCAAGTAGATCGAAATGCCTTCGCTCATGTTTTCTGAAGCTTCTTCCTTGTCAGGCGCTTGTGCTGAATGTAGCTCGAGTGACCAGACCTCTCATTACGCCCAGCCGGACATGCCTCCTATGCCTGCTGCATCCTGTGTATCACCCTATCAACAGATTCCTCCGCTATCTTCGAAGGCATCGTATCTTGCGTTTTGACGACGCTACAGATTGCTGTCGTTGATCGAGTAGTTGCTCCGGCACTTGCAAGTCCCTCCATGCACCTCTACCAGCACCTAGGTGGAACGATCTGACGTCTAGTCTGCTCCTCTAAGGATTGCTAAGAGTAATTGTGGAGGGTGTAACTGCAGAACATCGACTAGCAGGGGATCGTGTCCAATCAGCTGCCATTCTGTATCCGAAACAACATCACCTGGCCGTCGAACATGACACCCTTCCTTTTAGCTCCTCGTCGGCTGGTACGACCACGATTCGTAGCGTCTATGTATACCTCTCACGCCGCTGCGAATCGGTGCTTCTCGGGCATACAGTGTTGTCTACCAAGTGACAAGATTTCAACACTCGTGCCGGGCATGAGGTCGGTGAGTTGAATGCTTACTACGTTGCTGCCTTCGTACATTCCTTTGCCCGGTTCAGCCTGAGACATCCAACGAACATAGCCCATCTCTCGGCCCTTCACGTGGATGACTGACCTCGGGTGTCACTGTCATCTGCTCCGTTACCAGCCGGCTGACCACCACATTTCGTTCACAAGACTCGATGTTGTAAGGACAATATACTTATAATGACTTCTGCAGCTATTGAGGATCTTCACACCAGCGCGAGACGATGCCGAAATCAACGGTATCGTACCACAGCCTAGCCTCGGATTACGATAGAGACGCAGAGGAAGACGGCACGGACGCTCAAGAGGAGGAAGCGTACCGCAACGCGTTCATCAACACCACGCACAGTCGGACAAATCCAGGGTCGCCGGTCGAGGCACGCCGACATGCCACGTCAAGGAGATCCGATATAGATCTTCGAGGCCGACTGCCGTTTAGACATGCATTAGATGAGACCAGTGGTTTGTTGACGAGTGGAATCGGCTCGCCTCGTGACTACCGGACACTGCCAGTCAGCGCCAGTGCCCCAGGAACGCCTCGATATGGGCTGAAGCGTAACCTCAGCTACGCCGGCAGTCTGCGTGGTCTGCGAAGTCGACACCACAGCCGGCGTGGTTCCTTTGGGCTGAGGCTGTCACGAGCACTCGGGACCGACCCCAACCAGACGGAACCAAACACACCTCACACGGCCAAGTCAACCCTGGCACTTGACGACCGGGTGTGGTACGATCAGTTTACATCCACCGACTGGGTGCATGATAGCATAGCAGATGCGTATCGGGTGAAAGAGCTGCGAAGCAGGAAAGACTTGAGAGGAAGACTGTATGCATTTTTTGACGGAGCACAGGGTTGGGTGCTGGTTGCAATCATCGGAGTCATAACAGCTGGGTTCGCATACTTTATCAACATCACGGAGGCGACCATCTTCGATTATAAGGAGGGACATTGCACGACTGCGTGGTGGTTGAGCAGGAGGAAATGTTGTGCTGGTGCGAGCTCCTGTCCGGAATGGTGTATGTGGTCGGATGTCTTGTACAGCAAGGATGCGGACAGTGAGATGGTGAATTTTGTTGCGTTCGTGGCGTGGGTCATTGTGCTGTCTGCCGCTTCCTGCCTCATCACATTACAGACCAAGACTGTCATCTCCTCGGCTGTGTCGCTGTCGACACTGGACGAGAATCTTGGAGCCGATCGACAGCAAGCTAAGGCAGACGGTGAAGACCCAAAGGGCAGCATCACACCCAAGCAGCACTTCGAAGCAGCAGCTCGCAGACCTCCTGTTATCTACTACCCGGCTGCAGGCAGCGGCGTGGCGGAAGTGAAGGTGATACTCTCTGGCTTCGTGCTGCACGGTTATCTCGGTCTCACAACTCTCGTCTGCAAGACGTTCGCATTAATTCTGAGCGTGGCCTCCGGCTTGTCGATTGGGAAGGAGGGTCCTTACGTCCACATCGCCACCTGTGTCGGCAACATCGTGTCTCGACTGTTCACAAAGTACAGCACGAACGATGGCAAGCGGAGAGAAGTCCTCTCTGCTGCCGCTGCTGCAGGTGTTGCCGTAGCCTTTGGAGCACCCATCGGCGGCGTTCTGTTTAGCTTGGAGGAGGTCAGCTACTACTTCCCACCGAAGACACTGTTTCGGACTTTTTTCTGCTGCATCGCCGCGGCGCTATCCCTCAGGTTTCTGGATCCGTACGGGACTGGCAAGATTGTGCTTTTCGAAGTCCGCTACATTATCGACTGGAAGTTCTTCGAGCTTGCGGCGTTCGTACTTCTCGGTGTCCTAGGCGGCTTCTTGGGCGCTATGTTCATCAAAGCTTCAAGGCTGTGGGCTAAGACGTTCCGCCGGATGACCATGATCAAGAAGTACCCCATCTTCGAGGTCTTCTTGGTGGCTGTCACCACTGGCATCGTTGGCTTCTGGAACCGATACACTCGCCTGCCGGTTGCGGAGCTGCTGTTTGAGCTGGCTGCTCCTTGCAACGCCTTCACTGACGAGGGACTCGGGTTGTGTCCTACCGAAGAGAGGATTCCGACCATCATGTGGTACCTCTGTGTGGCTTTTGTCGTCAAAGCTCTGCTCACAACCGTGACGTTCGGCATCAAGGTACCTGCCGGCATCTACGTGCCTTCTATGGTGGTTGGCGGTTTGATGGGACGCATCGTGGGTCATCTCGTTCAATGGCTGACATTGACCTACCCGGACTCGGTTCTCTTCAAGAGTTGTCCGCCAGTTGATGGCAACCCAGAGTCCTGCGTGGTCCCTGGTGTCTATGCCCTGGTGGCAGCTGGTGCTACAATGTGCGGTGTGACGAGGTTGTCCGTCACTCTGGCCGTCATCTTGTTTGAGCTGACCGGAAGTCTGGAGCATGTGCTACCCTTCTCGCTCGGTGTGCTCATCGCCAAATGGACTGCGGACGCTTTAGAGCCTTTGAGCATCTATGATCTACTGACAGATATGAATGCCTACCCTTACCTGGACTCGAAGTACCGTCCAGTCTTCACGACCGACTTGGGTGATATCACAGCACGGCCGACGCGCAGCCGCTTCATCGATGTTAGCAACTCGCCGCTGATACCAGCAAGACAGCTCCGAGCTAAATTGGAACATCTACACATGGTCGGCGAGCTCGATGGCGGCCTGCCAATAATTCGAGGTGGGATTCTTGTCGGCCTGATCCCAGGACCGGATCTGGAGTACGCTCTCGACCGCCTCGATGGCGAAGAGTCAGCCCTCTGTCTCATGAGCGCACACGATCGATGGCAGGGCCCAGGCCGAGGCGTCATACCCGGCGGCGAGCGTGACTACGACGATGAGACGGACCACGATGGAGCTGCAGATGAGGCGCAACCACTCATGAACACTCCAAACGCAGCCGATCCGATGGACTTTACTCCGTATATCGATCCAGCGCCCGTGTCACTGGATATCGGCAGTCCGATGGATCTCGTCTTTGAGTGCTTTGTCAAGCTTGGGCTGAGGTACATTTGTGTGTTGAGGGAGGGCAGATTTGCGGGCATGGTGCACAAGAAGGCGTTCGTGAAGTATGTTAAGCAGGTTGAGAAGGAGGAGTGAGAGCATTTTTGAGCGGATTTTACAGTGCATGGGAGGGTTCCGGGCATCTGAGCGTTCGAGCGTACTGGGACAGAGCAAAATTCTTGATGTCTACAGGTTGGCGACCGCGGTGGAACAACCGATGGATAGCGTGCGTACTGGTGGGTGATTGAAGAGGTTCGCTGATACAATTGCTTAGATACTATCTATCAATCCATATGAAGTCTACGAGTACATGCTTCTAAAGCGCGGGACAAAAGAAATCGTGCTACGTGCGACCTGCGCTGCACGAGACATAGGAAACGCTGAGGGCCTGGTTATTGATATCCACACCACGCTGCCACCGCATGCATCATTCTCCGCCACCCGAACGACTGCTGGCTCTGGGACAGTCGGGCGAGCATCTTCAACTTATCATCTGTCGGGGAGAGGCCTGAGCCCGGTGAAGTTCTCAGGATGCTCCCAGCCCACCATGTCGATGTAGAGCCGGAGAACCTCCGGAGGGACTCGAGTGACTGGTGCATTCGCTTTGTCACGCGGTGTCGCTGCATGGCTATTGGCGGCATCTCCGCTGGGACCTGCAATACGCGCTCCTGATCCTGCGGTGTGGACTCCGTACATCTTCTCAACCATCTCTCGAAGGAAGCAGATCGAATGGTAAGCTTCTGCTATAGGCCCGGTGTACGCGTAGCCGTCTGTCATGATGCTTGAGTCCAGTCGCCATTCCACAGGCACATCAGCACGAGTCACCTTCTCCATGAACAGTGCTTTTGCTCTTGGCCTGCCAGAAAGCAGGTAAGCGACCAAGGGCAATTGGAAGCGAGCTTGACACCGTTGGGGTCGCTTTCTTCGACAAGCTTTATCACGGATGCCACGCTTAGAGCGGTGGATATTGCTTGGACTGGATCCTCGATCTCCCCCGCACGGACGCACCATTGCGGCCCACCGTATCTTCGAAGAAGGCCGTATTGAATGGCGTAGTGCGCATCACCTGCCACTGCGCCGAAGCACAAGAACTCATGAACAAATACGCGGAGGGTACCCAGGATGTGGCCCAAAGCGGGGGTATACAGGACCCGACATGTCGATGGAAGCCTTTTGGTGTCAACAATACTGATGTAGACCGTGTCGACGCTCTCTGTAGAGCACTTCCACTCCGCCAACGTCCACGCAAAATGGAAAGACTGTGTCCACGACGAGAACATACTCTCGCATCCGTGCTCGTTCCGGAGGTGCGACCTGACCGTGGATGTCAGCCGATCGAGAGATACGTCGTGTATGCTGCTCGGCTGGGTGCGATTGAGGATCGCATGTGTGATGATCGTGTGCGGAGTGTTCAGTCTGCGATCACCTCCTGAATTTGGTGTCCAAACGCGATTGAGATATCTGGGGCACTGAGATGCAATTTCTTCGAGCCTGTCTCCGACATGGCTGGGAAGCTGGGTGCCGGCTGTGCTGGATCCCATCATGCCCATTCTGGGGGTGTTGTATGAGATGCCTGGTATTTCTCGCCGGTATCGATCTGTCTCGCAATGTCAGAGACATGGTCGAGGCGTCCGTCTTCGTCCATCAAAGACATTCATTCGAGGCTCAGACATGTTCGAGTCGATGTGTCGTTACAGTCCGTCGAAACGATGGGCGGAAGGGTTCTCCGGGACACAATCAAACGATATGGAGTACGCTGAGGCACTTCACTTTCGATTGTACGCTCGGGAGACCTGCTTGTAACTACTGGATGGCACCTTCTCGGAGACACCATAGAGTCTCGATTAACGCTCTGTGACGGTTCCGTATCAACACCGAGTTTGAAAATCTTGCTGAACCTTCCACGCTTCACTCTAAATGCACTGTGTCGACTTCAATCATGAAGGTGTCAAGAACGAAGACCCCCCAGCCCACGGTGTCACAGCATCGTGATGTCGAAGTTTGACCGCCAGTTCTCACTTCTACTGGTGATGTTGCGTCCTTGAGCGACTTTCTCCAGCGGGTGAGCCTGGAACCATTCAATCAGGCTTCCAGGAATAGGCCGTCAATTACTAATGCATTGGGATTGAACGGAGGAGAGAACGTTCGATGAAGAATCTGTAAGGTAGGCAATAATCTGCGTGGGAGGACGAGTATGTAATACGATTGTCCAATCGACACACCGAACGAAACGTACAGCAAGCGTCCACCAACCGGCAATTCTCTGTCACATAATTGCCTCCTACACCCCGGCCTCGACGTCCTGCGCCTCCAAGCTTGCACAAAATGTTTCTCCTCGCCCGTAAGGCAACGGTCTCCGTTCAATCGAGCTTTCTCTAACCATCTCAACTCGTACAAAACTCGTCGTCGGCCACATCTGTCATCTCAGCATTAGTGTCTTCGTCCTCGCGAACCTCATTGGAATGCTGCTCTTGCTTCTCAGGCCACCAAATCATATCGATCCTCAATCTTTTAAGCTCCTTCTTCTGTCGAGGAGTTGCAGGTACACTCCTTCCCGAATCGTCAGTGATCGTCAGAATCTTTTCTCCTCGGTCGTCGCCGTCTGATGATGCATCCAGAATTTCCTCCTCCTCCTCCTCCTCCTCCTCCTCCGTCTCCGACCTCAACTCATCTATGAGGATGTCCATGTTAGCTCGCCACTTCAATTGCTTGACATGCGCCATCCGCGCTGCCCCACTCATCTTCATCTCTGGTCTGAACTTGGAGACCAGATTCCGGAAGCAGTCGATTGCGATGGTTGCGTCGAGATAGGGGTAAGCCAATGCATACCCCTTCTTGATGATGGCTGGGTCATCGCACCACTCAACAGGAACGTCCGCAGGTCGTAGAGTGCGTGTAAGCCCTTCAGGTATGTCCGCGTAGTGATGCGCAAGCAGGAAGATTGTTACGGGCAGTCGGAAGTGATCGTCGAACAGTTCCACCACGTGCTTCGCTTGTTCCAAGACGTCTTTCTCGGAAAGGATCTGGTAAAATCCAGGATGAGGGTGACCGACAGGAAGCTCCCTGGCAGGAAAGAATTCAGAGCCGCGTCGCAAAAGTCGCTCGTATGATACGATTCGGTGAGCCTCACCAGACACCACTGTTCCAAAGCAGAGGTATTCCCAGAAATTAACTTTTGCGCCGATGACCGGCTTCATTGCTGCGGTGTACAACACAGTGTTCCTCGCAGGCAGTTTCTTAGTGTCCAAGATGCTCATTGAGCCGCCAGGGACGTTGGCTGCACAACGGGCTAACACGAAATTGAGGGAATGTGACCACGAGGAGAAAGGGCTGTCGCAATCCTGGTTTGACAAATGGGCGGTGACCAACTCTCTCAGACGTTCCAGCGGTAAGTCGTAGACACTGTCCGGAAAGTTGCCATGCAGGTCTGCATGAGTAATGATAGCTTCTCGTGTGTTGAGCTTGGCGTCGCCTCCTGAACGTGAGTGATGAAAGCGGAACAAGTAGCGTGGCGTTCTCCGAGAGATCTCCTCGAGCTGGCCACGGACGTGGTCAGGCAGGCCGGGAGCTGTCGCTTCGGGCTGAGGACGAGACGGGACGGCCATGGTAGAAATGTGGGCTGCAGTCTCAAGAAGTGCGTGAGAAGGGTTGGCTGCTGAGCCAACGAGAAGTCTGAAAGGAACGATGTTGTTGTGTTATGAAAGAGTCAAGATCAATGTATGCCTGCAAAGAGTAGCGATGATGTTGGTGTGAACGGATCTGGTATTACCATGGACGTCCCTAGGAGCCACTTTACATATGCTCTTCGACCGACGCCATACATGACACCGTCTCGGACGAACAACGAGCCGTCTCACAGTGACGAAAAGAACGACACAGTCTGCTGTCTGACGTGAAGCTTTGGCAAGACTTGGTGAACTCGAGATCTCAGATTCCGCAACTGTCTGAGTCGAGTCTAGATACTGTCTAAGTCAAGTCAGCCAGCGCCCAAGACTTCGATCGGAGTATGGTGTCTCACCACCTTTAACATCAACCATCGACTCACCATACTACAGCCTCTATCTCACAACCAGTTCTTATCCCCATGATGACTAACAAACGCACCCCCCATACTCTCCACCGTCGCCTTATCCACCACCTCCATCATCGAATTCACACTCTCCTCCGGCGTAATCGGGCCCTTGAAGTCCGGCGCAAACTTCATGAAAGCCGCCACCATTGCCTGCTCCCCCTTGATCGCTTCCTCGTCCTTCGGACCACTCGCATTCATGTCCGTATCCACCAACCCCGGCGACAGAGCAAGGAAGAGGATCCCCTCACTCGCGCCGTAGGCGGCGTTGTACTTGGCCACCAACATATTGGTAGCGGCCTTGCTGATGGAATACGGACCGCCAGCGACGGCTGAGAGTTGGTTCGTCAGTTCGACGTCAGCTAGCCCAGTGGCGAGGGTGATGACTTTCTTCTGCTGGCCGGCCTTGATCAGAGGCAAGAAGGCGTTGGTCGCGAAGGCCACGCCGATGACGTTGGTGCGGAAGCAGGCGGTCATCTCTTCGTCGAGGAAGGAGGCGGACATGTCGGCCATGGGCTTCCAGCGGCTGCGCTCTCCCAGAATGGCGGCGTTGTTAATGAGGAGGTCCAGCTTCCCGCCTGCGGCTTGGGAGACTTGCTCAGCAGCTTTCTCGAGCGCTGGGGCGTCCGTGATGTCGGCTTCAATGATGGTGACATTGGTGATGCCGTCTTTGCTCAGCTTGGCGTCTGTGTCGGCTTTGTTGCGGCGGACGAGGCCGAAGACCTGGTAATCTGGTTTGGCGGCGAAGTATTGGAGGAACTGGTAGCCCAGGCTGATACTGTTAGCAAGATAAAGTCATATGTCAGGTAGCGATCGACCATACCCGCGAGCGGCGCCCGTAACCGCAACAGAAGGCATGATCGTCTCAGCAAAGCTGTCTCGAAGTGTGGTTGAACTCGTGGTATGAATCTCGTTACCGATGCAATTGTCGCTGCTGGATACTCCCTCCCAACATCAGGACGACCAGCGCCCTTTATACCCTCCATCTCCTCCTCACGTTACCACCGTAAACACTCCATCTCAGTCATCACCGCACCTCTGTCCTCAGTCTTGGCCCGGACGAAGTAGCCCTTTCGAGACATTGGCCTAAGCATACGCCTGGTCCACAGACCAACGCCAACGCGCAGCAGCCAGCTCCACCAGACGAGACGGAGGGATTATCAATCCTATCTCCGCACGTGCTCCGCGACTGCACAGAAGGCCAAGATGGCGTCGGATGAATTGAGGGCAGCGATGGAATGGATGTGTGGTGAAGGCTTGCGCTGGGTTTGGGAGAAAGTTGATGAGTAAAGGTGGGGACTAGCCCTCGTTGGCCAAGCGGTAGAAACTACTGAAGTGCGAGACCGACGAGACGTCAACATCGTTTAGAACAGTCGAACAAGCTGACTGGATGCCACTGCATACACCACTCCCACCTCAATCTGAATGTCCGTCGAGGTTCATACAGTCTGGCATCCTAACAAAGCGAGCCCGCAAAACCCATCATATCCAGTCTCAGCTACCCCTTTCCTTCTATTCTCTCAGGTACAGCAAGCAAGCAAACACATTACACTAACAGCTCAGAAAAACAACAACAACAAGAAAAGTCGTAAACACCATCGCAAACCCTCCCACATACCCCATCCAGCCAAACAGAGTTCCCATACGAGAGATGTCCCAGGTGCCCAAAAGGAGAGTGAGGTATCAACAACACAAGGAAATCGTTCTTTAGAAGTCCAGTCCAGTCCAGTCCAGTCCAGTTTTCTTTCCAAACAAACCAGTCGCTTCGTCTTTTATCACTCGCCTCTCCGCGGCCGCGAACTAACACTCAGCGGCTGCGCCTTCGGATGCGCGTGCGAATGGCCACCAGCACCGTGCGAATGCCGTCCATGCCGTCCACCAGTCCTCGACAGCGATCCCACGTCGTGCTTGCCTACACCATTCATTAGCACCCATCCGACTCATCCCTCTTGTTTCGGGGTTAGTACTCACCATCACAACAAGCCCTCACATTCTCCAACCGATCCGCCTCCCGCTCTTGCCCCTCAATCACCTTCCTCAGATCCTCCGCGCTCTCCGCCGCCACACTGGCGTCGTAAATCCCGCTTTCTCCCGCAGCCGACGTGCGTCCTGAACGTCCGCGGTTCGTCGGTCCAGCGCCGCGAAGCCGTGAAGTCAAGCTGCTGAACCGGCCATTCGACTCGCGCCTCGTGGTGCCGTGGCGAGTGGTCGCGGTGCCGGAATCAGACTGTTTCGTGGTCAAGGTAGGAGGGGATTGCGGGGTGGTCGTGCGAGCAGCGGCGGCGGACTGGCGCTGCGCGAGACTCGAAGCCGCGCGGTTGCGTTCCGGGCTGCTGTTGCGCGTGGTGCGGGAGTTGTAGCTACTTAAGCTAACGCGGCTCTGGCTGCGGGCGCCGGTGCCGGTGAAGCGGGAGATGCTTCTGCGGATACTATTCCCAACACCTGGATTAAACTCATCAATGTCTTCTTGGTTGATGGCGTCTTCGGCTTCGGATTTTTCCTGCTCGGTGCGCAGGAGGAGGTACGAGAGAGCGTTGAACCAGGTCTCGTGGCGCTGGCTCGTTGGGGCGGTGAAGACTATCTCGCGGCCAGGCGTGACGACGATGAGAGATTTGCGGTGCAGGCCGGGCGGGTATGCGTTGTCGTCTGTGATGACGCGGACGGCGTCGATGGCGACGCTCTTGGCTTTGAGCATGTCGCGGCCGGCGGTGCTGGGGTCCTTTTCGCTCCAGTAGAGCGTCCGGGTGTAGGGGTGCACCCAGAAGAAGCGTCTATGACGGGTGGAAGAGGTCTCGCTGCGGCCGGCTTTGCGTGTGTACTTCCAGAGATACTCGCCGATCATAGTCTGCGTGATGGCTTGGATCATGCGTGGGTCTGTCGCCGGCGCTACACCATCTGGGTACATGAGGGCTCCACGCTGCATGTTGAACCGCTCGTCCAACTCTGAGGCGAACGATGACATCGACGTGCGCCTCGAAACACCAGAAGGAGCAGGACTATGCAGATTCTGACTGCTGCTCGGTCTCGGGGCGCGAGGTGTGGTCCCATCCCTCGACATCGTCCTCCCAGCCTCAGCAGGCGTACGCGGGCGATTCTGCTTGTACGCCGAAGCCGGCATGAGTGGTGGACCCATCGAGCCAGCGTTAGCAGTAGACGGCGCTGCAGGAACTTTACCGCCTGCAGCGACGATCTTCTGCGTGTGATTCTCCGGAAGTGGTGGCGGTACAGAAGCCATCTTGCGCATGCTGCCAGAGCTTGCGGGCCTCCTAGGCGTTCGGATGGCGTTCGGATCGGCAGGCACAGCACCGTCGATGGACTTGCGGCGGGAGTCCGGTCTGATGGCTGTTGACGGCCGCGATGGCGAAGAAGTGAGCTCATTGATAGCACCACCTGCCGCCGCTCCAGCAAGAGCACCGCCGGCGAGACCAGCAGCACCAACTCCTGCTTTGCTCTTCAGCATGTTCTCAATGTCGTCACCAGACACCGCAGTCTGCGACCCCTCATCCGCCACCGGCTTCTTAATGGACAACGGTTTCGGGATGGCACTCTCGTTCGACACGGTGTTGCTCGAGATCTCACCAAGCGCAGGTCGCAGGCGATCGGTTTCCTCCGTCTTGAGGTCACCAGTGCCGTCGAGCGAGCGGGGAGTCTCAGCCGTAGCGAAGAAGCCTGCGCCGACTCGCGACCTATCAGTGCCTGGAATACCATCTCGTTCCACGGAAATGCCCTCGGAATCGTGCATAGCGCTCAGGCGCTTTGAGCTGCGGTCCGGTAGAAGTGGCGTCGATGAGATTGGACCCTCAGAGACTGACACTTGAGGTTCAAAGGCCTGCGCGTGGATGGATGAGAAGTCCAAGTTCTCTTTATCCTCAGCACGAACAGCCAATGGAGCAGCAGCAGCAAGAGGAACAGCAGGTTCTGCAGCGGCGGCAGTAACGTCCCGCAGCTCTCTGCTGGTCTCTGGACGTGGTGGCGAGATCGGCTCCGTCTCCTGCGATACGATGCTGGACTGCTCAAGCTGCACCGGAGTCGAGGCCTCCGGCTCTTTGAACATCGTGACTGGGCGCTCTGCCTCCTTGGCTGTCTCAGCCGGTGCTCCAGACTCAGCCTGCGCATCCTCCGACTCCTCGCTCTTACTCCTCCCAAAGCGACCAAGGCCAAAGCCAGCGAGCGCACCGCCGACAACCTCACCAGCCCGCTCACGCAAGCCGTGCTTCTCAGTGGCAGGCTCTGGCTCCCAAGGCTCGGTCATTACACCAGCATCGGCGTACTGAGGCTTATTGATGGCAGACTCATGCGCCAACATCGCAGCATTCGACTGGTGCGCCAAGTATGCATCTTCACCGTCAGGTGGTGGAGACTCGATGCTCTTGATCGGGCTGCCGATCTCAGGCTCTTCACTGCCTTCTCGACCAGGTGTGAGAGGCTCAACGGAGATATGTCGCTGCGTGTCTGGCGTCGGGGCTTCTGAGCCGATGCTCCTGCTTGGTGTACCTTCCATGCTATCGTCGTCCAATGCATCAAGCTCGTCTCCGAGAGTCTGACCAGTAGGCTGCGGCGTGCCATTGCTGGAGGCAGGGCTGTATTGCATACCCGGACTGTCGCTAGCAAGATCGCCAACACGTCCGCGCCTGCTGCCCTTGTTGTTGAGATTCCGGATGCGGTACTTGGGCGCTTGCGCTTGGATCGGCGTGCGAACTTCGTCGGCTTCATCTTCTGTCGAAGCAGTCGACTGGAATGAGCGGCGGTCGCGAGGTTTGGCCCCTGCAAGACCCGAGACCTTGCGAATAGTGCCACCTCGATTGATGCCACTTTCAGTCTCAGTGAGCTCATCGCTGTCGTCACCCATGCTCTCGCGGCCGGTTTCAAAGGCATCCGTTGTAGTGCCCTCACGCTCGGTGGCCGTCTCAAAGGCCGCATCGGTGCTCTCGGTATCTTCGCCTCCATATGCATGATCGAAGGCAGCAGTACCAGCTGCGCCAGCAAGCGCTCCACCAACAGCAGCTGAAGCTGTCCTGGACTTGCTTGGAGTGTGGGCGCCCTCGTGATCCTCCCAATCCGGCTCATCTTCCAAGATCTCTGTAGTGCTGCCGCGGTTCGCGCCCAGTGGTCGTGCAGGCTTGCGGAACTGTCCGCCACTCTGGTTGTCACTGCGTCGCTTTTTGGCCAAGCTACCAGCGCCGCCCTCATTGCGCCTCGCCTCTAGCTCGTCACGCGTGTCTTGTAGCATCCGCTTCAGCTCAATCTTCTCGGTCTTCTCGCGATGGATGTTGTTCTTGAGATTCTGGATCATGCGGTGCGCGTGATTGAGGCTGGACTTGAGAGTCTCGGATTCGAGCATGCCGTGGCGGGGGGTGCCCTTGACCGGCGAAGCAGGCTCCGAGTGCTCTGGTGTACTATCACCACCGCGTTGATCCTCATCCGCCGTCGCAAACTCCGTATCAGTCGCTGTACTTGGCTGGTTCCAGCGGTAAGCGACAGCCTTGGCCAACTCCGAGTTTTGCGAATTGAGCTCCTCGATCCGCTTCTGTAGCTTGCTCTTCTCGGATTCATGGTTGGCTACATCCCGCCGCAAGCCATGAAGATCTCCCTCATGCTGCCTCTTGATAGTCGCGTGCTCCTCAGCCAGCCTCTCGTGCGACACCTTCAAATCGTCCAGATCACGCTGGGCAGCCGATTTGGCAGACTCGTTGGTCTTCAGATTCTGTGTGAGCCGCTGCTCCTTGTCCGTAGACTCCTTGAAGCTCGCCTCCAGCGCTTGCAGACGCATCTCCAGGTTCCAGTTCTCATCTTTGTAGCGATGCTCGCTCTCGTCCATCTGCTTGATGCGCTGCACCATGCCGGCCGCCTCAGCTTCCAGATGCGCCTTTGAAGATGATGAATCCTTGAGCTCTTCGTCCTTCTCAGCTAGAGCCGCCTGCAACTGTCTGACCTGAGCGAGCAGAGAGGTACTAATCTCGGTAGCAAACTCAATGTCGTGGACGCGGTTGCTGGGCTGGTTTCGTTGCCTTCTTGAGGATGGTGGAGCCATCTTAGTAGGCGATTCGCGGCCTGAGCCTGTCAAGGCGGACGGTGTAGCAGTAGGCTCGAGTACATTGCTGCCGGTTCGCGCTTTGGGTAGGAACGCGCGCGCCGACTCTTTGCCGACTTCGTTGTACTCCTTCTCCAGTTCTGCCAGCTTCTTGCGCAGCTCTTGCGGCACCTCATCATCCTGCTGCATCTCATCCAGGTCCTTCAGCCGTGCTGACAGGTCTTTCCGTTGCTGAACAAGTGTATTGCCGAGTCGCGAGGCATCCTGCAGTCGCCGGTCGGTGTCTTTAAGATGCGCCTCGAGCGCTCTCTTCGCTTGCGATGGCGAGCCGTTGGAGTACATGGAGAACTGCTCGGTATCGAAGGGCGCGAACCGCATGGCTGCCGAATTGGCGGTGGCTGATGTGATGAATGGGTCGGACATGCCATTCGCGGGTGTGGCGCCGGGCGGTGGGTTGGCGGTGGTCGCCATGGTGGTATGGTAGGTGTAATCCTAGGGAAATGATGAAGAGAAGGGAATTGGCGACACGAGCAAGGGGAGGGAGCGGCAAGCTGCAGCTACGCGCCTCGAGCACCCGACCCGGGATCGAGGGCCTGTACTGGTGGATTCCCGTGATCTTGCAGCAAAGGCGGAGGGGTGTGTTGCACAGCGGCGGGGAGTAGGTGTTGTTTATTGGGGCGGCAGATCAGCCCATGCCATCCCCGCAGCAGCGCCCAATGTCTCCACTATCGCCAGCACGTGTCAGCAACAAACAGAAGGAAAACAATGGTAATAGAACAGGTCGGGAGAGAAGCGAAAGGCGGTGGCGGCACTGCTGGTGTTGCTGGTGGTGTTGGCGGCGGTGAAGCACATCATGCGTGTTTTCAAGGAAGAGAGTCGGATCAACAACGCCAGCCTGGGCCGACGCTGATTGGTCGCTCCCTTCACCTGCATTGCGCCATCACATGATATCGAGAAATATACATTCACTTGCTAGACCGTATACGGCAACTACGTGATCTCCAAGCCGTTCATATGATATACCAGGTACTTTCCAGTCTTCTCCAATCCAAGTGTTGACCCTCCGGTACGAGATAGATCCAGGTAGTACTCCGTAGCGTGAGATAGACTCCCGGACCGGAGATCGAAGCTTGTCGTCGTGGCGCATTACTCAGCCCTATGAGACAAGCGAGGCTTGAACATTTCGACCTCACTTTCATGTGAAGAAACCCATACCACCACACAGCCCCAACAACCATGGCAGACGTCGCCCCCTCCTTCAAAAAACGCACCAACAAATCCACCGCCCGCAAGCGCCCCGCCACCCCACCCCCCGAAGACTCCTCAGACACCTACACCTCCTCCTCAGACGAGTCCGGCCACCCCATCAAGCGCCGCAAGAAGGAAGGCGTCAAAGTCACCACCGCCGGTCCCCAACGCCCGCAAGACCTCTCCAAATCCACAAAATACTCCGCCGACCGCACCAAAACCATCACGACCCTCGACGACGCCACAAAGACCTCCAACTGGAACACCAGCACCTCCGACGCCGCCGAGACGGCCCGAGCGACCGCGCGACCGCAGCAGGAAGCCCAGGCTGAAGAGAGCAATGGCGCGTACAAGGGCTCAGCGAACTACAGCTCCTACATCCAGAAGAACCCCGACACATCGACTCGGCAAGTTGGGCCCGTGAAAGCGCCTACGAACGTCCGCACTATTACAGTAACGGACTTCGCGCCGGATGTGTGTAAGGACTACAAACAAACCGGCTTCTGCGGCTTCGGCGACAGCTGCAAATTCCTGCACGCCCGCGAGGACTACAAGCAAGGCTGGCAGCTCGACAAGGAGTGGGAGAAAGTCGGCTCCAAAAATACCACCTCCTCTTCCACCTCCAAACCCGGACAAGAAGACATGGACGACGAAGAAAAACTCCTCGAAAGCATCCCCTTCGCCTGCATCATCTGCAAAGAGCCTTACAAGATGCCCGTAGTGACGAAGTGCGGACATTACTTTTGTGAAAAGTGCGCGATGACGAGGTATATGAAGGAGAAGAAAAGGACGTGTGCGAATTGCGGGGCGGATACGGCCGGGACGTTCAATGTGGCGCGGAAGTTGAAGGAGTTGCTTGAGAAGAAGAGGAGGAGGGTGGAGGAGAGGAGACAGCTGCAGAGGGAGAAGGGGGAGGATGTTAGTGGGGATGAGGAGGAGGGTGGGGGTTAGTGTAAGTATGCAAATGAAGCAAGCACTTATCCAAAAACACCCTGATCGAGCGTCCGAACTTCCAAAGCCAGCAGAAAGTCTCCGCCGCGGAAGATTCCTGGGCCTGCGAAGCAACAGACGATTCAAATTTCTGCGCGCGCTGCTCCAAGACGAGGATGGCAAAAACGATTTAAAGAAATCCACGAGACCACCACATCGTCCAATTCTACCTGAGGAGAGGTTCGAACTCCCGTTTCCGCCACCACTCCACGGCGCACCAGTCGAGAGAACCGAGCCGCAACCAGGTTTCCGGTAACGCGGAGGGTTAGCGGCGTACTGACCGACTTTACTACCCAAGCTGGAAGGTGTTTTTTGGGAATCACGCTTTATAGGTCTATGTTGGGGCCGGGCATGTGAAAGGGAGACTTGGTGAAGGCAAAAGGATGCGGAGGGCACTGAGAATGTACGTGGAGCGACGGGAGAAATGGGAATGCACAGACACTTCGACGAAATGTTAAGTACTTTCCCCACAGAAAGGTACATCCACCTCTACCGACCTCGTCTCAAACACCCACCCCAACCCAAAGCGGAAGGTCCTCACATGAGAAAAAGACATAAGAAATTGAGGCAACACGCAAGAAGAAGTCCATCTAGACAGGTGGTCGGCAATCTATTCGGTCGGTCCGCAGACAGTGGAATGAGCGGATTCATGAGAGTACGAATTGTTGAGGGGATTCATGAAGGGTGAAGATTTACGGGGCTGGGAGGCTTGGGGTGGGCCGAGCGGGGGAGAGGAGAGGAGGATGAATTGAGGTTGCCGGAAGAGGACGGGGTGGACTGACGTTTGGTTTACTAACTCCCACCACCGCAGTCGGGGGCGGAGGGCGGAGGGACCAAGAATGCAAGATGCCCGGCGAAAGGTTGCCATGGCTGCAAACAAGGAGACCGTTCGCTCGCCTTCTTCTCGTCCGGCGTCGACTTGACTTCACTCACCATCAGCCCGAAAGCGGAAGCAGCCTCTTCAGAGTCGAGGAGCATAGGAGAACGCTCCAAGCTGCGGAGCGGAACATGACTGGCTGCGACGAGGACTGCGCTAGCTGGCGTCCATATACTGGCCGACAACGGAAGCTGCACACGAGGCGCTTCCCTGAGCTGGGAGACTTCACTTTATCACCATTCGCGGATCGTGAGTGGTCAGGAGGGTTACCGCGCTAGTTGGCGTTCAGTTGCATGTGACAGCGGCAGATGCTCAAGCCTCACCATAACAGCAGAAGAAAAATGAGAGAGTGATTCCCGTCTCCTTCAGGGGTGTTCATTTGCTTCCTTGCGGTTCTGTCGTTTCTTAGTTCTGTCTCAGCGGCGGATGAGGTGATGTGGACGGGATGATCATGAGGAGAACGGATTCGCGGTGTCCTCTTTGATGGCGGCGCACACTACTTGGACATCTCTCGTCAATGACCGTGCGCTTTCTATGGGGGCATCCTCCGGTCTGGTCTCTCGTTCGGTCTCCTGGTCACTTCAAAATCAACCGGTGTGCCTCCGTCAGCATAATAAGACAACCTCAGAGGTGTTTTCAAAAAGCCAATGATCAAAAACTGAAACAGCATTGCAGGAGTCGAACTTATTGCCCAGGGGAGAAGTCGAATCTTCCGTCTCCGCCGATGTTGACCTGGCAACAATAATTGCACAGCACGTGGCGTCGATCAACGCACACTGCCAACAAAGGGGTGTACTGACCACTGTACTACCTGAGCCGGAAGACGCTTTTTTGAAGATTGCATATAAAGGTTCATGGTTTCGTGCATGTGACTGCTGAGACTTGTGCAATCAGCCGCTCCGAGCAATACGAACGAGGCTCTTCGCTGGCTCCAGCCGATCACCCTACCTCCGCGCAGATTGGAAAACGATCACTCTATACCCTTCTATGAGATCAAGCGCTCTGGAGCTCCTCCGCGTGCTTCAGTCCTCGACCCAGTAAGACCAAGCCGACCCAAAAGAGGTAAAAGAAGTCTTCATCATACCGCCACCGCGCACAAAAATGATTTAAAAAGAGTGTCCAGGGGGAGGGCTCGAACTCTCCGTCTCCACCGTATGTGACAGCTCGCAATGTGTCACCAGCGGCTAAACACAGGCGTGACCGCCACATGAAGCCTGCTGCAAGGACCGCTCGGCGTCAAACATCGGCTGGTGTACTGACCTGCTGTACTACCCGGGCCGAAAGGCAATGATCGAGACGGAATATAGAGGTTCATGGCGGCCTGCAGAATGGGGTGTCGCCAGGGCGGTGTGCTGGGCGGGGGTCGCACTCTGGACACCAACAGACGGTGGGCGTTGTTCGTGCAGGCGAGACAGGAACTTGCAGTGGTTTGCGAACGGTCTTCAGGGACTCCCGAGATGTGAACTGCAATCTTCGGAGATGACGTATCTGTTCTATAACCTCGTGACATGCAGGGTATCGATAGCCTGGAGACGAACGGTCGGCAGCCAGATCAGACGGGTATGGAAAATATGTTGGCTCGTCTGCGGTTAGCACGGTTCTCAGTGATCATTTATCCTCACTCGCACTACCCATATAGTCATAAGCTGCTGGGGCTAATGATTATGTGGGAAAGTTGTCGTTGGACGTATTGTATCTCAAGATCAATCGAGTGCTATTCAGGCCACACTGTACACGCATGTACCTTCATGTTGTATTGCGACGTCCAGACAGCGATCCCTAGAAGAAGAAGTCGGCAAAAAGTAGTGCCGGAGCGTTCCAAATTCGGAAGTGCGTCTGACGCAGGAGGTGGAGGTGGTTCTTCCTTCCTTTCTCCTTCCCCTCCCACGTCGTATGAGCTCAATACGACGAACAGGGTTGTAGGCGGCACCGGCAGCTAGGTCTGAGTCTGGTTGGACCTGTGCTGCGCATCAACGCGTGATGCATATGCATGCCCTACCTCAGTACAACCGAGGCACGATGACTGTATACGAGCGAGGGTTTAGTAACCACACGCTGGCAAAGAGTACGCCCGTATGGCAGATCTAGCAGCTCAGATGGTCTGCTGATGAAGGACAAGCACTTCCGGCGGGGACCAAACTCTCTTCCGCCGGCACTTCACAGCTAAGGTGCTGGAAGGATAGCTTCAGCTCTGGAGCAAGCTGACGGAGAGACGGAGGTAAGTATGTTGTGGTGAGTCCGTTGCACTGCACTTCTCAGAGGATCCTTTCCTTACCTCTTCCACTTGTCAATCCGGAAAGTTCGTAGGTGACAAGCATACATCAACATGGACGACACACTCTCACCCGACTACCTGGTCATCGGCGCTGGCGCTATGGGGATGGCTTTTGTGGACACTCTTCTCAGCGACACGAAAGCCACCATCGCTATAGTCGACCGCTACGCACGCCCTGGAGGCCACTGGACCATTGCATATCCCTATGTACGACTCCATCAACCGTCTGCTTTCTACGGCGTCAACTCTCGTCCTCTTGGCGAAGATAGGATCGATCAAGTTGGCTGGAACAAAGGTCTCTCTGAACTCGCGACGCGGGATGAAGTTTGCTCGTACTTCAGTATCGTCATGGAACAGACGTTCCTGCCATCTGGACGTGTGGAGTACTACCCCAAGCACGAGTATGTTGGGGAGGGTCAATTCCGCTCCGTCTTGACGAACCAGATCTTCCGAGTTGGCGAGAAGACCCGGATCGTGGATGCGACGTGGATGCGCGTCAAAGTGCCTGCGATGGGCCCGCCTGCTTACGAGGTGGCCGACGATGTTACTCTCATCCCACCAAACGACCTGCCGAAGATCACACGGCCATGGGGTGGCTATACTGTGATTGGTGCCGGCAAGACAGGTATCGATGCTTGTCTATGGCTGTTGGCGCACGGGGTGGACCCGCAGCTCATCTCCTGGATCGTGCCGCGAGACAGTTGGCTACTCGAGCGCGGCGGCATCCAGCCTGGATTAGCGTTTGCGCAGAAGACTGCAGCCAGTGTAGGCGCCATCGCTCAGGCCACGATGGAAGCTTCGTCGCCAGAAGACTGGTTCCTCCGGATGGAAGCCGCTGAACAGGTGGTGCGGCTGACTGATTCAGTCTGGCCAACCATGTTCCGATGCGCCACCGTGTCGCTCGCCGAGCTTGAACAGATCAAGAAGATCAAAAACATTATCCGCCAGGGTCGAGTCGTCCGTATAGGGACGAATGAGGTGATGATGGAGCAGGACTCCTACATCCCAGTACCGGACACTCTGTACACCGACTGCTCAGCAGACGCCCTCGCCAAACTCGAGCCCGTCCCCGTGTTCAGAGGCCGCAACATCACTCTCCAGTCTGTCCGCTACTGCCAACAAGTCTTCAGCGCCGCCTTCATCGCCCACGCAGAAGCCACGTACGACGACGACAGCAAGAAGAACGAGCTATGTCGAGTCATCCCACATCCGGACGAGGCGATGGATTTCCTAATCGTCAGCCTGCAGAGCCATCGGAACGGCCTGAGATGGGCCGCGCACCCGAAGACTGCTGCGTGGCTGTCTCAAGCACGATTAGATTGGTTTGGTAAATTTGCTCCGACTCCTCCTGAAGACCCGGCGCAAGCGGTAGAGTTTCAGAAAGTTATGAGGCAGCGCGTGGAAGGGTTGTGTGCGAAGCTTGAGCAACTGATTTCTCAGGTGCCTGGGAAGGATGCCGCGAGGGCGAAGGCTCAGTTGGCGAGGTTCTAGTTTGTATGCGAACAGACATTCAGCAGAAGAAAGCGTTGTTTTGGTGTGACAAGAAAGCTATCCACCTGTACTGCCATTCTGGAGATCGCACACTGTCATCACTACTTGCATTCTGGCGCGATCACTCGCCGTTTGCAACTAGCATAGTAATGTACTCAGTAGTTGAACCATCACTTGTTCTACCAGCATTGCTCTGATCTCGGCCACCGTCGAATGGTTTATGGGACTCATTGAGGGTTGATTTCGATATCGAAAGGAATACCCGCAGGAGATATAGATGAGCTGCATACTATACACTTCTTCACCACAATGTCCTACGTGGCATGCCACGTATATGCAAACCTCCCCAACAACACCCAATCATGAGCCAGACCAAGCGAGACCCATGCAGGTGAGGTCGAGCTCGTTCTCGATCGTCACTGCAGAAAGATCTTCGCCCGGCAGCCCCACCACGCTTTCTGACGGACGCAAATCCGACGACATTGAAAAACAAAAATTCTTGCAGCCGTCCGTTTCTTCTGTTGTCTTACCAACATCTTCTCTCTGAGTAGACGATTAAAAGTGAACGACTTCAGAGCTTTGCGTTCACTTACCACCCGAAAAGCTCCGATTGTGTGATTGGATATCCATTGCTTCAATACAGTTCATACTGAGGCATAAATTTTTATTCTACGACAACGAACAGACGGATCGATCTCGACATGTCGAAAGCGCCGGTAGTCGACGAGCGTCGCGCCTCGCTGGCCAACGATGCGGAGATCACGACATCATCAGCGCCCGTTGAGCGCGTCTCAGTCCGACCCAAGGGCACTTCTTCCTCTCCTGAAGGCTCTCCCAGCTCCTCATCATCCCACGGCGAGCGCTCCCACGGCGTGGTCGAGATGATGAGCCCCACCACCTCTGACGACCGACAACAGCCGATTCAGATCACCACCGAAGAAGCCGACAGGAAGAAAGGCCGCTTCGGCTACCTCAAGACCAAACAATTCTGGATCGTCCTCCTACTTTCTCAGGCGCTGGCCGTCACCATCACTGGCACGAACACGCTCTCCTCTCTCCTCGTTGCAGAGGAGTTCTCGATCCCGGCGTTCCAGACTCTGTTCAACTACGCTCTTTTGAACCTCATCTACACTTCTTTCACGCTGTACAAGTACGGCTTCAAGCGCTGGACCCAACTCCTCTGGAAGGACGGCTGGCGCTACTTCATCCTTGCATTCTTTGATGTGGAAGGAAATTACTTTACCGTGCTGGCTTACCGGTACACCACGATCTTGTCTGCACAGCTGATCAACTTCTGGGCCATCGCGGTCGTGGTCATCATCTCGCTCATCTTCCTCAAAGTGCGCTACCACATTGCGCAATACGTCGGTATTCTGATCTGCTGCGGTGGGCTCGGTATCCTCGTCGCCTCCGACCACATCAGCGGATCCAACCAGTATCCGGCGGCGGACGCGGTGAAAGGAGACCTCTTTGCCCTGCTCGGCGCGACCTTCTACGGCCTGTCGAACGTCTTCGAGGAGTTCCTCGTCAGCAAGCGCCCGTTGTACGAAGTCATCGGGCAGCTAGCATTCTGGGCGTTGCCGATTAACGGTGTTCAAGCCGCCATCTTCGACCGAAACCAGATCAAGAACGCACGCTGGAGCGGCAAAATCGGCGGCTACCTGACCGGCTACACGCTCATCTTGTCCTGGTTCTACTCCGCCACGCCGGTCGTCTTCCGCATGGCTTCCGCGGCCTTCTTCAACATCGGTCTCCTGACCGGCAACTTTTGGGGTGTAGTTGTGGGAACCCAAGTCTTCCATTTGCATATCCACTGGATGTATCCGATCGCTTTTGTTCTGATCATGGGCGGGCACTTTGTGTATTATGGCACGGAGGGCGTGTTGGGCGAGGCGAAGAAGCCATGGCTTGGGCAGAACCAGGAGGGTGGTGATGACGGGCTTGGGACTGCGAGGCGACAGTTGGAGAATCCGAATGCGATTGTGTAGATAGCTGTTGCGCTGGTGTTGGACGACGGAAACGAGCAGATGAGCACACGGCCGGAATCTTGATGCGAAATGTCTTAATGTCCGCCTCCGAGCTCATACAGCCACTGGAATCGATTTTGAAGCATTTCCGAACACACCGCTGTATTCTCCCACCGTGCGCAATCCTCCTCGTGCCACGAATCTCGCTCCATCGCGTCTTTTCGCCCCAGTCACGTGACTTGGTCATCTCGAGAAACTCTCCCTCGCGCAGCTCTTCGACCATCGTGCGCACATTTCCTCCCCCGGCCGTCGACGGTGAGGTCGCGATAAGGTACGCCGATGCTCTGTCACCTCGTGGCCTGAAAAACTTTCGATGCAGGCGGAACCAGAGTCTTGCTGACACATGGTGGTAATCTCGGTCCGCTGGCTCGTCTCGTACCTTGTTCTGACGACAGCGGAAGGGGTGTCTAATGGCAGCGTTAGCATATTCGAGTTCAACGCTTTGTTGTGCATCGAAATTGGGCCAGAGAGGATGTGTATGAGATTTTGAGCGCGATGGGAGCGACGTGGATGCAGATGGAAGGGCAGAAAGAGGCGGTTTTGAGTTTCTTAGCGTATGTGCCTGGAAGCCTGCATGAAGGTGTGGGATGGCAGCAATGGAGACGAGAATACGGTGGTCGTGAAGTAGAAAGAGACAATCGCAGATGTGCAGAAGATGTAGAGAGAGATGAAGTGGTGTAGATTTCAGAATTAAGCTACGGAAGGACGTTGCGCCGAAACTGTGGCAGATGTGGCAGAATCTTCGGAGTCGCTGCCCTTCCGCTCGCCTCCAACCATGCCGCAGACTGCTTGCTTTGTGCATCTGCACAATCTCCATAGTGCAGCCATGAACGTCCCAATATCGCTCTGTAGATGCAGGCCATCTCGACAGACCTCACCGTTCTGCCTGATCGTTCCTGTGTGATCGTGGCATTGCCCCTTTGACCTCCTAGTCCAAATGAGGCAGTTCGCCCAATTAGGTCAAGCTCCGTATGCCGGAGGACTGTCGCGGCGGGCGCCATCGCCATCACCATCACCACCATCACACCGCCATAACGAGACAGTGATACTGCCGTCCAACCTTCTCTTCCCATCTTCGTCCTTGCCAACATCCGGCATCGCACCATCGCGCCGTTAGCTTCGACCGATTCAACAGCGCTCCTTCCGCAGGCTTCCACGCTGGGTCGAGCAGGATCTTCCAGCTTTCCAGCCTCCTCGCCTGTGATTCGTGCCTGCCAGCGGACCTGTGGTTGGGATCCACTGACTGAAAAGTGACACTTCTGAGAGCGTTCGACCTTGGTACGCTACTGACGAGAAGACCCTTTTTTCCCAAACGAGCCTGCTCGGTCCGTAAGGTTTTGCACAAGGGGTCCAGTGGACCAGGGTAGGCGCGGTTGGCTTTTTCCGATCGGGATTAGAGTTTGCCTTCCTCATAGCCGTGCCATTTCGACGCATGCTCGCGCCGCCGGCTATCGTAAAATGGCCGTTCAGTATGGCCGTTCGATGCAAGGAGAACAACATCGTAGCCCTGCATCACCGTCAACTGGCGAACGTGAACATTTTCGTCTTGCTCACCTTCTCTGCGACGGCAAGAAGCCACCTCGCGGGCGAGCAGGCACGTCTACATCAAGTCAGGGACTTCTCCGTCCGCAGGTAGTGCTCGAACGAATTGCTCAAACATACTTCGTGAGATCGATACCGGAAGCCCTACGGATGCTCTCATGTGGATCAAACCTCCCAGCTCCACCATGAGTGACTGTGCAAAAGTGACAGTCAGCGCAATTCGCGCCTGAACCGTTGGTTCGATGTCTCAACCAGCGTTGAAACGAAGGGTCTGCTCACGCCAAGAGATATTGGGGACCTGATGCTCGGGTCGCACCCCAGGGTGGAGATTCGCCCTCTCAAGGCTCCTTCTTCGAGTATGAGGTGTAGACAGGCCAATGTACATATGAGTGGCATCGTATGAACGAGCCCTTTCTACTCATGCAACTCTCGTCGTAATCCGATGTGTGTAGCGTCCAATATCCGTCGTTGGAGATGTGCGAAATAGAGTTGGCTGTGAATCGTCCTTCAACTCTGGTACTGTCAGATTTCATAGCGTACCAGACAAGTTGTTACCACAAGCTTTCGAAAGGTGCACAGAAGGGCATAAGATGCTGGCCCCCAGACGCTCATGTCCGCCCATATCACACACATCTGCTTCTGCACAAGACATCAGTCAACTGCTCAAGCAATACACACTCTCACACACAACACTCACACATCAATCACACTCTTCTCTCCCCTCCATCACACTCTTCTCTCTCCCCATCACTCTTCTCTCCCCCCTCACCATCACTCTTCTTTCTCCCTTCACAAATGACCAGCAACAGTCACTCCTCCCTCCTCCCCCTCCAACACCAACGTGACACCATCAGTCACGTTCAACAACATCAACACCTCCTCCTCTTCCTCAAGTGAGTATCCCCTCCCCTCTCCTAACTTCATTCGCTGTACTTGCACCACCCCACTTCACTTCTTCGAGAACATCCACCTCCACACTGACCCCTTCTCGACACTGCACTGCACCCCACACCAGCGCCTCCACGACTGTAGCTGCGGCATCCCAGATGCTCAAGCAGAGAAGCATCGTCACTGTCCTCACCGACATGAAATCTTCTCTCAGCTGCACTCATGGTCGTGCTGCTTGGATCAGCGACTGTAGCTGCGGCATCCCAGATGCTCGACAGCAGAAGCTGGCTGAATCGACTTCGTCGACGACGCCTCTTCTCACAGCTCGAAGTCTTTGAGATGGCATCCCCAGTCGCTGCAGTGGCAGCAACCTCGCTATTCTCCAGGAGAACAAGCGACCGCACCCTCTTTCCATCTATCTTGCCTCATCATCCATTCTCCGCTGTGCAGACTGCTTTCACCCCATTGCGACGAGTGCTAATGTCAGATTCTAGCAACAACAACCCCGAGAACCAGCACCAGCATCACAATGGCTGCCGCAGGTTCATTCTCGGCCGGCTCTAACACCGGACCTTACATTCCGAGCCCGGATTACATGGAATGCCTCAATGAGGGATTCAACATGCTGGCGAGAGAGGGCGAGGCCTCCATCCCGCCCCAGACAATGGCGTCGCCGCCAGTGCGGCTGACGAGCCCTCCCCTTTCGGACATCGACCCCAAGGAGAGGCTCGACACGCCACAAAAGCAGCAGCGTTACAACGCCGAGCTTTGGCAGATCGACAGATCTGTAGAACCCCTCCCCTTCTCGAGCGAGGAGCTCGCGCCGCCGCCGCTGCAGCCACTGATCCCGGCGGACCCCCTCTCCCTCTCGCTGGAGAAGGCGGGTTTCTCTGCGCTCCAACAGGACTTCCTCCGCCAGCTCGGAGCCCTCTCGAACGAGGGGATGATGATGCTGCCACCACTGCCAGGGACGATGGCCTGGCAAATGGTTCGCACCTTGGAGATGACGGTGCGATGGGAGGAATGGGCGGCACTACTTGTGCAGCAGCAGTTCGAAGCCGTCCCGAACAACCAGCCAGTGCTGCCGCCACCGCAGCCACCGATGATGGCCCCACCTCCGGTGGTCCAGCCGGGGAACCAGGCCACCGCCCAGCAGCCGGCCTTCTCGGGCCACATGACCGCGGGAAACGGACTTCGTCGTGGCGTCCAACATCCTCGAAGGCCACAGAAGAAGAAGGCGATCCCTTCTCCAACGCCAGAAGCGGTCGATACGCCTATGGGCGGCTCTGGAGATGCGGCACCACCGCCTCCCCCTAAGAGAATCCGCGCTGCTCAGCACGCGGCCGGCCGGGGCGCTATTCCTGGAGAAAAGCAGGCCATGAAGCATCACAATCTCCGCTGCAGAAAGGCCACTGGGTGCGTTGCGAGCTGTGACCTCCAAGCCAACCACCCTGAGTTCTACGCCATGAAGGTCCGCAAGAACCTTCTGTGGATCCATGAGGTGGAACTGTCCGACGCCCAGCGGGCAAAGCTCAACGAGCAGCACGAGAGGAAAATGTCGAAGGCAAAGAAGTAGTCACCATCAGACTTCTTCTCGACGACCGATATCGCCGGCCCACGTCACATCAACGGCTGTGCTGGCGGCACTCGACCCTCGACCTCGGAGAACCGGCGGAACCCTGGCCCGGACGGGATTTGGAAATGGCACTGGCGCATGGGCGAGAGTGCGGGTGTCTCGACGGGGCGGTCTGACGGCTCATGGTATCATCATCTGCTGTACTGCCGCCATCAAGGGCAGGGTGCTGGAGAAGGAAGGTGACCGTCCCGTCGGGCTGGAGGATGGGGGTGCTCCGGAGAAGGTGCTGGATGGAATCGTCGCCGGCCAAGTGGAGGATCAAGTTGGAAGGGGGGTCACCTCAAGGGCGAATGGATCTCGAGGATCCTGATGGCGACATGCTGCCCCGTCCGCGGCTGGTGAAGAGCTTGGTTCATGGTCAAGAGCTTGGGCACACCGATGTGCACCTTCTCCGGAGAGTGGATGGATGGATGGTTGGCTCCTCGACGATTCGATCGATCGGCATTACGGCGGAATCACGGCGGCTCGAGTGGTGGTGGAGTGGAGGGTGGTGGATCTTGTTTTCTCTTCTGCTTCTTGTTTTTTGCTTCTTGTGTCGGAGTTGGAGTTTGGGCTGGGCTGGGTTTTCGGATTGGAGTGGTATTTGGAAGCCACAGTGCGATACTTTTCTTAACATATCTCTTCAAAGCACATCATTAAACACCATTACTGATCCCATCCTCACTGCTTACAATCCGCCTTGTATCGCGAATGATGACAGAATCAATACCAGTGAGTTGATAATGCCCCATGAAAGCGGTATCCAAGTTGACATTCGGAAGTACCCAGCAGTGTACACGCCACTCAGTCTAGGTAGAGTCAGCATTACGCAGCGCCTGGAGAGGACTATCATGATGCCGTCGACTATGAGTCAGACTTACAGACCACCCACGACGTTGCCAGCGATAAGGGCTTCGATGCCGCCAATAACCAGGTAGATGATGGGCACCACCCAGATGACCTTCCAATTTCGATACTGAATCACACAGGCATAGCCAGCTGCCGCCATGTGCACGCCCACGACGCAGATGAGGGTCCAGAAGAGTGTGAAGCGCCACATGGAGTGGCCATCGTAGAGATATGCGGTCTGCTCGCCGCTGACGGGGAAGGGCCAGTAGAGGGATGGGAACGGCGGTGGAGAATATCCAAGCGGTGTTGGGTCGACCTTGTTCTTCAAGAACTCACTGAATAGCAGTGTTAGCGATCTGCTGGTGTACATATGGCTTGGATCTCTTACACCATTTTTGCGGACGCTCACTGTCACATGCTGAAATGGAGGTTGAAGCTTTGGGACCAGTACTCCGTCACCTCATCATTTGACGCCTCGTGCTCTTCGCTGCCATCTCCAGCGCAGCCAAAGATGATATTGTCGCCTTCTTGCCACTCCAGGAGATGCCGTTGAAGGTCGCTGCCGCCTTACCGCATACCCCCTGCCCACTCGTGCGTTCTTGGCATTGCCGCTACTTCCTGTTTTGGATGGAAAAGTGGGCCTTCGCTGACCTCCGCCGAGGCATTTACTCACGTCGATTACCACGACTGCATCGCATCACACATCGCCGAAGGCAGAGAATAACTACCTGGACAACATGCCAGCCGATCGACTGCTTGGGACATTGCTGAGATCTCTGCAGACCTACACTGATCAGCAAGATACTCCACGGTACCGATCCCCACGCGGACTTCATCCCACCCCGTACTGACACGCGCCAGGCTACTCGGAACCGCTTCATCCCTCTTGACGACCCTCAACAACCCACTGAACGTCACGCTGCTGACCAGCCAGCTACTGTCCGCTCCCGCGATCTGGACAGAGCCCGAAGGCCTTCGAACCTCTGTCCGATGCTTAAGCGCCTTTCATTCTGCCACGCAAGCTCTAGTCAAGCATGAGCATGCTCTGCGCGAGAAGTCGGCTGATGCAGACTTTGCAGACCTGCAGCTGGAGCGAACGCTGCCTAAGAATGAATGGGTGAAAGCTGTAATCAGTGGCGCCGACGACCATTCACGGAGATGGCGACATCTACTTGCTCTTGGTGGACTCCTGCTTGGTTTTGGCTCACCAGACGATGGAAATCTATCCAGCAGTATGCGAAGCACCATCGAGAGCGCTTTGGTGACGGCCGCCAACCTCGCCCTGGATGAGACGCCTGAAGAGGACCAATTGGGCTTGGACTCAATCACCCTTGTGCTAAACCATGCCTTCCCATACGTTGCCGACCACGAACGAGCAGGGCTCACCTACGACAGTCTTCTTCCTGTGTTGATTCGATCCGTCTTACATTCTGGCGAAGGCCTTCGCTCTGGATACTTCCTTGGGTCCGTTGACCAAGACGTCCGCCAAGTTTCAAACGACAGATTCCAGTGGCCAGAGCAATCGCGTTCCTTCCAGCAGATCCAAGCAATGCTCAACAGCCCAATCGTGTCGTCGCTCGGGCCATTGTCTCGACTGATAGGTCATGCCATCGAGCAAGTCGACCAGCCCTGGCTCGTTTCGGCTGCGATGGAGGAGATTGTTCAGCTAACTCGCAACATCCATCTACAGTGGCGGCAGACTAAGCTGTCGGAGATTGATGCTTCGGAAGAGAACCTCTTCTTGGACCAGCAAACGCTGGGGAAAACCGTGCCTCAGCTTTGGAAGCTGCTCAGGTCCTTGCTTTTTGCGATAGTAATCATGTTGCGCAGTATTACCGGGAGAATGCTCTGGCATGGCGCATTGGCAAATGACGAAGGTGAGGTGATAATGTTGTTCATGTGTTTCTCACGCTGACCTGAACGACAAGTCGCCCCCAAACTAGCTGCTCAAGCTCTCCATGTGATGCGCAACCTGTACTTCGCGGCGGTCAAGACCGGATCTGCATCGTTCTCGCAGTACACGTTCGCCTACCTGACGGCTATGGACGCTCTTTGCGCTTATCCACCGGAAGTTGAAGCATTCTTGCAGTCGATTCGACCAGCTGAAACCTCCGGCATCCCTCAACACCCTCTCGACCGCAACCTCGATCTCTTCTTCCTCAACACCGCAGAGCACTTCACTTTCGTCGCATCGCCAAAGATCAACGAGGATCTCCTCGCAGCCACAGCATCACGCTACCTGGTAGCAGGCGAAAGCAACCACCTTCTACCAATTTTCGAGGCAGCCCATAGCGGCGTGCTTGCGGTGTTCTCCGCGCCGCAGAACGCGGATATCACCAGACGACACTTGCCATTTTACATCGATGCGTTGTTCGGCGTGTTCCCGGAGAAGGTGTCGGCACGACAATTCCGGCTTGCGTTCAGGACTTTGTTGCGCCTCACCAGTCCGCCCGCTGTGTTGGCTGCCAGCGAGCCCATGCTGAGCGCGACGTTGCTGGAACTGCTAAATGAACGAGCATTAAACGCATCGAGTCAACCTCTGCCGCCGAAACCAGCTGAGCAGAGCTCGGATGCTGATCCACCGGTCGACCTTTCGGAACAAGCCGTACTCGTGCTTACCGTGATCGATACACTACCTCAACTGTCATTGGAGCTTCTGGACGAGTGGCTGCCGCTTGCCGCTCAGCTGGTGAACAGGATCGAAGATCCTGCGATGCGTGAACACTGTAAAGAGTACTACTGGCATACGCTCGTTGGCGGCGAGATGGACCCAGACCGGAGCGGCGTGTGTCACGACTGGTGGAGCACTCGTGGCGGAAGGGAGATGCTGCTATTTGGAGAGAGTGCTGGCGAGGAGCAGGACTTCAGCATGAGTGGCGCTTTGCCGGACGAGGCGAGGGAAAGCAAGTTATGAGGAATGCAGAAGCGCTGCCACGACGGACCAAGTCCGACTGCGACGTCGAGATTCGGACGAAGCGGCACAGAAGAGGCACAGCCTGGCGGGGTTGCTTTGTGCAAGCGCCCATGAACTCCCTCGCCCGTCGCTTTGGCAGCCTTCTCTCCCATCATTCTAAAACGCCAACGTTGTCCGTCAGCACAACTTGACATCCTGCGGATCCAGCAACAACGCCGCAAAGGTGCCGAAGCACCCAAGGCTCTGGTGCCTCATCTCCACACGCTGCGCCGTATAACTTCCCGACCGCTTTCACCAGCATTTAAGAGACGTTCGCAGACCTCGAGATGGACTCATCAGCAACACCTCTCTCGAACTCTTCAGAACATCCAAAAGACGAAACGGTATCCGAGATTCTGACGGACGTTGCAGTCTTCCTGGCCGTCTGTGCAACCGTTGCCGTTCTCGACCTCTGCATCCTCTGGAACAACCAAGATACATTTCACACGATTCTTGCTGCGGTCGTGGGCATCCTCATCCTCCTCTGCTGGAGCGTCGCGCGTGACAATAGGATACGTGCGAATGGTCATACCATTGCCCGAGATCGATCTTAAAGCATTCGAGCAGGGCCGGAACAACAATCTGGAGGAAATCAAGGAGAGGATGATTTGTGCCGAGACAGCTAGATCCATCGCCGAGACATATACCTCGCTGGGTCTACAGACTCTAGCAACCACGACTGTACAGCGCAGGAGTCGAAGCGTGTTCCAACCCGGAAGCCGAGGCATGACGATCGATCAGGGCCGATCGGTTGTCTCGGCACGCCCGCCACACCCCGACCTCGCCTCTAAACCGCGTTGTTAAATCCGACTGCGTTCTCCTAACGCGCACGCAGAGAGTATGGAAGAGGCGAGCTGAAAGATGACTTTCGAATCATTCCCGGCTCTGAGTTGAAATCTCATTCTTACACTGTCCGCCTGACTTCCCTCCACACGCAAGAACTCATCTCATCCGGCAGCGTTGCGACTTCAGTCCTCGGCAAGAGTTCCTTTCACTTCTCCATACCACTCTTCCCTTATCTTCCATTCTAGCCATGGCCGCTCAGGAGGAAGTTGAAGACCGTGCCTTCACCCACCATAGCGACGCAGATTCTGAAGCCGAACGCCGGCCCCGCCCAAGGTCACTCAGATCATGGCGCAGTAGATCCAGCGTTGGCCGCCCACGAACGCGATCGCGAGCTCAAAGCAGAGGAGCGGACGACACAGAACTGCACCCAGTGTTCTCAGCTGGCTTCCACGATGACCATTCGGTATACCACAACGAGCATGATGTTGAGTCGAAAGATGAGGACCTTCAAACCGGTGCAAACGGACCATCCCAGGATGATCTCGAGTCGAACGAGAAGTCTGAGTTCGAGAAGGACAGTAATGATGAGTCCAAGGAGGAAGTGGAAAGCGGAGACCAAGCTCTGGACGAAGGGGACGATCGCAGCGGGCAAAACGCGAACCTTGAGAAGGCTCCATCCATACGCCGACAACAGACGAACAAGTCTACGGCTTCGAAGAAACAGAGGGACCCGAACATGGTGTCCTGGACTGGACCAGATGACCCTGAGAACCCCAAGAACTGGACCGACAAGCGGAAGTGGATAGCAACGTTTGTTGTCTCTTCGTTCACGTTCATATCCCCCGTGGCTTCTTCAATGGTAGCGCCCGCTCTGCCGCAGATGTCACAAGACTTGAATGTCAACACGACGGTGGAGGCTCAGATGATGCTCTCCATCTTCCTGTTGGCGTACGCATTTGGGCCATTATTTCTCGGGCCGCTGTCCGAGCTCTACGGTCGAGTCCCTGTATTGCAGCTAGCGAATCTCATCTTCCTGGTCTTCAATCTCGCATGCGGATTTGCGCAGAACGGC
Source organism: Saxophila tyrrhenica (assembly GCF_035928015.1). Classification (NCBI taxonomy): domain Eukaryota; kingdom Fungi; phylum Ascomycota; class Dothideomycetes; order Mycosphaerellales; family Extremaceae; genus Saxophila; species Saxophila tyrrhenica. The sequence continues at coordinate 1,279,916 of NW_027041734.1, read as the reverse complement.
GGTCAGATGATCGTGCTACGCTTCTTTGCCGGGATTGGCGGCTCTGCGCCCCTTGCCATCGGCGGTGGGATACTTGCGGACTGCTTCGCTCCTGAGCAGAGAGGCAAAGCAATCGCAATCTACTCTCTGGCTCCTTTAATCGGACCGGCAGCAGGTCCCGTTGCTGGAGGCTTCATCGCGCAGAACATCAGCTGGAGATGGGTGTTCTGGATAGTGAGTATCGCGGACGCTGCCGTTCAGATCTCTGGATTGTTCTTCTTGCAGGAGACCTGGGCTCCGAAGCTACTCGAGCAGAAAGCGCAGAGGCTCAGGAAGGAGACCGGGAACGAGAAGCTCTACGCTGAGTTCTCCACGCAACAATCACTGGTGAAGAAGCTGGAGACGAGTCTGGCCCGCCCTTTCCGGCTTCTGTTGACCCAACCGATCATCATCGCCCTGGCAGTATACATGGCGTATCTCTACGGGCTCGTCTACCTTGTCATCTCCTCCTTCGCGGCCCTCTATACTTCACCGCAGTACTACGGAGAATCCACTCAAATCGCTGGCCTGCATTACATCGCTCTTGCAATAGGCTATTTCTTCGGCGCCCAACTGACCTCCCGCTTCAACGACTTGCTATACCGTCGGCTCAAGAAGAAAGCCGGCGGTGTTGGCTCGCCGGAATTTCGCATCCCAGTCATGATACCCTGCGCCATCCTACTCCCAGCTGGCCTCTTCTGGTACGGCTGGAGCGCAGAAGCGCGAATCCACTGGATTATGCCGGATATCGGGGCGTGTATTCTGGCTGCTGCTACGATATGCGGGTATCAGTCGATTCAGACGTATGTGATCGATGCTTATACGAAGTACGCTGCTAGCGCTGTTGCGAGTATCACGTTCCTGAGGAGCTTGGCTGGGTTTGGCTTTCCGTTGTTTGCACCGAATCTGTATGATGCGCTGAACTATGGATGGGGCAACTCGGTGCTGGCATTTGTCGCTATTGCAATCGGGGTGCCAGCGCCAGCGTTGTTCTGGAAGTACGGTGCACGGCTCAGAGCGAAGTCGCAGTTCGCGGCTGGCCAGGGATGAGATCGTTGTGATAGACGTAGATAATACAGTACAGCTACAGTGCTCATATCAAATTGGCATTCAGTCGGTTCTATAAAGTCCAAAACCCCAGCCAAACCTCAAGGTGGCCAAACCCAACGCCATTCCTAAGCTGTCGTAGATGACGTTCAGCTTACTGCCCAGAACCTCCTTCCAACCTATCGCGACCTCTACCATAGGGATGTCTGCGCTCTCTGCCAGCATCAGCATCTCAACGTCGAAGATCCAGCCTTCCGAGTGCATGTATGGGACAATGTAGGGTAGCGACGGTCGCGTGAAGAGCTTGAAGCCGCATTGCGTGTCCTTGATCTCGGCGGTGCGTCGTGTAGTGAGAGTCCGGATGAGCAGGTGGAAGAGTCGCATGAGCGTGTTTCTGAGGACCGAGCGCTGCCAAAAAAGATCAGCTCTGACAGTTTTGCGATGTTCTTCGTGCTGCTCACCTTGACGACGGCTTCAGTCCCCACCATGTGTGCTCTTGAGCCCACAGCGACTGCTCGACCAGACTTGTCCTTCGCCTTCTCACAGGCCATAACAAGTTTTCCGAGATCCGTGAATTTGCTGGCACCGTCTGCATCTGCGAATACCACATACGTCCCTCTTGCGTGCCTCATGCCGTGTGTGACCGCACCACCCTTACCTCGATTTTCCTCCAACTGAACCACTCGTATACTTCCAGGTGGTATACTCCCATGGCTCAGCGAGCCATTCCACGGCCCGTGCTGGGCGGCGTGCTTGTTCATCTGATGCGTTCTCGCAAACCACAACGCGGTCTGCACCGTCTTGTCCGTACTGCCATCGCTCACCACGATAATCTCCCACCCTCGCCTGGGGTCTCCTTCTTGCCCAGCAGCTTGCAAACTTCCATTACTCGAACTCTTGCTCTTGGTACCATGATGACCGTAATTCGCCTGCAAATAGTCCACCGCTTCTTCAAGCATGCCGCTCAATCTCTCTTCCTCGTTGTACGCCGGTACAACAAGGCTCATGAATACACCCCCTTCCTCAACCTGGAACGCCTCTGCCCTTTGAATCTTCCCTTCCCGAGCCATGCCTTTGAGGGCGACGTGGTTGTCGTACCAGCATGGTAGCTGCTGCGGTTTCGAAACGTCGCCATTGGAAAGGACTGTAGTATACTGCTTCTCCGAAGTTCTAGGCGGTCTTGGAGAAGGAGCCAGGAACAAGAAGAGTGTATATAGCTGTCGAGAGTCCAGCAGTCAGCAGATGGACTATAGCTCACAACGAAATGTGGTATTGTGTGCACAAGACGAAAGCCCGAACGAGACAGCGGCGAAAAGAGATACCAGCAAAACGATACCAAAAGCACCAATGGCCCCTCCTACCGCCCATACCCATAATGGCACTGCCATTATCCTATCCAACGCGGTCCAGGCGCCTTCGGGGACCGAGTCTGCTGAGTCCATTGTGTGTAGTGGTTGCAGAAAATGTTCGGAAGCCGCCGCTATTGTCTGGTTGAAGAGTGCGACACCATGACCTTCAGACGAGTCCCAATTGCGACAGGATGTCCTTGATATGACTTGGGTGACGTTTGAACGAGCACAGGCATGTGAAGACAACTGTCATTAGATATTTGACAGAAGTCGTTGTATCGGGAGTACTTCTGTCACTCTTGCTTCCGTCTGACATACATCTCTTTGGTACAACGACAACTTCTTGGACACGCATGCTACTGCTATACTGCTCGCAACCGCTATGAAACCAGGCGGTCACATCTTGTCATCATGGAGCAGGTATAGGGCGACCATCGGCGACATGGCCGTGACAGCCAAGATGCGGCTGATCGTTAGCTGACTCGACGGCGACTAGGATACCCACCGTCTGGATGGCAACGCATCTTTATTTCCACTACCATGGCAGGTCAGGGGAGGAGACGTAGGAACGTTGGAGTCTGCGTTGAGTGCAGACAGCATAAGCTCAAATGCGATACAGAAGAAACTCATCCGGCACCCTGCTCAAGATGTCGGGCAAAGAACCTGGACTGCGCCATCGATGCGACGTTCAAGCGGACGCCTGCTCGACAACGCGCTCGAGATATGGCTGCCGAGCTCGAAAGGTTGAGACGCGAACGAACTTGCAGTCAGCACTCTCACAGTCCAGACGCTTTGCCTCTCGTCGAAAACCCAATCTGCAACGGCGAGAGCGCCCTGGACAATCGACTTGTCCGTCTAGACACGTCGGCCGCTGGTATACAACCAGCTCGACTGGGACTGAGCACTTTCAACGAGAGCGCTATCCGGGAGAGATTTCGCATGTTTTATGATCACTTCCATCCATGCCTGCCGATCTTGAGCCCGAACGTCCCGATTGGCACGCTACAGAGGCATAGTCCATTCCTCTTCTGGACCATCATTGCCGTTACTTGTCGTCTGGAGAGGCTACCGGAGCAGGAGATTGCAAGCTTCGAGAGCAGCTACACGTCTCTTGCTCAGAAAGCCAGCATGACAAGTCCGATGACGCTCTACACGATCCAGGCGCTTCTTCTCATCTGCACGTGGCCGCTCACAGCACGCTTTCAGCTAGGTGACCCAAGCTATCTGTATTGCAGCGCGGCGATAGCTGGAGCTGGGTTCTTAAACTTGGATCGCCTGGGCGGAAGACCCAGCCGGAACGGCCGTCAGATGAACAAGGCCGACACCCAGAGCATGTCCAGGACGTGGCTTGGCCTCTTTTGTGTGGCTCCATCTCTTGAGCTGTGGTACGGCACACCCCGTAGCTTTCCTGCCCTTCGAGATCTCAACACCATCAGCATACACATTGAGAGGTCAGAGATTCCCATAGAGCTAGGAGCTGAAGCCACCATGATTTCTATAGGCGCAAGACACAAAGACCTGCTGTCTTCGAATGCCAATATCGCCGAATTGGACAATTTCCTCCAGTTGCAAGAGGCCGAGGTGGATAAAATGGCCACACAATGCGTCGCCTTCTCGTCTCCCCGGCTCCAATTCATTGCTCTTGCCACAAAGTTCCAGCTCTTGACTGCAAGTCTGACTAAAGCTGGCCATGGCGGATGCAGTGCAGACGTTCTCGTCACACCACATAGACTTGACGACGTGATCACAGTCTCGAGTCACATGCTTGATACATACTCTACTATCTTACACGATCATCCTGGTCTGGATTCAGTCAGAAGATTCCGTACACTGCCGAAAAGCTACCACCGCATTCATGCGTATGTAGGGTTCTTCCTGCTGCGATTTTGCTGCACAAACGCTCAGTCTAGCGAACAGAGCAGACAGCACAGCAGACAGATCATAACACGCATGCGCGACCTCTACCAGTCCTGCTCCGAGAACGTAGGTGGCCCTCTAGTTGGAGACGAGCCGGGCAGAGCAGTCCAATGCCTTACTGTTCTGCTTGACGGCTGCGAGAGCGACCTCGACTACGGCAAGAACGAGCGGGACGACTTCCAGGCCAGCTCACTTTTCTGGAACATGCTACAAAGAGCGTACCGACTACGAAGGCGCTCAAAGGCCGACATGGACAAGGCCAGCCAGCCACGACCTCCCGTGAATGCTGTTGCAGGGAATGCTGATCCCTGCAATGCACCCAGTCCTCCTATCGTAATGAACGAAGTCAACAATTCCGGCTTGCTGGGCGAAGCCTTCAACGACAACGCCTTCAGCAACACCATCCAAGATCTCCCAGACTTCGATTGGATATGGGGTCAGCCAAATGGGCTTGACGCTTTCAACTTTGTTTGATTTGAGGGGAGGATATTGTTACAGAGCATTGCTAGGATAAAGTAGGGCCTCCTCGAAACATGTGAGCGGTGACCCAGCAAGCCGAGGAACCATCACCGCGAACTGTACCTGAACGCAGTCTCTTCCATCAGTCTCCGCTCCACCCGCTCCACCACACTCTTATCGTACACTTCCTCCGGCGCCTTGCCCTCCTTCAGGACCTCCTTCTCGTGCCTGACCATCTCATCCTTGGTCATACAGACCAAGCTGTCCAATCGCAGCTCATCCGCCTTCTGCCCCGGTGTTGTCCGATCAACCCAATCACCCTCCGGCTTCCGCCACCTCGCCAGCGCCAATCTACTAGCAAGTCCTGAAATGGCACTGCGGCCGTGGTAGGTCTCCTCGATCAGGTAGCCGACATCATCCGTTGTAACAGGTATGCGCAGGCCGACCGGGTCACACCCGTGATGCTTCGCTACACGTTCTTCGAGTCCTTGCAGTTGCGCCAGAATGCCGTCGTACATCTTATCTCTCGACTTACTTTGCAGATACTCGTGCGGGTAGCCGGAGATCTCCAACATCACGTGGTTCGCCACGCAGAGGCCGAAGACCGCAGGCATGGTTCCAAGTACTGGCAGGATGCGGACTCGGAACTCAGGAAGCACGCCTAGCTCCCCGACGGCGCCTTTTTGGAATTCGTCCTCCGGTAGCGGGAGAAGCTGTGCCTTTCCCGGCCCTGTCTTCTCGGACGAGTAGACGACGGGTATGCCATCTTTGACCCCGAGCAGTCGAAGCTGACGTCTCGTTGACCGTGAGAGAGGGTCCTCTGTTGAGGCTGAGATGTCGCCAATGAAGACTCGGGTCGGATCTGATTTGCAGCCGGCGCCCATTGAAGATATCACGGGGAGCTTGTTGTCGTGACAATATTTTAACAGTGCGACCTTGGACTCGATGTTGTCGATGGCATCGATCACATAGTCAGGTTTTTGTCCGTCCTTCCATGCGCTCAGCTGAGTAGCTGCGACCTGCTCACTGAACAGCTCATTGCGGCAGTCGAAGTGAGTCCAGGGCGTGACCTGCTCGAGTCGTTTTCTTAGGCATAGCACCTTGGGCGTACCGACATCTGCAAGCGTTGCCACGGCATGTCTGTTCAGAGAGCTTAGGGTGACTTGGTCGAAGTCGATTAGTCGAAGCTTCCCGCATCCTGATCGCGCAAGGGCGGCAGTAGCATGTGATCCTACACCTCCACAGCCAACGACGACCACAAAGGCTTTGCGGAGTTTGGCCAAGCCTTCGTCTTTGAGGAAGACGCGGTTGCGTGCGAGCTGTTCCAGGATTAGGCCTAGGTCGTTGTCAGACTTTGATGGTGAGCAGAAATTGATAGATGGCGCACCTTCATCGTAATCTCCCAGTCTTGCTCTCCGCGCAAGAGCAGCACTTCTGTCCGCCTCTGTTGCGTCCGCATTATCCTCCGGAACGGCGCCTCCGAAGTCATTTATCTAGTCTGAAGTCAATCAGCTGCATTCGGGCTCACGAGCATCTCAACACACCTGCTCGACATGGTGCGGTTGGTCAAGCCCGGGTATCGATTCTTTCAGGTCGTATTCGTTGTATTGTTTTCGAGCTTCCTGCAGCCCAATAACTGCGCTCGCCGCAAGACATCCTGAGAGAACCGCTGTGACTGCCAGCTGGACACGATGAGAGCCGGCGATGTCAGAGACCCATGACATCTCTTTCCAGTACGAACCCTGCTGATATATGTTGGTGGCTAATATAACAATGAAGTAGAAGCACGACAGAGTCGCGCTCGGCTTTCATCTGAAGTGGCGTCGGCTGTGGCTGAGATAACGGTCACGTGCTTTCGAAAATGTATTGAGTATATGCACATGTAATATGAATACAGATAGATGTGCATGAGCGTCAAGATACCCTGTAAGATGAAATGCATCGAATTCATGCTCGCAGAGCGTTCTTCATTTGACAAGACGTAAAATCAAACTAGACCGAGCAGAGCAGCTGATCTCGTCAACGACACATCACTGCACTATCCATTTCTGCCTATCACCAACCATGATGCCGTCAAATACATACCACGAGTCATCACCTTCTTCGACGACCACTCTCCGTGTCAGCTCGTCGCAGTCCTCAAGTCTGCTTTTGCCAGCACGGACATCTGCTCTGAATTCATCAAACCCCTTCTTGTTTGCTTCCGTTCGCTCTGCCAGATATGTAGTTGTCGCCGGGTCCAGCTCCTCGAATTTCCCACGGCCCATGATCTCTCCCGAAATTGCGTTTCCATCGCTCGCGCCAACAATCCGCTGAAGCTCCAAAAGTGCTGGGCTCGCCACAGTCTGGTCCAAACGAATCACGACCCCATCTTGGATAGGATTGAGCATAACAGCCGTGCGCAAGATGACTGCGAGAACAGTCCACTCGTTCTTTGACTTGACTCGAGTGCCGTCGAATGCTTCGGCTTCTTGCCACCGGAAGTTGTACCATTTTCCAGTGGTCGGATCGCGGAGATGCGGGCCCCATCTGTCGAGGTAATGAGTTCTGGCGCGAAATACCATGCCAGAGGTGGCGATGTGAAGGCCTTGCTCCGAAAGCTTCATTCCAAATTCCGGAATGCCTCCTACGCAGTCCCAGAGACTCCGAGGTGCCCACTTGAGACCAGAGATGTCCATTGATGGGCATGTGTGCCTGTAAAAACATTCGACGTCAGAGATATGTGTCGAAAGATAATTGGACAACGGCGACTTACCAGAACAGCTTTTCAGGTATGTAAGGAAGTTGCCTGTAAATGTTCGCCGTCCGCATCTGGCCTTCAGCGCTCATCACAGCCTCCATATCAAAACGCATCATGACGGCAAAACAGATCTCCTTGTCCTCCTCGTGTGAGGTTGATCGAGCTCTGATGCCAGATAGCGCAGTCACGAGCTGCCCATCGTCTCTCTCTGCTCCACTTCCCATGATATTCCTGATCGCGCTGCAGCTTTCCTCAAGCACCACGTTGCTTGATTCAGCGCGCATGAGCTTTTTCGACATACTCTCTTCAGCTTCTACTACATTCACCGCTTTGTCCTTGAACTGAACGTAAAGAGAGTTCGCCAGTGCGCCTTCTTGCAGAGTCCACGCACGTCTCATCCAGGCAGAGACAGACACGCGAAAGCATAGTTCCTCGAGAGATCGGTCGATGGTGGAGAAGTGCAACATGGTCCGATCGAGCACTAATACGTTCGTAGCATTCTTGTAGACCTGATACATCAGTTTGATTGCTTTCTTGCGCAGGTCCTTCCGCAGTGGTATCGCCAGGGTGTCCATCCAGAAGTACAGCGGCTCTTTCTTGGAAGACCGCTTCAAGAAGTTCTTGACAGACGACCAGTGTGGATCGACCTGCTCTTGCAAGGAAGCTAGCAAGTGATGGAGGCGCTCTATTTGACATATGGGAAGAGTGTTAGCATGGGGATTCCCAACGCCGTCAGCCCAGACGTGCGAGATGGCGGTGTAGCGTATGGACTTGTGGTAGGGCACGGCCTTAATCTCGAAGCTGGACCCGTCCTTCAACAATGCGATGGATAGCACAGGGTAATTGCCGGCTTCGAGAATGGCCTCCATGTCCGACAGCTGTGGCCCGGAATGCTGGCACGAGGTCTGGTCATGACACGCATCGCTATGTGCAGTGACATATGTGCTTTCGTTGATGTTCTCGGCCATGCAGCGGTCCTCTGTGCACGCCGAATGGTCAATCTGCAGTCCAGCGCTCTCCAAGGACGCACAGTAAAATTGGCCAGTAGCCATGAAGTAACTTTGCAGCCGTTTGGTTCCTGATCTGCACCAGCCCCCTGCTTCGAATCGCTTTCGTACAAGCTCGGTGGAAGGCCAGCCGCCGACTTGCGTCGAGATGAGGTCTGTGTTATCTACTCCACCGATCGCAGAGATACCGCTGTGGTATATCTTCACTTCTTCGAGAGTCAGACCAAGGACGACGATGGAATACGCGATCTCTTCGCTCAAGTTCGACTGCCCCTTTGCTCTGCGCTCCGCGGTGTCAAGGAAGCCCACAGCATCACACGCCTCGCGTAAGCTCTTCTGCACGCGCTCATATTCAGAGAGCCGGTCTTTGCGTGAGAACCTTGGTAGGCTCTTCTGCCACTTGGCTGCCAGTCGTGGCAGACTGGCCGTCGTGATCCTCTTCGCACCCTGATCGATGAACTCCTCACCGTCTGCTCCGAAGAAATCATATAGCAGTCCAAAGAAGAGCCAAGCCTGGAAGAACGCGTCGTGGTCTTCCCACGGCACAGAACAGAAGTCACCCCACTGGAACTCGGTCTTGTCGAAGCCGCATCTCGATGGATACCCGGAAAAGTCGCCTTTGTCAAACTTGTACTTGTCGTAGTATGGTATGGTCAGCGGAGGGAAGGTGGCTCGGATGGGATGCGGCAGGTGGTCCATGCTCGAATTCTGGTGAGGAGATCGTTCCGCTGTCTGATCGAAAGATGAGTTGTTAATCTTTCTCCCTGTCAAGGCTCATCACATGAGGTTCTTGGGGATGATCAATCTTATAGAGACGTCTCGGTCTAGGCGAGACCGAGACTGCATCTGGCAACCATAGCGACGGTCCCCAAAACGTGCATGGCATTGCTGGCGACGGTGAGGCTGATGACTCGTGAAACACCTTATTAACCGCTAGGTACTCGCGCTATGCGCATCACGCCACGGAGAGAACGTGCCTGCAGCTTCAGCGATGTGTCGGCGCGTATTCCCATCTTCTTCAAAATCTTGAGTGAAAGGTATCATGGCCGGTGATGGATCGTTCGAGGGCACGGCAGCATGGCTGCGTGGCCAGTGGTCAAACCCGGGCGACATCTTCACCATCCTCTTGCTCATCGGCGGAGATATCGTGCAGACAGCGATCGCTCAGCTATGCGCCGGTCCAGTACCTGGCCTAACACCGGTCTCATTCTCCTTTGGCTGGGTAGGTGGTGCTTACATCTTCTCCATTCCATCCTTGAATTGACAACGGTCAAGGTCACATACGCAGTTTCCGCCATGCTCTCTGCAGTGGGGAACAACCGACTCATGCCTAGCCCAGAAGTCGATTGCATAATCATCAATGCCAAAAGCGGCTTTGCACGAACGAACTACTCTTGGATCCTTTCCCGGATGCTGCGGGATTTCGACCACTGGAGACCTGCACTGTGCGATCGCCTTGAACAGGAGAAGCTCAACGAGCTCCGAGAAATCAACAGATCAAGTGCAAAGCCTCGGGACGAAGACGAGATCCGAGTGGCCCTACGAGTGTCGGTATGGGAGTGCAATTCCGCCACCGGTAGAGGCAGTGGCGACGTTATCTACTGGATCGGTCTGTTTGTGACTGCTGTTCAATTTGGCATTGCCGCTATTCCATGGGGTCTGTACGGCGAATGGTACACATTCTTCGTCATCGGAGCAGGCACAGCATTGGCTTATGCTGGCGGCGCTCTACCACAGTGGTGGGACGAGAAAGTTGGGATACGTAAGTTAAAGTACACCGATACGACAAAAGAGCGCAAGGATGTTTTTCTCACAGAAGGCAACGGTTCTCATGATGCAATCCTGATCCTAGGCTGTGAAGGAGGTCTGGACCTGGAAGCGCTGGCGGCAAGTCAACGAGAACTACGAAGTCCATGGACCACACGTGTGCTGAGCTTCACTCTGGCTATCTGTTGGATCGCACTACTTATCAGCGTTTCCGGTTGGGAACAACATACTTGGTATGTTCTCGCCGCTGGCATGCTTGGGCTGGTTCACAATGTCATAGTGGCCGGCGTGCCACGACAACCCCAAGCATTTGGCATCGACCTCGTCCACCGGGAGACGATCGTGGAGGGCAAAGTCATGCAGGTCTTACGTCTGGTCGAGGAATCTCACCCCCGAGCAGGCGCGGCATTACTCGAGATCTTCTTCCCGGGAAAACTGTTCCCACGAGAGCAGCTGATGTGGGAGTACGCTGAACGCAGAGCTGAGGCGTGGAAGGAGAATAGCAAGAAAGTAGGACATGTTGCGCGGACAGAAGCGTGGCCGATGCCTCCGCTGCAGTCGCCGCTTCCCAAGAAAGATGGGAAGAAAGACGACAGCGATATACCTGAAAGTGGGCCATACACATACGACGGTGGTCCGAGCAACTGGGACTCTCGCCCACAGGCAGTGTTAGGCGCCAGTCGCCCGTCAAAGGACCATGTAGTAACGGTAGAATAGCATTTGATGGGATGCAGCACTTCTACGCAAGCCAATGTGCTATTTCGATTCACGTGTTCGCGTCGTCCACTGCATCAATGGGTTTTCAATCACCGGTACAGAAGTATCTCTATATCCAGTTCAAGCGTTGGTTCCGATTTCCATCTGATGTGGCGTCAATTGGCTCTAAAAGCGGAATCTTGGCTGTAGGATTGGGCCAGCTGGCACACGAGCTCACCTGTTTGCTCCACTTCCACTTCCATTCTCTTGTTCTCGAGTTGACTTCAAGGCAAAGTTGCCTGTCCCTCTGTTGCGCCGTCGAAACGGCACCGACTATGGCACTCACCAATTTTGCGCCCCTCCGAGGGGCCATCTCCCTACTGCTGGCAGTATGGACACTGGTAGCGTTCGCGCAGGACTCAGATGTCAAGTCCATACCGCTGCGAACGCACAGTCTGCAGAGTGTAACCACATCTTGATTTAAGACGCCTCATACCATAGTCTAACAAAGCATTCCCAGCCCTACCTCGACTCCGACATGCAATCCCGCTGGTTTGACTTCGGCGGCAGCACCCTCATCCGCGCCGACCAATACGTCCGCCTTACCTCCCAACACCCCTCGCAATCCGGCTGGATCTTCTCCCGCGTGCCTCTCACAGCCACCAACTGGGAGATCGAAGTCGAATTCAGCATCTCCGGCACGGGCAATTTATTCGGCGACGGCATGGCGATGTGGGTTACGAAGAACCGCGCAGAGCAAGGACCAGTATTCGGCATGAAAGACCAGTTCGAGGGGCTAGGTCTCTTCTTCGACACGTACAAGAACAACCGCCCGGGCGTGGTATTCCCCTACGTAATGGCAATGGTAGGCGACGGACAAACGAGTTACGACCAAGCAAACGACGGGAAAGCGAACGAACTCGCCGGCTGCTCGGCACGAGGGATCAGGAACGCGGACCAAGAGACGCGGGCGAGGATTACGTATTTCCAGGATAAGATGTTGACGGTGGATCTGATGTACAAGAAGGAAGGCGAGTGGACGCGGTGTTTCGAGGTGCCGAATGTGAAGTTGCCGTCGGTCACGTATTTGGGCTTCTCGGCGGAGACGGGGGAGTTGAGCGATAATCACGATATCATCAGTGTGCAGACGAAGAATTTGTACTCGCCGAGTGGAGGGAGTGCGGCCGGGAATAGAGACTACAGTCGGGATAAGGGGAGGAAGAACAGGGGGAAGAAGAACAAGAAGGCGAAGGAGGGAACGAGTTGGCTCGGGTATCTCATGCGGTTCGTGCTGCTCGGCATGGTGGTGGCAGCGGCGTATGTTGGATACACCGCATACCGGACGAGGCGGCGAGACAGGTTCTGAGTGGGAAGATGTATGGTTTGTAGCGTTCTAGCCAGTGTACGGAATGTGAAAAGGAAATGCATACGTGTTGAAAGAAGCTTGATGTATGTTGTGAAGTCCTCAGATTAGCTCTCTTATTGTTCTCAACGACGACCAGCACCGCCGCCCCTTGCGAGGCTAGCGAGCGGCTGCCTGCAAATTTGGCTTTTGAATTTTCATCATCACAGGACGTCGCGCAACTGCCTCTCCCAAGCCCACCGGAGCCCACAAGACATCTCATACCATCCTCGCAGCGAGCCGCAGCAGCCGGCTTAGACGGAGCGATGCGCTACTCCGCTTGAAAACTATCATTTCGGCTCCTCATCGCACCCGCCACCTCCACCCACCACCGAAGCAGCGAAGCGGGAAGTAGCAGATGCTGGAACTTTGCTGTTTGTCGGTCATGGACGCACCATAGTGCTAACACGTCCTCGCTCAGCGTGCTGCAGCCCGCTACTAAGCAGATTGAAGTCCGGGGTCATCAGGGGCTGGATGAGTGAAGTCGCTGGTGGAAGAGGAGCAAGTTCCAAACACGCACTTCCTGCGATCTCTGTTCATGACTCAGCCATGTGCGCGTGCTCCGTGCAAGTGGTGTCACGGTGTGAGACCGGCAAGATCCAAGCCAGAGACTAGGGTTGCGGCTACGTGCAGGACTGCGCTTGGGTACTGGAAGCTCGGTGATGTGTTTCGGTCATCGGAACCGTGCTGTGGAGATCGTTAGTGTGTGACATGTGATATCATGTTGAATGGGGCGACGTACCTTGATTGCTTACTCTTCCTGTCTGGAGTGAAAGTGAAGTGAGGTTGGATGGGACGAGTGAAGGGGAAGGTGCGCCACACTTCGGAGAGAATGCTCCGAAGGCCGGTCTTCTTTGAGACGATCCACTTCAGCGTGCCTCGTTATCACACGAACAGTCTCTGGCTTGATAGTAATACATATCTTCGAGTTGGACTCGAGAGGTGTTGTCTGAGTCCTTCGCTATGAATCATGCGTACTTCTACAGAGTAATCGCCCGAACACATACAACCCAACATGTCCCATTCGACCACAAGTCATGCAGCTAGTCCACGTCGCATATGCAGTGACCTTGACGACAATGTTACACAAAATCGTCTCGGTCTCCATCGCCTTCTACTGGCCGATCTGGCAGCACGACTAACTGCTGTTGCATACCGGTTGCATGACACTCTCATCTTACACAGGACCACATGCAGATCCTGAATGCTGGCCCCTCGAGAGCGTTGGAATCCGTTGCCGCTCGCACCAATACTCCACGGCTGCGCTCATGTTGCTCCTCATGGCTGCGGGCTGTGGTCTGACGGCGGTGTCGCTCCGAGTCTGCTCAGAGCGGCGTAATTTGGTGTCGATTGGAAAGGCGATGGCCCGCGGCCGGGCTGACCGGGATGACATGCTCGTCGGCAGGGTCCACCATATTGAACGACGATCACCGAGAGTGCCTCTTCATCCCTCGGTCGCCGCTCCACCCTTTTTCGCCCGACTCCTCTGCCGCGCAGCCTCCTTTCCAGCCTTCCGCGCCTGGCTAAGACTGCTGCCTCTTTCATCTTCACCGCCTCTCTCGTACTTCGCAACCGTCTCATCGTTGACCAGATCCAACCCAAATCGATCCAAATGCCCATTCCGCCATCTCTGAATCATCCACATTGCCGTACCGTCCATGTCGACTTCACCACCCTTCTGTAGTCGACCGATCTTGTGGGCCATTGCGCTGAGCAAGTCCGTGATTGAGTTGGTGGGCTGGTGGTAGTTTGAATAGACTTCTGGGTTTTGATGGTTGACATGGAAGAGCAGATAGTCGGCCAGAGTAAACGGCGGAATGACAGTGTCTTTGACGCTCCCGCTCAACGCCAGCTTCAGCATCGCTTCCGCGTCCGGCACGTACGGGATGAAGACTCCAGGTGTATCGAGCAAGTAGACGTCGCTACTCGCGCTGGCATCGTTCTCGCTGTCTATAATCTTCACACCGGTACCGATCTTGCGCGTCACGCCGGGTTGAGCACCGGTATGCGCAGCTTTGCCTTTCTTGACACCTCCGGCTCGCAGAGCATTGAGCAGAGTGGATTTTCCGACGTTCGGTAGGCCGACGACCATGGCGTGCGCACCAGTGAGAGACTGCCGCGCACTGCTTCGGTCACGGAGGAGGGAGAGGATCTGAGACGTAGAGCGAGATGATTTGAACGAGGTAAAGAGGACCGGGGAAGGAGAATGAAGGCTGCGAAGAAGAGATTGTGACTACCTACCATTAGCCTTGAAAGACAACAGCTTCTTTGCCAGCTGCACGACTTCGCGCCTAACACACCTCCTTGTTCGTCTTGCTTGGTGTCCGACCCTCTTCAACAGCAAGGTCCTGCTTGGTATACACAACGATCCTCTCCCTCCCTCCGCTCGCCCAACCCGACAGCAGGTCCTCGAACATGGGGTTCCGAGACGTCAGCGGGATGCGGGCATCTCTGCACTCGATCACGAAGTCAATCTGGTTGAGCATCGTCTTCATCTTCGCGAGGCCGGCGGCATGATGGCCGAGATAGTAGGAGCGCGGCAGGGAGGTGAGAGCGGGAAACGTTGTGCGTGGGACGAAGGCCGTCATTGTGTGGAAAGGCGGTCTCTGGACGGTGACATTGTGCTTGTCAACCAATAAGCATGTTGATGGATGAAGCAGCAGAAGTGCGTGAAGCGTTCACATGCCACCTCCGCGGCTCCTTCCCTGTTGGGATGCCCGCAGCATCGCCGTCTTCTCCTCCGGCTTGCCGCAGCTTCAGCGACTGATCTGACCAAATCACTCACTTGCAAACTTCGAGAAGACAGACCAGCTTGGTCGCCAGAATGCCAGCTCAGTCGCTCGAACGAGAGCACCTCGACCAGCTTGCCTCTTCTGCAAAATCCAAAGGACTCTCGTGCTGCTGTGAGGCAGGAGAGGCCGCCCACATCAGTGCCAAGTCGAACATCCACTAGCGTCTGGAGATTTGAGCCAATAGCAGAGCAGGGATCACGGCAGCAGAGAAGGTAGATTTACTCTACTCCGGCTGCCATCGTCATACTACAACTTAGGTACAGCCAAGATGTCACACAGTAAGTCGCGTACCTCAGCAGCGGTCGTCGGAGAACACTACTAACCTGACAGGCAAAAGAAACACCTCCCTCGCCTTCTTCACATCCCATGAGCGCGAGGAGCTCAAAGCCCACTGGGGCTCGAAGTCTACTCGCCTGACCCGAGACTCATTCTTACCTTTCGGCAGCTGCCAGCTCTGTTTACTATCTGCCCGCGACCCTGTCGCATGTCCCAGCCATGGCCACCTCTTCTGCCGCGAATGCGCAGTCAGCAATCTGCTCGCCCAAAACCAAGAGCTAAAGCGGCTGAAGAAGGAGAGCGAGAGGAGGCAACTAGAGGATGAAGAGGAGCGAAATCTGAACGAGGAGACCGATAAGGCAAAGGCATTGGAGGAATTTGAACGCACTCAGGCGGGCTTTACTTCGAATGGCGTGAAGAGGAAGCGGCAAGCTGATGTCGAGGACGGGTTCAAGCATGGCACTGGCGACGAGAAGGCTTCAAAACGACGAGCTTCCGACAAGCAAGGCGCGGGCGAAGAGTCTTCCTTCTGGGTGCCGAGCAAGATTCCAGACAATAAGAAAGCGGATGTGAAGACTATCAAGGCCCAGCCCACTTGTCCTGCTGCAGCAGCAGACGAACAACATCCCTTCACGTTGAAGACGCTGGTCGCAGTCAACTTCTCCGAGGACGACAGAACGGGCGACAAAAATGCTCCGTCTACAGCAGAAGGAAAGGTGCGGGCATGCCCAAGCTGCGACAAGGCCCTCTCAAACTCGACAAAAGCTGTTCTGGCGAAGCCTTGTGGACATGTATTATGCAAGCCATGCAGCGACAAGTTCCAGCGGCCGCCGGAGAAGACGGCGCACGAGGAGCATGACGAGACGGTGCGGTGCTATGTCTGTCAGGAGGATGTCACGCCAGGTCGGAAGGTGAAGCAGAAGGAGGGGAAGGAGAAGGTAAAGGTGGAGCGAGGGCTGGTAGAGTTGAGTTCCGATGGAACTGGGTTTGCGGGTTCCGGTAAGAACATGGTGAAGAGGCAGGGCGTAGCGTTTCAGTGCTAGAGCGCCGTATCACTCATTCATGCCCTGTATTCAGAATCTCAGATGTACTACGCTTGTCTTGGCGGCCAATCCTCCGAGGTTCGACCTCGACGTGAAGTCGCGCCTGCCTTTATAAAACATTCACCACAGACTCAGACAGCCGTACATTTAATATGGCAGACGTGTACGATCATCCAATCCTCACGGGAGAATCAGAGACTAATAAAAGCAGAGCAATGCCATCAGCGATCGCACCGCACGAAGCCTCGCCAGAGCGTCCCTCGAGTCCAAATCACATGAAGCGCCGCCGCTCTACTGATGTCGAAGAAAACGACGCGGACAGCAAGCGACAACGTACGAACGGAGACGGCGCGGTCAACACCCCTTCACCATCAAACAAGCCCGCGACAGACACGCCTTCTGCCTCGACTGAGCAAGAACAGCCAGAGCCTTCGACAAGCATGGATCACGAAGACAAAGCCAGCAGCAACGGCGCGCCCGAACCTCCAACAGCACGCCCACGGCGTAGGCCAGAAGTCTCGGACGAGAAGCAGCGGAGTAAGCGACTCTTCGGCGCGTTGCTGGGAAGCTTGAACCAGAAGGGCGGAGAGACGTCGAAGCGCAGGCAGGAAATCGAAACGAGAAGGAAGGCTGAGCTACAGAAGCAGGACGAGCAGAGGGCGGAGGATGAAGCGAAGAGGAGAGAAAGGGCTATTGAGTGGAGGAGGCAGAGGCAGAGGAGGGTTGATGAGGATGAGGTGAGTTGGTTAACTTCGTTTAACTGGGCGGCGCATGGGTGAGATGTGGATGCTAACTTTGTGGGTGGTGCAGATGCGCATACGACACAAGAGCATGCTTGACCGAGCGAACTTTCTGGTTACGGTTGCTGAGCCGAGGGTGGTAAGTACATCCACTCGCCGGTGCAACGGCAAGATGCACAAGCTGATGCGGTTCTAGCATTATCGTCCGTGGGACCTGCGGCCGGAAGAAGAAGATCGCATCGAACAGCAGATCGTCGATACGCAGGCACTCATCGACCGCGAAGTCGAAGCTTTCGAAGCGCAGCGACCAGGAGGCAATATCGATGGTGATGGGATGGATGGTATGCTTGATTCGACCATTGTACTTCACCAACAAAGCCAACGCTGACACCACAGCAGTGCAAGCATCCCAACGTCCAGCCACCGAGGCAGTCATGAACGGCAGCCCTGCGGATGCTGTCCTACCGGCTGACGCGAAAATGGAAGATGCAGAAGAGGACTCAGCTAAGTCTGCCTCTGCAAACACTAACAAAGCCGAAGAAACCAACGAAGCAGATATTCAGCCAGCCGAAGTGCCCGACTCAAATGATGTTACTAATGCAACCAGCAATGGCGATGCCAACACCGACATCAAGGAGGACGACAAGGACGACGACCACATCGTGGAGGGAGACGAGGACACGGTGATATACTAAGGTACTGTTTCCTTCTTCATCGAGCGTTCTTGGCCTTGCAGCGTTGATGTACGATGGTATGGTGGGCATGGCGCTCCTTCGAGTAAGAAGCGGCGAGCAGGCGGTGGGCAGGCAACGGGCAGATATGTAAGTAGCGTTGACAGGCTATCAACGAGGAAGTGAAAGCTACGAATTGTCTTCCTGTTCAGGTGTTTGCAGCTTACAAAACCTCCTACCTCGTGAAGCTCACTGCATGTCTTACGTACGAGACCCTGCAGGTAAGCCCACCTACCGAGGTCGAAGCTGACATATGAACATTAACTCTGGGACCTTGGCATCAACCACATCTCACTCTTAAGGACCTTGAACAGTAGATATCAGCTCTCTCCGCTCTCGATTCACTGCCAACACCACGGGCTAATATGGCTCCAGACAAGATCTCACCAACCGACTCGCGGGTCAAGAAGGACTTTAAGGAAGTCAATGGACGGAAGTGGTGTAAGCCATCTACCTTCAACCCCCTCCGAGACAAACACTGACAATATGATATAGACTACTGGGACGCCGCCGCCAAAGGCGAACAGCGTGGTACCGTTTTCTTGATCCATGGCTTCCCGGACATCTCCCTCGCCTGGCGCTACCAGATCCCTTTGCTCACAGAGCTGGGCTTACGTTGTATCGCTCTCGATTGTATGGGATATAGCGATACTGTCTGTTACATTCCAAGCCCATCCTTACCTGCTCTCAGTAGCTGATAACATCCCAGGGCTACTCCCCAGAACTAAAAGACTACACCTTCAAAACCCACGCCGACGCCATCGCATCCATCGCCTCACAACTCGGCACCTCCACCATCATCCTCGGCGGCCACGACTGGGGCGGCGCCGTCGTCTGGCGCGTCGCGCAATGGTACCCCGACCTCGTCTCCCACGTCTTCGCCGTCTGCACGCCCTACTTCGCCGTGCACGACCGGTACGTGTCGACGGAGTACTTGGTCGAGAACGGGGTGCCGCAGTTCGGATACCAGCTTCAATTCGGTAGTCCCGATCGGAAAGTCGAGAGTGTGGTGCAGGGAAAGGAGCGGATGCGCAAGTGGCTGATTGCTATGTATGGTGGAAAACCGAAGAGTGGAAAGGCGTTTATGGATCCGCGGAAGGGCATCGATTTGGACGCTGTGAAGGAGGATGAGTTTGAGATGACGCCGTTGTTGAATGAGGAGGTAAGCAGAGCTACTTGCGCTTGAGTGTGGATGTGGAGACGCTGACGCTGAGCAGGAACTCGACTACTACACCGCCCAATTCATGAAGTCTGGCGTCGAAGGGCCGTGCAATTGGTATCGTACCCGCGAGCTCAACTTCGAGGACGAAAAGGCCTTGCCGGCGGAGCAGCGTGGTGGGGTCAAGCAGCCGAGTCTGTTCATCCTCGCGGAGAAGGACAGTGTGCTGTCTGAAGACTTGACCAGGGGAATGGATAAGGCCATTCCGAATCTTACGAAGGGCAGGGTGCCGGCTAGTCATTGGGCGTTGTGGCATACGCCGGATGAGACGAATGTGAATATTAAGCGATGGGTTGAGGGGGTCGTGTTGGGCGGGAAGAGTAAGCTATAGGGTCAGAAAGAATGTGTGTACGTTGCCTGCGAGCAGGAATGTTGTGAATATGCGATGAGATCACAGAAGCTTTGTTGTTGGTTACTATGCAGCTCTGACCTTTGCACCCTGCACCCACTGTCCGTTCTCATCCAAACTCTCCTTCCGAATAAGATACAACTCATCAATAAAAGCAGGCACAAACGTCCCCGGCCCTTTCACATTTTCCCTCCCCGCCGCCCTCTCCGCCGCAATCTCATACATCAAACACCCCGCCACAGCCGCCAGCAACTTATCCTCTCTCCACGTCGCCATCACACTCGCGATAGTCGTCCCCAGCGCACACCCACTCCCCGTAATCTCGCCCAGTAACTCATGCCCGTTCTCAATGACAAACGTGCGTTCACCATCTGAAATCACATCCGCCGACCCAGTCATTAGCACAACGTTCCTCAACCGCCCAGCCGTCTCCTTCACCAATGCGATCTTCTCCTCCATTGAAAGCTGCGACGCACCACTATCCACGCCCCGCTGCTGGACCCCCTGCGCCCCAGACGCCGTCCGGATCTCACCCTCATTCCCTTTCAGCACGTCAAAATACCCACCCGCCAACAACGCCTTCACACCTTCCCGTCGCTGCTGCGTCGCCCCTGCACCCACCGGATCTAAAAGCGTAGGTCCGCCGACAGCGTTATACGCCGCAAGAGCTTTGAGATGGTTCTCCCGGATCTCAGGCGTGGTGGTGCCCATGTTTATCACCAAGCTCCCGCCTAAGTTCGCGAGATCGGGCGCTTCGAGGCCGTTGTTGGACATTATCGGGCTGGAGCCGATGGCGATAGCGACGTTGGCCGCGAAGTTTTGGACGACGAGGTTGGTCATGTTGTGGCAGAGGGGTTTCTTTGAGGCCATTGTTTTGATTATGGTTGGGATGCGGGCGACAAGGTCGGAGGGGCTGAGCTGGGGTTTGGAGGCGGAGGTGGCGAAGGGTGGTGGGGTGGCGATGAGTTGGCGGAGGTCGGATGAGGCTTTTTTGGGGTCGGAGGCGGCCATTATGGCGCTGACTACTGCTATGCCGTCGAGCTGTTTGGAGGGGGAGGCGGTTTGGTAGAGGACGCGCTGGGCGTTGGCGTGGTTGATGCCGCCGATGCAGACGGTTTTGACTGTGTGGTTTTGTTTGGCGAGCGAGGACAATATTTGCTGTACACCAGCAGTCCCGATAATGGATTTGGTGTTCTCCTTGGTTGGGGTTGCGTACACCGTCCCGATTCCTAGGTAGTCGGCGCCATCTCGCGCTGCCTGCGACGCCTCCTCCTCGCTGTTCGCAGTAACGCCGACAATGGCGTCGGGTCCTAGCAGCTTCCGAGCGGTCTTCAGGTCCATGTCATCTTGACCGACGTGGACGCCCTCGCAACCAACTGCGAGTGCCACATCCACCCGGTCATTGATTAGAAGCGGCACGCCGGCGGCTTTGGTGACTTCATAGAGCTGTTGCGCTATCTGTACAACATCTGCGGTTTCCGAAGTCTTGTCTCTATACTGAACAATGGTCACACCTGAGAAAAGCTGTTAGCACATGTGCTGGTGAATGACGGTCTTTGGATCGAGGGAGTATCTGAACCTCCTGCAACGGCTGCTTTCACGACCTCTAGCAGGTCCTTTTTGCCGAGTATGGCCGAAGTCGAATCGGTAACAAGATAGAGTGAGTAGTCGACAGAACGTCTCGCCGTCATGTTGTATGTCTTTACATATGAATTGGGGCGAGATATTCGACGAAGTTTTTGAGGTGGGAAACGCAGATTTTATCGGCAATATCTTACGATGGATCAGTACAGTCCGAGACCAATGTCCCGTTGACCGCCTTGATATGATTCTGAAGTTGAACGTGAAAGATGGGTTTTTTCAATGCCCATACACGGCCTATTTTCGTAGTCCCCAAGATCTGGAAGCGACTCGGGAGGACGGCTTCGGGCGGGACGGTCTGGTGGTACAGAATGAATGCCAAGCGACGTGTGAACAAAGGTGTATTCGCTATTGTTCCAGCCATCGCTGACCATGTCACGATATGCCGTTCCATGTGAATAGACGCATGTCACCAGTTCATCGCTCGAGGCAGGTTTAGATGTAGGTGTCGGAGCGGAAAGAGTTGGAGTGTCATCTGCGGCGGGCGTGAGTCGGTCGTGCCGATGCACGTGCTCTGGCCGAGTTTGCTCTGGTCATCGAAACTTCTTTCTCCTGCGCCCACCTCTTCCACCTTTCCACCACCCTCAGCACTCCATCAGCAACATCAACCACCTGCGAAAGCAAACAACCGCTCATCGAGCCGCGTCCTACGAGCAAGCGACACCGCTGTCTCACCCTCCCACGACCTCACCCACCCCTCATAGGACCCCATCACCACCACCACCCGAGCACCGACAGCGCGCAGGGTTTATGTATTCGTCCCACGCGCACCCCCTCCAGAACCCTCCGGCGCCGAATGTGCAGGACACGTTTCGCATATTGCGAAGACCTCGTAGTAGCGGGCATCAGCACAACAACGGCTGACTAGCACCCCATCACAAACATTGCTGAGCGACCAAACAAATCCAATACCCAGCAAACGTCTTCAGACAAAGACGTATTCGAAACAGTAGAAGACACCGCCTGTCTCTACTGTATGTCTCAGACGTCAACGTCCACGAGAGCCACCTGAGCGCTATACTACCTACCAGCTTCGCCACCGACCACAGCACGCATCACTACCGCCACCATGGCCAACGTCAACATTCGCCGGGATGTCACCGATCCCTTCTACCGCTACAAGATGGAGCGCCTGCAGTCCAAGATCGAGGGCAAAGGCAACGGCATCAAGACCGTCATCGTCAACCTCAGCAATGTCGCTGACCAGCTGGACCGCCCACCGAGCTACGTGATCAAGTACTTTGGTTTCGAGCTCGGGGCCCAGACCAACATCGACCCAAAGGACGACCGCTGGATCATCAACGGCGCTCACGAAGCGACCAAGCTGCAAGACTATCTCGATGGGTTCATTTCGAAGTTCGTCCTCTGCAAGGACTGCAAGAATCCCGAGACCGTCGTCAGCGTCAAAGAAGGCGACATCATCTTGGACTGCAAGGCATGCGGTATGCGCACCAAAGCCGATGGCCGCCACAAGCTCGGCGCATTCATCCTCAAGAACGCACCGAAAAAGGGCAAGAAGGACAAGTCTACTAAGAAAGCGGACCGCCGCGCTCGCAAGGAGGCTGAGAAGAATGGCACTGCTGAGGAGAACGGCAATGGACACCCCAGCCCTGGCGACAGCGGCTCAGACCAAGGCGAGGAGAATGGCGATCTTGCTGTTGAAGCCGGTAGTGACGACGAACTGACACGCAAGATCAATTCTGAAGCCAAGGAACTGCCCAGCGAGCCCGCTACGGATGGCGGAGACGTCCAGTGGTCCGTCGACATGTCGGAGGAAGCCATCAAGGCCCGCGCCAAAGCCCTCCCGGAGGACCTCAAGCAGACTCTCGTCATTGACGAAGACGCTGAAGAAGGCCAGAACGGCGGCAAGAGCGCCTACGACGAGTTCGGTGATTGGATCGACGAGCAAGCCAAGGAGGAGGGAAGTGTCAGCAAGATCAAGGACGTCGACATCTACAAGAAGGCCAAGGATCTCGGCATCGAGAGCAAGCACCGCACTCCCACCGTCCTGGCCATGTCCCTCTTCGACGACAACATCGCCAAGCAGATCGAGCCCCGCGCGCCGCTGCTCAAGAAGATGATCGGTGACTCTGAGAAGCATCAGAAGGCTTTCCTTGGTGGTCTTGAGCGCTTCGTTGGCGAGACGCATCCCAACTTGATGCCTACCGTCAGCGCCATTCTGATCCCGATCTACCAGGAAGACATCATTCCTGAGGACGTGCTCAAGGCTTGGGGCGCAAAGGCGAGCAAGAAGTATGTGGATCTGCAGACGAGCCGCAAGGTGCGCAAGAGTGCTGAGAAGTTCATGGTATGTCCTCATTCCTCCCATATCCAATTTGTTGTGCTAACCAGGGTTGCAGGAATGGCTCGAGAACGCTGAGTCCGACGAGGACGAAGACGACGACGAGTAGCTATTCCGCGCGCTGCTCGGCATCGTTGGAATGCGTCTTCTTTGGTGCTCCTTCAACAGTACAAGCGATGGATCAGTGGCCAGGAAGCTGTATGGTTGATACGAGACTGTTTTGACTTGATGGACTCTTCTCTCCTAGTGCGTTGATTTGACAGCTTTGAGCTGGCACGGCGTAGATATTAATACTTCACTCAATCGGACTGATTCTTCAAGAACACTCTATCTCATGTCCTTACTGCATTCAATTTCAACTTGGCAAAGGTACCTAGGTAATGCCATTCGTCTTGTTGGCCGTCTGCAGAATGCTTGGCGCTGTCAGCACTTCAACTTCATCCAGCGTGAGTGTCACTCTTCGATCACAAGACAAGCGACCTCAAATGTGTAAATCCACTTGGCCCACGCTCTTTAACATCAACGACTTTTGACGTGATCATGCGTCCAATGCGCCCAATATAACGACACCCCCGCAGCACAACATTCCCCAACATGGACGCTTCTCTCCGCCACACGCCTGGCCTGATTGGTGAGCTTCTCACTATTGCTTCACATGCGTAAACAGAGACTGATGAGCGCACAGCCAGGATCGAGAAACTCCGCGACGAACTCATCAAACACTACGAAGCGCTCGTCACTCGCGCTGGGGTAAGTCCTTCACCTCTCCCACAACAAGCGCCTGTCAAACCACGCGGCCGTACTGACAGGCATGTGTGATGTATAGATCGAGCACACCGATCGCAACACGACAGCGATAACGCAATATCGGATGCAGGTCGAAACCGCAGCAATCGTACGTTCTTCCTTCCCTCCCAACCCTTCTCCTAAGCTATATGCGGTGTCGCTGATGAAGTATAGGTCCGCGCAGCAGAAGACCTACAAGTCCTGATCCGGCAGATGCAGGAAATGTGGTTGTTCGGGCAACTCGACACGCTTGGGGGACGGGAGGCGCAGAAGGGGGCTGACGAGAAGGCGAGGGAGGTCGCGGAATTGCTCAAGGAGGTTGTTGGGAGGCAGGAAGAAGGGAGAGGCGAGGGGAGCGATAGGATGGTGAATTGGGGAGCTGCAATGGTTGACGCTTGAAATCAAATCCAACTGACTTATTCACGTCAGGGTAAAGCCTCACAGCTTCGCGGACGCACCGCCTCTTGCGCCAAAAGCCTCATCAACCAATCCAACAACCATCCTAGCACTCCCCACACTATTCTGATACCCCCCACTCCCATGCCCATACCCATGCACCACCAGTCTCCCGCCCACAACCTCCCCCTCCACCCTCGGTCCCCCCTCCCTCCCGGGTCGCAAACCAACCTGCACACTCACGACCTCGAACCCGCCATCCGCTCCCGTCAAAAGCTCCGGCGCAAAAATCTGATTCCTCTCCAGGATGATCGCAGTCGTGGCAGGGTCGACAGCTTCGCTCCATACCCCAACCTCCTTCGTCCCGCCCAGAATCGTCATACCGGACCCAGGCCGCGGGATACAATATGCCACGTACCCGTCTCCGCTGCGTGTACGGGTTGCATGGGCTTCGCCGCGCACGAGGACTGTTTGGCCGCGGATCGGATACATCATCTGATCATTGCAGAGTTTCGCCGCCCCTAAGCCGGTGGCGTTGATGAAGAGATCGGCTTTCGGTCTCCCACACTCCATTGCGACACGCTCTGCTTCGTCCAGGGCGGTTTCCAGACCAGAAATCGTCGGGAGGCGGGACTTGATCACGCTCACGCCTAGCCCCTCCGCTTTGGCGCGGAGGTAGAGGAGGTACTGCGGTACGTTGATCGATGGAGCACGACAGGACGCCGCCCAGGCGATTTTCGGCGAGCCGCCAGGGATGGAGTCGTTGAGAGCGGAAACGGGGCCGGCGACAGTGGAGAGTTGGTGGAAGTTTTGTACGTGGGGGGCCCACCAGAGGGATTCGGTGGGTTGGGCGTCCCAGTAGTGGTTGGAGGTTTGCATCTATTTCATGGTTAGCCGTAATTGGATAGGAGAGTGTCGGAGGTGGTCGTACTTTGAGGCCGGATTTGGGGAGCTTGCTGTCTGCATCTTCGCAGTTCAGGACATCGATCCAATAGTCGTATGTCTGGACGTCCCAGTCGCAGATGGTGGGTTGGTCGGGCGTTGCTGAGGTTCGCCAGTGGGCTCCTGCCCTGTACATTGGTCAACGTCCAGCTCGAGGACCGTTTGATGCTAGAAGTCAAGAGTGGCAAGCATACCAAGGCGACGTGTACTCAATACTCTCATCTCCAGGCACATGCGCCGCAACGACTGTGACTTTGTAGCCTTCTTCTGCGAGGAAGTAGGCAGATGTGAGGCCTGTCACTCCAGCGCTGGTAAAATGGTAAGCCTTGAGCTGTTGTGGCAGATGGCAAGATAGGATTCACCGACCCGACGACAATTATGTGTCTTTCTTGGGGCATGTTGATGTTTGTGTTAGAGAAACGGTGGTTATATGGAGAGTGGCCACGGGAAATAAGTCAAGTCACAAGGATGGTATAAGGTATAGAGTTGAGATGAGTCGTACGCCGAGCTCGGCCAGCCGTGGCGAAAGCAGTGGATGTCTTATCAAACAGCTAATGTTCAACGACTGACAGTGACGCAGATGAGAGAGTCTTGATGTATCATTTCTTCAGCAAGAACGGGCCGTAAACAGCCCGTCAAACATAACTTCATTCCAAGAGGGGGTATATCTACAGCTCAACCATTCGCTCAATGCCCCGATAGACCGAAAAATGACAGCAGTCGTCTTCTCATGAACGCCTACCATTGCAACACCTCGCTGAAAACAAGCCAACACCTCACAACCAGAGATTATTCGTCTTCTGCGGTCCCGTTGGCTGCGTCGACAGCCTTCTTGACCTCGTCATCAGCTACACCCTGCCACTTCTCCCTCTCCGCCTGATCGGACAATGCAGCTGCGCTGCCGACGAGCTCGTACAGTTTCCGGGACACGTCGCGATTTATGTCGGTGTACTGGTCCTTGGTGATCTCTGTGTTGTTGTAACGGGGCCGGAGGGAAAGCTTGACCATTCTTTGGATCTCCTCCTTGGCAGAGTAAGATAAGTTGCGCGAAGGTGAAGCTGATGAAGCGCGATCTTGTGGTGCTTCGTCATCGCTGGCGTGTGGACTGTCCTGGTGCCGCCGGCCGCGGCGCTGTTCCTTGGCGGAGGTTTGTGTCGGTGAGAAAGGCGAGAACGTAGCTCCCATTGGTGAAGACAACGGCACTATCGTGGACGACAACGGCGGAGACACTGGAAGTCGACGAGTCGCGGGAGGCGGTGGGGTTGCTGAAAGTCTTCGTGGAGGCGTGCCGCAATCTGAAGAGGATGCCGATGGCGCGGGTGGTGAGTCGCGGGGTGAGTATTGACCGTTCTGCTGGTCGGAAGCGCCAGGTGAGCTGGCAGAGACTGGCTTGCTCTCCACCTCTCGCAATAACGAGGATAGGAACGTAGGTCCATCGCCAGGTCGTTGAGCAACATCAGCCGACGACTCTCCGTTCTGCTCAGGCTCAGGAGCGACGACTCTGGGTCGCCGCAAGCGAGGTCGCTTCTGTTGGGGTGCCTCGTTCGTCGTAACCTCATGTCCGGAAGATGATGGCGAGGCGGTCCTCTTTCGCTTTCTGCGGCGCACATGGGTCGGTGCGTCCTGCGACTCGCGTGCCTTGTCGAAGGCATTCCAGGCGCGAAGCTCTTCTTGCGACTCTGGCGCAGGTCGATACGCTGGCTCAGCTTGCTGTATCTGTGCATTCGCAATGTTTCGCAGTCTATTGGCAGCACCTTGTTGGCTTGCGACCTGGAACCGCCTTTCCCAGCGCGAGAACTCGCGTCGCTGCTCTTCTGTCCGCTGGTCGCCGGTATCGTCATCAAAAGGAAAGTCGAGGTCGAAGTCCAGGCGTCGTGATACTTCTTGCCACACACGTGCCCATGTTGGATCATTGCGGCCACGAGTCTGTCGTCGTCCGGTAGGCATGCGTCCTCGAGTCCTCCGGCGGGCACCGGGCGTGACTCTCGTGGTAGCGTCGCCATTGTCCATGTTCGTGTGACACTCCTCGCAATACCAAATCTCTGGCGACTCATCGAAGCCCGCGCAGAAGACATGGGTCGCTTTGTCGCAACGGTCGCAGTACATGAGTTCATGCGTCTCGTCGGCAGCGCCACAGACCGAACATGGCTCCCAAGCTTCGGCGGCGAACAGCTCGTCCTCTATGATCATTGTAGGGTCCAGCTCTGCCTCTTGCACCTTATCTTGGACCGCATAGCTGTTGACGACCGGTCCACCGACGACACGGCTGAGTTCGACCATGTTGAACTTCGCTCGGCAGATCGGGCAGCTGTTCGCGCGCTCGACCCATGGTGCAAGACAGGCATTGTGTAGATCGTGCTTGCAGGGGAGTAGGTGCGCTATGGCTTCTTCGTCGGTTTCGATCCTGTGGTGGGAATCTCGAGTCAGCATGTAGTTCCTCGTAGCATTGCGCCCAACGACCCTCCGTAGCTATTGCGTGTAGTACAATAGCGAAAGGAACACCTCACCTTCCAAGCTTATTCGGCGAGCATCTTTCAAGGAAAGACAGTCCTCAAGCCGTCCAAGGGTGGAAGTCGGTACCGTATACGGCAGCAGCGCGCGCGCAGGCGTAGGCCACGGAGGAGGTCATCGCCGTGCAGGCGGAAAAGAGGATCGATCGTTTCGCTCATGACGGGTTCGAGGGGTGGTACCTTTTCGCATCTGCTCTTGTGCTTGTACTTCTCTTGGCATGGCTCTCAGTGCCAGCGGCTCCAGCGTCACCGCTTGCTCTGCTGCCCTCGGGCGGATCCGGGGGAGGGTCCTCGAGGTCGGAGTGGCGAAGGTCACCGAGACAGACTATGCACGTTTCCGCCATGTCTTGTGAATGTCGACGAGAGGTGTATAAGGGGTCGGGGTACTGAAAACATGAGCTGTGCGACTGAGCGAGTCTGGTGGAAGGAGAGAAGAGGAAGGCGATCCGCGAGTGAAACCCCACATTTATAGTCGTTCGGGATCGCAGCTCCCTTCCGTGCTGTAGTCTGCACCTACCTCCGTTGTCCAATGAAACTCACCGACAAGACCACTTGATCATATTCCTGTTTACCAACAGAGTGAGAATGTGTCTTGCATGTGATCGTTTTAGTAAAGTCCAAATATCGCCAACCTGGCTGTCCGTGCTGCAGTCCAGGGGACGTGTGATTCATGACGGTCACGTGTTATGTTTAAAGGAACAAAGAAGGATTTGAAAAGGGTTCCACGGAGAGGAAGTAGTGTGTGCAATGTGCGCAGCTGAGAGGATGTTGAAAAGACCACGGATGCCGGTCAGACCGACAATGGCCTCAAAGACTAGCTCTGATGCAGCCTGCGATTCGTGTCCGTCAGATCACCAGAACGATTGTTCCAAGCGTGACGAAGGACCACCAAGTGCTTGAAAGTAATGAAGGTCGAAAGCGGCGGCCGTGAATAGAGGATTGCGAGGCCTTCCGCGAGTCGCGTATGGTATAGTTCAGGTTTGAAGGACTTCTTATTCGTGCCACTCCGCAGCTACGTCGTTCCTCAGACATGCCGCCACAAGGTCGAATGTGCTTGTAACTCCATGTCTTCCATGCCACTCCAGCTCAAACACCACGCTTATGTCTCCTTCAATTCACGCAGACGCCGGATCGTTGACCTCGTTGCCGCCGCAGCTGGTGTCGACACCACGTATGCTCCTCCCGCCATGGTCTATCATGCGATTGTTAGCTCCTTTCCGGGATCTCGGTGTACCTGCTCTTCACAGTGTTGTCTTGTCCATACCTTCTTGCATGCCTTGCACGACCAGATGCCAGTCGAGTGTCGCTTCACCGTGGTCTTGCCGCAGAATGTGCATGTGTATCGCGCGTGCTGTGAGATTTCGATCTTCTTGACTTGCTTGCGGAGGGAGGCACCATAACTATAGCGATGCTGTCAGTATTGCTCCTTAAAGACACGCTGTCGCTGGGTTCGATGGAAGTTCGCAAACGGTGGGTGGGTGCTTACCGGGTACCGTATTTACCGGTGATGCCGACCTTCTTCGTCGCCTTGGTCATCGCTGCGGTATTGTCTGGTGACGGTGGATGTGGTGATGGGTGGTGAAGATGTCTTCTTTCGAGGTCGTCGTTGGTGATCTCGAATTCGCGGGCATTCGTGCGCACTAGCGGGTCTTGGCAGTTTTTGAGAGTCGGAAGCCGGCCCCCACTTCACCTCAATTCATCCATGCCTGTATTCACGGCGGAGACGAGAAGCACTCAATCGCGCAGCTGGCAATACAAGCAAGAGGACGCTATATCTTACGCTTCCTGTTAGAAGCCTGTATGCTTCCAGCTTGGCTTGACTTGGTACTCCTTTCATCACCTGGAGCCACGCCTTGTGCAAGACGACCATGGCCTCGAACGACCGCCTCTATGAGTGCGTAGTCCTCGGTGCAACAGGCTATACGGGCAAGTATACGGCGGAGCACATAACCACTCACCTTCCTACGGACTTCAGATGGGCAATCGCCGGTCGTTCAGAAGCAAAGCTAAACGCTGTGGCGAATGAACTCAAGCAGCTCAATCCAAACCGGACACAGCCTGACGTAGTTGTCGCGCAGCTCGAAAAGGATAATCTGATCCGCCTGGCAAAAAGCACAAAGGTCCTCATCACCGCCGTGGGACCATACGTCAAGTACGGCACTCCAGTCGTCGAAGCATGCGTTGAGACCGGGACACATTATCTCGACGTGACTGGCGAAATACCGTGGACGTACGACATGGTCCAGAAGCACCACGACACTGCGAAGAAGAACGGCGCCATTATGATTATGCAAGACGGCTTCGAATCTGTACCGACTGATCTGCTTAGCTGGGCGCTCGTCACCCATGTCCGCGAGACTATTGGAGTTGGCACAGAAGAGGTCATTGTCACCCTCTGGGACATCGTGGGAACCTTCAGCGGCGGCTCGCTGGCCACTGTGATGAACATGTTCGAGTCGTTCACCTCAAGCCAGATGATCAAAGCGCGGAACCCATGGTGCTTGTGTCCCGTCTCTCCGCCTCAACAAGTCCCGTCCAGGCCGCTGCTCGAACGCTTGACTGGCACGCGATCGGACAGGGATATGGGGACGCTGACTGATGGCATTCAGGCCTTCTCAGATCTGCCAATTGTCCATCGCAGCTGGGGTTTATGTGACGAAGGAAAACTCTATGGGCCAAAGTTCCGAGCAACCGCCTATATGAAGTCTCGAAACATGATAACGGCGATTGGCTTCCATCTCGCGCTTGTCATTGCATTCTCGGCTCTCGCTCTGCCTCCTTTGAGGTGGTTGGCGAAGAAATTCATCTACGAGCCCGGTCAAGGGCCCACTAAAGAGTAAGCGTCATCCTCTTTCCATGTCACTATTTCATTCCAAGATTGGCGTTCGAAAGTGACCGTGTCTGGTCCGATAGGCTCACATTGGCCGAAACACCATCAACGCCATGAGTCCATGCTGACATCCTCGCAGGCAAGTCAAGAAGGACTACTGCGAATGGCGTGCTGTTGCAAACGCCGATGTCACTGATCCGAACGACCCAAAGCGAGCACAGGCCCAGATGAAGTGGAGCGGCAGTTTGTACCACTTCACCGGCGTGTGCCTGGCCGAGTCCGCTTACATTATTGCTCGAGAAAAGACTCTGGCACATTCGATAGGTGGTGGCATGATGACGCCTGCTACACTTGGTGCCGCATACCTGGACAGACTACAAAAGGCTGGGCTCGAGCTCGACATAAAAAGCTTGCCGTAGCTTATTTCCATGGCTTGTGGCCTCCCGGATCATCCCTTCAAAAGCTTTCCTGCTACAAACACGATCTCAGTCATCCCTCTTCAACCAAGGCCGACAAGCCGCATGCAAAGGCTTGAACCTCGCATCAAGCGCCATCATCTTCTCGTAATCCTCCTTGCAGCACCGCTCAAAGCAGTCAAAGAAACTCGCCGCGACAAAATCCCCATAGCTCGGCTGACTCCCAAGCACAAACGGCCCTTCGTCCTTCCGATGCTTTGTCAAAAGATCTCCCAACTTCTCAGCCGCTCCGCCCGGCTCAGCGGCCGTTTTCCACGCCTGCTCGCCTCCCTTGACGGCCGCGAACTCCTTGAGCGTCATGCCGAAGGTCTCTTTGCGGGTGTCCTCGAAGTACTTTGCGGATCGGGGCGGTAGCATCGAAGGGACGTCTGCTAGCGTGTCCCACCACACGACGCCGGCTAGGTTCTCAACGGCTTCGGTGATGGGGCCGTGGAGGTCGGCGTCGAGGTGCAGCGGTGGCGAGGGGTGGAGTTCTTCGAGTACCGGGGCGATGTTGGCGGAGTTCATGATGACTTTGCCGTCTGGGAGGCGGATGGTGGGGGAGGTGTAGTCGGTCCAGCCTGTACCTGGTTGGTTGGCTTTGACGCCGCTGTTCGAACGGGTCTGTCAGTCATGAGCATCTGCGCAGGCTTGTTCGAGCGTAACGTACAGCTCTTTCATCTTGGGCTCCAGGTCGGGATATTCAACCCATTCCGTCGTGTAGGGTATTTGCTTGTAGTTGAGGACCATGCGCGCTGCAGAACTCTCAGCATGTCCTCTCTGGCAAACGATGACAGAACATACTCTTCCACGGATTCAAAGAGAAACATGACGGTTTGTCGGAACCTTTGTGGATGCTTGGGAGGTCGTAGAGGATGATGTTGCCTGCCATGACGCTTGAGTAATGTTGACAGTATGGCTGAAAACGTGAAGATGCTTGGACTTGTTTGATTCATGTGGTATCAATGACGGGACCTCTGCCTCCTCTTTATACATCGGTCACTGTCAGGAGAGTTTCAGCCGTTGGGCTGGAATCCAAGCAAATCTACACCGAGCCCCGGTGTCTGCCAAAGCAACAGCGACTTCGACGAATTCGTTAGAAGGGAAGTCATGGTTTTGTTGCGAATTATAGACATGACGTCCTGAGCCGCTCTACCTTTTGCTCAAAAAGATCCTAGTGTGGTGGAGCGCTTACGGGCGTACTGCAGGTGGGCCATTTGACAGTGGGGCGGTTTGTGTGAGCAGGGCTCTGGGAGAATGGAGAAGCGGCCGATGTTGTCAGTTGCGGTAGTAAATATATCTGATGGATGGCTATGGTACTCAGTTGGTCTCCTCCGTGCCCTCGTTCGAACGACAAGTCTAGGGATGTCTCATCAACCGTCCAGCCGCATGGACCATCACAACCTCATCCACCTCACCCATTCATCCTCTCCAACCCCTCAAGCGCCTTCCTCACCTCCGACACAATCTCCGTAGCCACATTCCCACTGTCGCACTCAAAGTCATACCGCTTCGTCTCCTGTGCTCCGGCCCCCCCGGCCGCAGCCCGGAACACCAGCACCCGCACCATCTTCGGATGTCTCCCACTCACTTTCACGCCGACGATACTGCTCATTGGGACATTCGTTACCTTACCCCCTCCTGCGCCCGCTGCGCCCATGACTCCTGGTGTTCCGGGCGGTGCTGCGGGGAGGATCGTGAGGTACTCGGCTGTGATGATCAGAGTGCGTGGGTGAGAGGGTGCGAAGGAGAGCGGTTGTTTGCGTAGGACGTTGTATCGCTTGCCGCCGATGTCGAGGCCGAGACCGCGTCCGAGGCCAAGATTGAGGTTAGAGGCGTTGGTGAGTTGAGCGTTTGGGTTGGTGTAGCCTGCGCCAGTGCCTTTCTTGTGCTTCTTGCCGCCACCTGCTGCGTTTCCGCCGCCCGGTGTGGTAATATTGTTCAGTTCAAGAGGAGCGTTGGGGCTGGTGCTGCCAGGTGAGCCAGAGAGGCCAAGTCCAAACATGCCGTCGCCTGCCCCTGCGCCGATGAAGCGGCGACGAACGAGGTCCAGACTCAGCTTGTCGCCTAAAGCCTCCACAGTGCGGTCAGATGGCGCGACAGTTTGAGTACCATGGACTTTGAGGACGTAAAGAGCTTTCTCTAGATTTAGTTTGTGGCAGCCTTCTGCGAAGATCTCAGCGATGTATGTGTCCGCTGTGGTTTGAATCGGAACGGTGGTAGAGGCAAAGGTGTTTTGGTCGGTGAAGTGGACAGTGATGGTCTTTGGTGCGCCTGTTCGAGGTGTAGATTGCGCTTCATCCCGCTGCGGCAAGTCCAATGCATTGCCAGTTTCTTTGCGCAGAGCTGACGATGCAAAAGAAGGGCCAGTGATGGGATGTCTCGGCGCTTGGAGGGCTGGTGTTGTGGATCGAGTGGTTTGAACTGAAGTCTCGGTCTCTGATCTCACTGCTGTGGCAGGGCAGACTTGCAACTCCGGCTCACTCGGTCGCGGTGTGGGAGCTGCTGTTAAATTTGGTGTACCCATCGTAGAAGTGCCGATGGATGGCGTTAGAGCTTCGTTCTCCTTAAATTGCTCGTCAGTTGCTCGCACCAAGCCGAACTCGTCCCAGGGCTTGTCTCTCGCTCGCCGCTGCGGTGGACGATTGTTGTTGGAAGTGAAGTCTGTGACAGGTCTCGTGCGTACGAGAGCAGGGAAGTCAAAGTCTATCTCTTCATCCTCGACGATGCGTAGAGTCCAGCGGTTGATATTGGCTTCCTCATCTCCCTTGTCGCCTACTGGAGGCTTGTAGCCCTCTTCGTTATATCGCCAGAGACTCAAGCCAATGAGGTCGGTGACTGTGGCCTTCTCGCCTTCTCGCTGTCGTCGGATTGGGACCTGCAATGCTTTCGATGGAGTGGATGAGAACGGAGCGTAGATCTTGATCCATAGTGGACTGCTCTCATCCTTCCCACTCCATTCGGCGAACCGTTGGAATGGCTTGTCCGTGCTCTGGCCTGGGCTGTTGCCTCTGAGAGCCATGGTAATAAGAGACGGAGGTACCACAGCGGTCAAGCGATGACCTGGCGGTAGTTTCGGCAATGGGGTCATTGCATCATCTGTTGCAGACTTGCCTGCTACTGAGTGCCTGGGTTCTGCAGGTACCGCGGGTGGCATATCGGGCAATGCCTTCATCGGACTGGTCTCGGAGCCAATGCCCTGTCCTCCAACAACGCCTAGGCCAAGCAAGGAGGCCGAATCTGCAGTGCCAGCATCCACGTCAAACTCATCACTCAAGTCGGAAGCCTCGCCCACATCCGAGTCTTCGAGCTCACTTTCGCCTGCTTCGTCTTCTTCAGCAGGACGTCGTGGCAGGTCCTCTTCTTCTTGAATGCGCTCGGCAAGATGCACCCTCCGCTGCCCACCGGGTCTACCAGGCAGCTTCCGACCGAAAGCATTAGGGTCTAGCGCTTCGCTATCAGAACTCATCTCGCTGCTTGTAGTCGTATCACGTCGTGCACGTTGCTTGATCGCTTCGACCTGACCTAGGCTTCCTCTCCTCAGTGCCTCGGCCACGACTTCAGGCGGGCGTGAAGGGCTCGTAATCATCAGTGCCGGTCCATCAGCCCCTTCGTCGGCTTCGAGAGGATTTGCGGGTGAAGACTTTGACCGATCACGTACTGGCATTTTTGCGAACGAGATGCCTCGCGCCGCAGACTTTTCGTCATCTTCACTGTCGTCGCTGTCCAAGTCAGAGCTGTCTTCCTCCTCCAGCATCTCTCTCCTCGTGCGCTGCCGCCGCTTGCGGTCATTAGCTGCCATGAGCGTGCCGGCAGGAATCGTGTCCTCACTACCGGCCCTCCCTGTAACCATTCCACCGGCATCTTCGCTCTCCCTTACCGGCCTGTCTTCCTCGATGCTAATTCCACGAGTCCTAGTCGGGGCGCGGAAATAGCTTCCCGCATCTGCCCCTGCCGCGCCCGTAGTGGGAATGGGCGGGCTGTAACATCGTTTCACTGCTTGTGTGTCCGGGAGCCAGCCTGCAGCACGAAAAGCAGGATTGTTCAGGACTCCGGTAGGAAGGTTGATTAGGCGCTCGCCCACGCCATCACCTACGTGGCGGTGGTTGTTTAGGAATGATAGACGCAGTTGATAGGTCGTGAAGTCTTCATTCAGGAGGAGCGACATCACGATGTGTGGTGACTTCCACCATCACCAATCCTGACACCGACCAGCGGGTTGGTGGCGGTATTAGGTCTCCAAAAATCGTACGGGGGTGGAGGTGGGTTGAAGTGCCACGAACCTCGCCGTCGATGCCGCTTTGGGAATGCGGCGAGCTCGGGAGTCCGACTTCTTCAACCCAACACCAACATCACCTCAATCGACATTTCCAACCTACACGACATGGCTCTCGTGGCATACTCCGACAGCGAAGGCTCCGACAATGAGGCGCCTGTCGCGTCGAAGCCGAACGACTCGAAGCCCAAACCGGCAGATGGAGCAGCTTTTCGCAAAGTCGAGCCGCGCAAGATAAAAGTCGACTTGCCGGCTGTCAAACCTGAAGTAGAAGACGCAGAAGCCGATAGACCAGCGAAGAGAGCGCGGACTGGAGGTGGATTCAGCGGCTTCAACAGCCTACTGCCTGCACCTAAGCGACCGGCTGGTAATGCGCCTGGCAGAGGGGTTAGTCTCAAGACGAGCTCGGAAGCTGCCTTCAGTCGCCAGCCTGTGAACGGCAGTGTCAACGAGACGCCAGAGGATGAGACGTACGCAGGTGGGCGGGATGAGGGGTTGAATGGCAGCACAACAGAATATATACCGGCCCCACCACAACCGGAGGCCAAACCCGTAGGCAAGGCGACGAAGTTCAAGCCATTGAGCGTGCAGAGTGGGCAAAAGAAGAAGAAGAAACTATCACCTCAGAAGCCTTCAGAAGGTGATGACACAAGACCTGCCCCCGAAGACTCAAAGGCACCATGGACAGCAGACTCGAGGGACGAAGCAGTCAAAGCACGGACGGCACCTCCCCCAAAGCCTAAACGGTCACTCTTCTCGGTGCTACAGGCCGAAGAGTCTGAGATAGCACCACAAACCACCGCAAACTCATATGAGGCTATCACAACGCAATCCGCGTCCGGACCGGAAGACCAGCGACCAGAAGCGCAACAACCACAACAATCCACCCCCGCCCCAGCACCATCCAACAACCTCTCAAGCCTAGCCTCCGACCTGAACCTCTCCAACGCCGAGCGTCGCCGCCTCTTCGGCAGCCACGCAAAAGGCGGCGATATCAACATCGCGCACTTCAATATGGATGCCGAGTACGCTTCCAACGAGCAGCTGAGGCAGGCAGGCGAGGTAGTGGAGCACAAAGCTGTCAAGTCTATCGCGCCGGGCAAGCATAGTCTTCAGCAGCTTGTGAATAATGCACGGAGCCAGCAGGAGAATTTGGAGGATAAGTGGGCGGAAGGGAGGCGAGAGAGGGGAGAGGGGCAGGGGAAGTATGGGTGGGGACGGTGAGGTTCAGGTGTCACGAAATACGAGTTTGTGAAATCAACGTTCTCGACACTGCATGCGAGAATAAGTGATGACTTTATATGTGCACATTTAACCGATACCCAATCTTCATACATTCAGAAACATTTCGCTCGCAAAACGCTCAACATAAATTAAACACACCCACATCAACGCCACCTACCAGTTATAGTAGACCGCCTTGATATGGTTGTGATAAAAGTGACTGCACTTATCATCCCCATAACTATCCCCAGTCGGTAGATCCCACGTCTGTGCCTTAAAATCATCATTCGTCCATTCCTTGCACGACTTAGAGATCCCCGTGAACTTGTGTCCATTCGAAATTGACAAAGCCACAGAGTTCGCGGAATCTGGGCGGTCAAAACAACCCTTATCCCAACCAATCCAGTCGCTGTTAGAACCCGCAATGCCCTTGTTCATCTGCCCAGCGAGACACATACCAGTCTCGACGCAGGGGTCTTGGCAGTCGTAGCGCGTGAACCAGTTGACTGAAGCATCGAAGCTCCGGGCCTCGAGGGGGACGGTGTGGTTGGTGGCGGGGAGGGCAACGGCCTGCGTTGCTAGAGTGGCGAGGAGGGCGAGGGTGGAGTAGATCATTTTGGCGGTTGTTCTTGGTGGCAGGAGAGGGTGGCGTGGGTTTGGTTCGGAGGGGTTTCTGCTGGGTGTGTTGAGGACAATGGAAGTATAAGTATTTGTTGCGGAAGGAAGTGTGACACAAAGAGGAAGACAATGTATGATGCCAGACAATGGACAATCCATTCATTCCGGGCTTGTTGGCGGGTACAGCTGGCTTTGTTGCTGGCAGCAGGCCTGTCTTCCCCACCACACGCCATTGAATGCTCGGCCATCGCAGCAAGACTGGCATCTTCGAGTCAGAGCAAACGTCGGTGACGATGATCCAGTCTCCTGGGACTTCTCCAGTACGCAGGTGTGCAGTGGGCGCTCATTCATTAAACTCGTTGTGCCAGCAGGTCGGTGCTTCTCCGATCAATCCAGTCCATTCTTGTCTGTCGCATTATTGCCCACTAGCAACTTGGCTTAAGCCTGCCAAAAAGAGCCTTGAGAGACGCCTGAGCCTCCAGCACGAGCGGCGAACGGGCGCGAGCGAGGTGCTTCATGGCCGCTTTGAGTGGATACGCCAGTCTCTGCGGACCCACCCAGCCTGTGTTGTCGGCCAGTAGATACGGCGATGCTCGCACAATGTCTGCCGCCAGCGTGAGTATGTTGCTTGTGAGTGCCAGATCTGCGTACTGATTGACGGTGGACTGGCTGTTTTCAGGCGAAGATCCATCAGAGAAGATAGAGCTCTCCCGGCTGGACGCTGTTTGCAATGAAGACAGCGCTTCGTTGAGGAGAATCTTGAACCACCAATAGTATATCATGTTGGTTGCCTCCCACATGCCACTGAGATTGTGTAGGCTTTTTTCTGTGTCGGC
This sequence comes from Saxophila tyrrhenica, assembly GCF_035928015.1. NCBI lineage: Eukaryota > Fungi > Ascomycota > Dothideomycetes > Mycosphaerellales > Extremaceae > Saxophila > Saxophila tyrrhenica. Next base: position 1,241,548 of record NW_027041734.1, on the reverse strand, counting down.
ATAGATGTCTTCGCTAAGCTCGAACGGCGAATCGTGCTGACTTGGCCATGCCTTATCACGCCATAGGTCGAGCCCTTCCAGCAGACTGAAGCATGTCATCGGTAGCGTTGCCAGCAGTTCCGAATCATAGGAAGCGAGACTGCTGTCTACCAACTGCAATAGTGTGCTAATGTCGAAGCCAAAGTCATAAAGCTTTTGCAGGCTGTCTTTCTCGAATCGTTCCCAAGGTAGTGTCAACCACTCTTCGCTACCAAGGATAGATGCCTTGTGGGTCTCGATGCAGTGGTTCATCTTAGTGCTGTCAGTATGTGTTGGTGAAGGCGTTGCCAAGAGCGCGACGTACGATGGTCCACCTGACGTCCTTGAACAGTTGCATGGCGAAGTCTGTCTTGATGCTGCGAGGACCTGCTGCCCGACACCACTCTGCCATGCCATGCTGTATCAAAGCAAGAATCGAGGGTTAGCGACAAGCCGAGCAGGTGGACGGTGTGTCTCATGTATCCGTACCTCGTGAACCTTTCCATGTGGTACTGACGAGTACGTGGGAGACAAGATCTTGGGCCAGCATCAGAAGTCATCCTCACTACGAGAAGGGCAGAGCATACCTCGTATATCGACAACGTCCTCATTGCAGCCAGTGTCCTGTCTTGAAACGCCAGATCGGGATCGTATAGCGCTCTCTTCAAGCCAGTCAAGGCGATTGCGTACTGTCCCCTCCCTTGGGCGACCAAGTCAGACTTGCCTGTCACCACCCCCATCCTAGCCAGACTCAGCGCAGCGAAGGAGGCTGACAGAGCGTTCCCTTGGTCAGTCAAAGTGTTCATGGTATACATCCATGTCTCCTTGACGTCGACCATGACCTCCCCTCGAGGAGGGAGGTAGGTCTCGTAACATTTCGTCTGGAGTTGTTGCAACACGAGGCTCCCGATGCCAGCCTGAGCGGGGAGAAGTAGTCCTATATCGGAGTCTGAAGGGGCAGGTGCAGTGCTGCTAGGCGAGCTGGATCTGGACTTGACCAGAGCCGCATCTTGAGAAGGTTGCTTGCGGCCCACTACTTCCTCGAAGCGCTGCCTCTTCTTAAGGCCATTGGGTGTCCACTGCAGGACGGTCGAATATTTGGCGTACCCGCCACATTCGACGCCACGTTTCTGACAGTTCTTGCATGTCGGTCGACTTTGATCGCACTAGATGAATGGACCGTGAGCTTCTCAATGATAGTAATGCCTGCTGACGCTGCTCACCGCGACCTTCCTCTTCCTACACGTGAAGCACCCTAGAGATCGTGGAACGCCGACCATCGTCACGTATCGAGTGGTGAGCGTACGCACGCATTCCAGAGAAGATCGCTCGCAACATGACCTCTCTCCTGCCGCCTTGTGTTGGCAGTGCTGCTGAGGTCGACGCTGGTGATCGGTCGATCTGGGTACCAAGGCTGAGGTGGAAGCACATCTCGCCAAGGCCCGCTAACCGCCTGTTTGGGCCATTCTGCGAGATTTCGAGAGCACAGACCAGATGAATTTTGGATCCTGCGAGGGTTGGAAATGCCCAGCGGAGCCACCAATAGCCATGATGCTGAACTGCCTCGCAGCATCTGAGCATCGCACGCTATCAAATCTTCGATCAGCAGCGACTGTATCTCGATCACCAGTATCTACTGCTCGACTGTGCCTTGCCGGGTCCTCGGGGACGGGCTACGTCGTGATCGACTGAATACCATCCCTCTTTTGCAGTATGCTGCGAAACTCGGTTCGTAGCACAGCGACTCCATCGTGTATATAAGTTTTCCCCGTCGCCTCCTATGGTAAGTACTCACTCTCATACTCAATCATCGACACATCGACCGCTTCGAGCCTTTCTACGCCTCAGCAAGAACGCCCTTCCACTATCACTCCTCTCCAGAACCCCTCGTCCAGCTCCTCACTATGCTCGGGTGGAACAACACCATGGCAAAGGCCGAGAAGAACAGGAAAGACAGTCAAGAGTCAGACCAAAAGGATGCCAGCAAGCAGCCACAAGCGACCAGATGGCAGAAGATACACCGCTCAGTCGGCTTCCAGAAGGGATACAACCTTTTACTGTGTAAGAATCCCCTGCCGCGTTGATTTGTGCCCTGCTAACATCCCCTAGTCATCGTCTTTGCGGGCGCAATGGTCGGATTCTGCCTCGCCCGACTTGAGTACCTAAACATCGGCACCTACGCCGACGGAGCATCTCCGGGAGAATGGTACTGGTACAAATCCGGCCACAACCGCGTCGCCATTATCCTGCATCTCGCGACAGTCATCCCCGCAGGACTTCTGATGGTCTGGCAATTCCTCCCCATCATCCGCCGGAAGTTCCTGATCTTCCATCGCATCAACGGCTACGTCGTCACGATCCTGCTCCTCCTCGGTGTGGCGAGCGCTTTCATGCTTGCTCGAAGGTCCTTCGGCGGTGCACCAGCGACACAGGCAGGCATTGGCTTCCTTGGAATCATAGTGCCTATTTCGCTCGGGATGGCGATCTACAACATCAAGCGCCTCCAGATCGAGCAGCACCGTGCGTGGATGCTGCGCACCATGTTCTACTGCGGCACGATCATTACTCTTCGCCTCATCATGATCATCGCCGCCCAGATCCTGCCATTTGCCAGCAACTACTACAGCGTGATGCCCTGCGACGCTATCGCGACCCTCACGAGCCCCGGCCAGTTCCGCAAGAGCTACCCCCAATGCTTTGTCGAGGATGGCACTGCCGATGGTTGGATTCCCGTTGTTGCGGACTTCTCGCAGGATGCTGTGACCGTTGGTGCGGCTTTGCAGTTGGGCTTTTCTATGGGAGTAAGTCAAAAATACCTCGCCTCTACAATCTTGCTTCGTGCTGACCCTTGTGCTGGATAGATCTGGGTCGCCATCGCCATGCACGCAATCGGCGTAGAGATCTACCTCAATCTCACCTCGGCCGAAACCGAGCGACTTCGAATGGTGTCTTATGAGAAGCAGTTGGAAGCTGGGTTCAAGCACCCAGGCAGCGCCGGGCTGACTGCGGATCGATGGGGTGATGTGCCGGCGTGGGAGCCAACGCCTAAGAAGGAAGTCGAGGGGCAATGATGCGATGAATGGTATGATTGAATGTGTTGTTGGCGTTTTGAGCGGAAAGGAATTTAGACATACATTTGTCAGCCTCGTAATCCTGCTTTGTGGATTGAATCCAAGGGCTCTCTGTCCCTCCCATGACCTTGGAGACCTGATTCGTCGAAGTCTGCAAACGATAGTTCGGACAAACTTCACCTCCATAGATCGAGTTCGCTTTCGCTTCCTCCAAGCGGAAGCAACCCTACCCCCCGGAGCCGATGAGGAATCCTCACGTCCGCATCGTCAGGGCAGTCGTAATGATCTGCCCAAACAGTTTGACAAAGCAGACGGAGGATGGGGACATTGCGTCGGTACGAGACCGAATTCAACGTTAGCAGCACCACTGTGAGTCCAACGAAGATGTACTTAAGCTACACAGCCACCGCCTCTGCGCAGAGTGTCGAGGTAGATTTGCAACACCATGCTATCAGCAGCTTTACCTGGACACAAAAGAAATCCCAGCCATGGCCCCAACCTTCGACATCCGACCGTACGCTGAGCAGCATGCATCAACGAACGGTCCTGGAGATGCCCGACCAACTGCTCTCCAGATCATCAAGGATAACGACCTACTAGGCAAGCTGTCCGACAAGACTATTCTTGTCACCGGAGGCACCAATGGTATCGGCTTGGAGACGGTCCGCCAGCTGGCAAAGACTGGAGCCAAGGTCTTCTTTACCGCAAGGAATGAGGAAAAGGCAAAGAATGTCGTCCAAGATCTGGTCGAAGAGGGAAAGACAGACCCAAGTCTCCAGGATGCGAAGATCCAGTGGGTAAAGATGGATCAAACCAGTCTACAAAGCGTGAAGGAGGGGGCGGAGGAATTCTTGAAGAGGAGCTACAGGTTGAACGTACTCGTCTGCAATGCTGGCGAGTCCCACATGTCCTCCTTTGTCAGCAACCGTCGACTATTCTAACTGGAATCAGGCATATCCCAAACCCCATACGCAGTCACGCAAGACGGCTTCGAAGCACAGTTCGCCACCAACCATCTTTCGCACTTTTACCTCTTCCAGCTGCTCAAGCCATTGCTACTGAGATCTTCGGAACCAAATTTCAACAGCCGCGTGGTCGTCGTGGCGAGCGCAGCGAATGCCCTCTCCACTGTCCAAGTCGGTAACTATGGGCTCGACGAACCTCCAAAGGAGTACTACGACCCGATGTGCGAGATGGATGGCGATCACAATCCCATGATCCTATACGGTTCCTCCAAAACAGCGAACATCTGGTTCTCGAACGAAATCGAGCGTTGTTACGGCGCGAAAGGTCTGCATAGCCTAAGTCTGCATCCGGGCGTCATCCTCACCGCCGGCTTCGCGACCCTGGATCCAAGGGTTGCGGAGAAGCTTGCGGCGCTCATGAATGATGAGAGCATCATGAAAGCTTTCAAGTCGGTGGAGCAAGGGGCTGCTACACAGGTATTGGCGGCAGTTGGCAAGGACTTTGAGGGTAAAGGTGGCGTCTACCTGGATGATTGCGGAGTCAGTCAGCCGCTGAAGGAAGGTGATCAGGCTGGCATCAGTGGGTATAAGCAGTGGATATACGACGAGGAGGGTCAAAGGCGGTTGTGGAAAGACTCGCTGGACATGGTTGGGTTGAAGGACGAACAGTAGCTGTGTGCCATGCTAGTGAGAAGTAGTTGGACGGGAGTTACGCATGTTCTCTTCGAACACCAAGTCGCTCGCTGTATCGTGGACTGTGTGGTCAAAGCAAACCGCTCATCGTGATGAAGTTGTTGGCTCGGCATCTTGATCTTCTTCCGACCCGACTTTCGGCCCGAGAATGGAAGTCAACTTCGATGCCGACCTCACCTCACCTCTTTTGGCCTTCATTACCTACGCCCTCCTCCATCTTCAAGTCATCGTACAAATTCCCCTCGACTCGTGGGTCTCACTCATCTCGACCACTATCACATGATGGCTACTTCGTGAATCACGACAGGTAGGTCTGGTAGTGAAGGAAAGAGCTTCTGGACAGTAAGTACACCATGAGTCGCTGTGTCGTCACAATGTCATGGGCGACGACAGAGGCATGCATCATACGGACAGTATTGTGCTACCGTCTCCCTTCTGCCATCCTTCCTCTTTCTCATCATTCCACTTTCGTCCTCCAAGTGAGAGATGCAAGCGTTGAAAAGGCTCACTGCCATCACCAAGACCTTCAGCCCGATCAAGCAGACAACAAAAACAATGGCGACGGTATCTCCGCACCACTTCGTGGCTACGTCTGGCGAGACCGCGCCAGTCTGGGCCCACACCGAGCCGTACTCCAATAGGCCCAAGTTCCCGCAGCTTTCTCAGAACACATCCGCCGACGTGTGCATCATCGGCAGCGGCATCTCCGGGGTGCAATCTGCCTACGAACTTATCAAGCGTGGACGTAGCGTGGTGATGCTTGAAGCTCGCGATGCTATCTCCGGCGAGACTGACCGCACGAGCGGACATCTGGCATCGGCGCTTGACGACCACTATCTCGAGATCGAGAAGAAGCACGGCGAAGAGGGGGCCAAGCTCGCCGCCGACAGCCACAAATGGGCCAGCAAGCACGTTGGTGAAGTAGCACGCGAGCTGGGCATCGACTGCGAATATCGTCAGCTTCCGGCTTATCTCATCAGCCAGTATGACCGTCAAACTCAGTCCAGTGAACATGACGCCGAGGTGAAGCGACTGATCATGGGCGAAGTCGAGCAAGCAAACCGCTTCGGTCTTTCGGCGGAGTTCAAGACAGGTTTTGCGGTCAAGGGCTGGGATGGCAAGCCTGATCAGCGTGACGCAAGCATCTTCCACGAGCAGGCGACATTCCACCCGACGAAGTACCTCACTGGAGTCCTCAAATGGCTGAAGGAGCAACCGAGCTTCACCTGCTACACTCACTCTCGGGTCATGGATGTCCAGGAGAAAGGCATTGAGGTCATGGGCATAGGCAAGAAGACGGTGACGGTCTCAACCGACACCGGCCACACCGTCGAATGCAGCGACGCAATCATGGCGACCTGCGTGCCGTTGCAGAAGCTGAGCATCGTTGCCGAGCTTGAGTACATGCGCACTTACTGCATTGCTGTCAAGGTTCCCCAGGGCTACGTTGAGGACTACTTGTTGTACGACACCGCGGAAGCCTACAAGTACGTTCGCCTCACGCGCTGCGATGAGCAGAATGATTACCTGGTCGTGGGCGGCTGCGATCACAAGGTTGGACAAGAGGTGAGTTGGGAAATCTCCATTCTGCACCAACAAGTCGTACTCACCACCCTCACAGGAAACCCTTGGCCGCTTCCAAGAGCTCGAAGACTGGATCCGCGAGCGCTTCACCAAAGCCGGCTCCGTTGACTACGCATGGTCCGGCCAAGTCTTCGAGCCAGTCGACTACATGGGCTTCATCGGCCTCAATCCCGGCACGAAGCACACTTACATCATCACTGGCGACTCCGGCAACGGTCTCACTCATGGTGTGATCGCAGGTCGCTTGATCACAGACCAGATCGAAGGCGTCAAGAATTACTGGGGTAAGCTGTACTCCCCGTCTCGCAAAGCCAGTCTTCTCAAATCAGCTGGCACCGCGATGGCCCACGATGTTCAGATCCAGGCGCAGTACAAGCGCTTCCTGCAGTCTGATATCAAAGACATCGAGGATCTGGCGCCTGGAAGTGGTGGTGTGCTGAACTCGACTACCAAGGTTCCTGTTGCTGTGTACAAAGACGACGAAGGTGGTGTGCACAAGTTCTCCGCGCTGTGTCCGCATATGAAGGGTGTGATCTGCTGGAATGGGGTGGAAAAGAGCTGGGATTGTCCGGTGCATGGGAGTCGCTTCAGCAAGGATGGAGTTTGCGTTATGGGACCGGCGAAGGGGCACTTAAACCCAGCGGACGAGAGCGGGGAGAAGTTGCAGTCAGAGGCTGTGAAGTGACGAAGACTCAATGGCCGGTTCGAAGAAGGCAAAGAAGGACGACGATAGCATCACAGCACAATGAAGACGTGAAGAGCATCGCCAAGATCTGCAGACAAGGTCGCTTACTGACAGACGGGTCCTTCTCACCGGGACGATTGTTTGTGGGCAGAATGCTTTTGCTATGTACTTCACAGCATAAGCCTAACATTTCACCTTATCCCGATGTATAATTCAGCTCCCTTCGACATCCTTCCCCTTCCTCTCTCCGCCAAAATCGCAGTATTACCATTGATCAAACAAGCTCAAAGCCTCACATAGCTGACTTCGCAGTCCGGGTTACCAGGGTTAACCGGTGGAGCACCGCTCGAGACCGGAGCGTAGCTAGAAGCCGCAGTGGGGGCTAAGCTTGCGACCGGACCGATGCTGAAGGCTGGCGCGCTGCCGGTGACGGTCGCAAATGTAGTTGGGCTGTATGCTGGTGGGACGGATGGTGCTGCTGGGTAGGAAAACGCGGGCGGAGAAGCGGCGGGCGCTGAAGGTGCAGCCGGCATGGAGAAGGCAGGCTGAGACGCAGAGGGCGCTGGAGCAGCTGGCGCAGACATCGAAATGCCCGAGCTGGAGTTCGCAGAACCACCAGCAGATCCACCACCACTCCACACCGCCGGTCCAGGCATAGCGTAAGTCGACGGGACAGGAGGCGACCACATATCGAAATTGACCTCATCAGCCGTGTACAAGCCCGGAATCTTCACCATCGGCCCCGGTGAGCCATTGCCACCGCCCGAAACACGAAGCTGAGCACATTCCATGTAGAACTGCGCCTTGCCGACGTGACCCTCGTGGATAGCGATATGCTCTGGACGGACCAGGTACTCGCCGTCAGGTGTGTCGGTGGGGATGGTGAACTCGATGCGGTCGTCTTGCCAGGTGCCCCAGTTGTTCTCGTTGCTGGCGGAGCCCGAGAGACCGCTTTCCCAGACTTTGAACCAGTCGCCTGAGCCGTCGTAGCTGGAGACGTCGCCGCCGGGGGCCTGCATATCATCAGCATCAACGAACTAAACCCTTGGAGTGATTTGGTCGACGCACCAGACTCATGTAGACGAAGCCAGGACCGGGGTGTTCGATGAACTCGTCGTAGGCGAGCTTGAACCCAACAGTGTCGCCCGCCATGACGTCGTAGGTGTCCGAAGCAGCGTTCGTGGCACCCTCGTTGCAGCGAAGGTTCTCCGAGTTGATGACATCGTCCGTGTAGGAAGGCATGTATGTGTTGGTGTTCTGGCGAATGTAGCTGTAGTCCGATCCGACCGCCTCACCGTTGACGATGAGCTGGGAGAAGATGTAATGGGCGTTGGCTGTAAGCGGCGCCGCCAGCAGCGCTACCCTGACAAAGTTGATGGAGACCATTGTTGCGGTGTGAGATGTCGTTTGTCGTTGAGAAGTGAAGCGAGAAGCGAAAGAAACGAAAGAAGCGCAGTAAGAGCGAACGAACGGAAGCTGCTGACCAGAGTAGCTGTCTTGATGTTTGGATAGTATCAGTGAGAGAACACAGGCTTCTTTAAGTAGGCAGCGCCTCTAGCATATCACGTACCTTGATAGCCTACGAGTCCATAGCTAGCCGGCGTACTAGTAGGCGACATCTCGTTGCAAGTCAACCGCCTCCTTGGCAACAGGACCTCGCCTAAGGGGGTGGAACGCAACAGTCTGCATGAGGTGGTGTACGGGAGATACGACCGCCCTTCCGCTGTGGCGTGGACGACCTCGTCGCCAGGCTGTGTGTCACGGAGAGTTGACAGTGAGCTTATCTTGCCGCCAAGGTGAAGAAGTCGGCTCGGCCTCCTGTGAGGAACTTCAGATATAGTATTGAGTCCGCCGCTAGTGCGCAATGCCGCAAAGGAAGCCTTGTCGCCTTGCCCAAAGCTAAACGAGAGTTGCAGCTAGGCCGTGTCGCAGCCAAGGATGCCAAGTTGCCTTCAGCGAAGCGAGTTTCGCCTTGTATCAGCTTAATGAATATATGTTACAAGCCAGGCGTTTACAGGAGGACTCTTTGCTGTGATGCTGTGTTTTGCTGTCAGTTCGTGGCTGTTGTCTCGACATCGCCGCCGTCCTTTGTGTACGCATGATGTCGACTCGGATTGGCAACAGCAGCATGAGCAATGTCAAGCTTGCTCATACTCTCACCACTGCGCTCTGCATCATGGCGCTCCTGGCAGATCTCCAGCGCCATAGCATTGCCCCTTGTCTCTGGAACCCTTCTTTCTGAAAGATGTCCAAGAAGATATGTTGCTGAGAGCTTGATCCGAATCTTTGCTAGAATGCTTTCAGGCCGATGCGCAGTTGAACCCCCTCAGGTGGATCGTATCCACCACACCGCTGTCCGCTGGGCCTCACCCCAGCTTGACTTCCACCGGGCCAGTCGCATAAGCCTCCCAGATGTACTTCGGAACCCATCCGCATGCTTTCCGATACTCAACACCATCGATACGCTCGATCCAAAGGACGTTGTAGAACTCGCAGAACTCTTCGTTTGAAGCCTCGAGGTGCTTATGCTCGGGCGGTGCGTCTTCTGGGATCGCCTCGTTCTGCTGGAAGAAAGAGCCGTCTCGAATCTTTGCTCGAACCTTGTCCCAAAGTACGGCTGCGGAAACCTTTCCTGTCTGACGTGGCATGCCCGAACGTTCGAGGAGGAGATCGTTGCGTGCTTTGAACTGTGCCCTATTGTCAATCCATTCGAACGCTTGAAAGATGGAGGGTCGGGCAGCGTCACTCGCAACGCTTTCATTGTTGCGTTGCTGGATCTGGGCCGACACTGCAGGGAACTTGGATTCAACATATTCAGTCTTCGCTGCGTCCTTGCCAAAAGCCATGGAGACATCGAACAGCAAAGCAGACGTTTCTGTCGAGGTATTCCAGGCTGGGCTGTAACGTAACTCTTGACTGTAATTGCCGTCCTCATACTCATCCTTTGCGCCTTCGAAGATTCGCCACTCGAGAGACTTCCGCATATCCTCCGCAGATGCAGTACCAGTTGAGATTGCAATTAGCGCTACTGTAGTGTGCTCATCAAGCGCAGTCCGATCCATTAGTCGCAGCAGCCCAGCGAACCCGCCGTTCGACTGCTGCAGCACAAGGATTGAGCAGGCTTTGCTGGGCGCCGGCCCTCGTTTGAAGATTTCGTCCTCGAAGACCGATATCTTGGAAGGGCCGAACGCTGTAGATACTGTACTCATTCTTGACTCGAGCACCGTTGCTACAGAGAAAAGGGTTTCGGTGGTTGAGCACGTCAAGTATCTTGCGTTGTTCAGAAAGCTTTCCTGCCCAGCATCCTCGACCAGCGGTATCGGGTGTCTAAAGCGCTCGGCGTCGTCTCTCTGATGGGTAAAGAATACATCTGCCTCAGCGAGACTTTTGCCAGCACTCTCGCAGAAATTCACCCATCTGAACCAGCCGTCTATAGTGCCGCGATACGATCGCAAAGTGTCTGCATGATGACCAAGCAGGTGCGGCTCAAGTATTGGCTCTGGCGTATCGCTCTCATGCAAGACCTGCCAGTCCACAAGACGTTTCGTACGCCAACTGCCAGCGCGGGCCTGCGTCTGGGGATCGAGAATGTAGGACAAGCCGGAACAGAGGCTCCATGGGTCGACAAACGCTTGCCACCCAGACCACGACCACGAGGGCAAGCTCGAGCGGCCTGAAGCATCCTCATTGCGATCTACACGGCGCTCTGCGATGCCAAAAGGCTGCCACAAAAGCGCGTGGTCCAGAAACAATCGTGGTAGACCGGAGACAAACCCGCCGGGAAATGATTTGCCCAGTGCATTCAAAACACCCGATATTCCAAGCAAAGCATCCTGTGGGTAGCTGAATTCTCGTCCATTGTACGGGCATATGAGGTCAGATAGAAGGCGAAGTCCGGCCACCATCTCGACGAGAATCGCTGGCCGAGATCATGCCGAAGAGCGATGCCTTCAAAGTCGTGACCAGGAGAGAGATCGACTCCATCCCACACACAGCAGTGGCAGTCCCAGAACAATCCAGTCTCGATGAAGACAACAGCTCTCTTGCACAGGATCTGTTCCTGGTAGGTCCAGCCTCTACTGGCCCATCGAGACCTGGAGAGCATCACGTATCGTGCACTCATGGCTTTGGCTACCTCCTCTTCAGTCATCGTCGGAAGCTTCAGTAGCTCATCTAGAGATTTCCAATCATCTTCCGGGGGCCAGTCCACGGGCCAAGTATCGTATTTGTACCTATCTCTGGTCGTGCTGAACGAAGGCCATTCCATGTACAGGCCATTCTCGTACATCTCTTCGGGAGCAGCTGCAATGATAGTCAGGTAAGCTCCTGAATAGATCTTGTCCATCTTTGCCACCTGACTGAGGGTTCCACCATCGCTGAGATCGTTCTGCACAATGCACAGCCGGTCGACCCATAGATACCTTTCGCCCAGTGCGGAAGTGAGCTCCATGGCGTGCCCAATTACTCTCGGGATTTGCTTTGCAGTCTCCTCTCTGCCCAGGAAGCCAGGTATCTGGAAGTCGATGACAGTCTTCTCATCAAGAAGCAGACTGCGTGGTGGTGTTGAAGCGGACTTTGCAGGTTCTCGAGTCTCTGGCCAGACGTAGCTTAGAGCTAGGTAGCAATCTGCAGAGTGGCCAGGGACTATGCATTGCTGGTCCACATCAATCAGCCAGCGAGGGATATCTTCGAGTGGCCGCTGAGAGACTGGCTCTGGCACACAGGAGTCTCCATGAAGCTCATCGCAAGCAATGATCCACTCGCGGACTTGCCTCACGTATCGCGGCTCTGCTATGGTGGCCGATCGTGATGAGTCTGTGGCGGACATGTCAGTAGTATCGTATATTGGGCGAATGCACTTCCGCTTTGGCATGCAGCTGCCGGTAAAAGATCAAGAGAAAGTTTGCAAGTAAAAGATAGAAAAGGGCACCAGATAGCTTGCCTCTACTTTATGATTTTGGATCGCATGGCACCACTGTGCTGTCTCGCCAGGTCGCACCATCAGGAGAGCATCAGGCCACGATAGGCGAGGTCCCACGTCAAGTCATGCCTTCGCACGCTCTTCCCACCGTGCTGGCCACCGAAACCACACCCGCAGGGCACTCGGTTGTCTTCGAATCAGCTGGGTGTTGTAGAACAGGAAAGGAGAAACAAGAGGGACGACGCTGCAGGCGGAGATCGCAGCGATGAAGACGGACGAATTCGGCATAGCGTCAAACTAGGACAGCAAGGCGTTTGGTACATGTATTGAACAACATCTACGTTTCCGTGATGCAGCAGGGCTCCTTGAATCGCTGAACTTCTAGATGCTATAACCATTTCCCCCACAAGGCAATCCCATGCGTACGCCAACACCTGAACACGTCCGAACTTTTGGATTCGAGTCAGCAGACCATCACCACAACCATTACTCCTTTCCCCAGGGCAGCTCATCATCCGAGATCTCCATGCAAGTCAACCCACGGCTAAGAACCGAAGTCTCATCTGGGTACTTCGCCGCCGTCTCAACCTTCGTGAGATGCTTCACTCGATCCGCCGCCACCTTGAAAACCGCATCCACCCCCATCTGGAGATCCGCCACGAACGCAACACTAGGACCGTACCCTGATTCCAGCCCGTGCGACTTACGCAGGTATTCACCTATTTCGTTGTAACCAGGAAGGAACTCCCGGCCTCTCACAAGCCTGTGGTACACCTCCGCATATCCTGGATGGAGTCGATGGCCCTGCTTTCCGGCGTTGCAGATTTTTGGACTTAGCCAGCTGCGGAAGAATGCGAGCGGTAGCTCCATCTCTGCAACTGCCTGCTCTCCGGTTACTGTGCTTCTCTCGTATCGAACGGACATGCTGAGGAGGTCGTGATCGGCAGCTTTAAGCTTTGACACGAACTCCTCACGCTTCGCTGTAAACAGCTCTTGGATGCCTAGCTCCTTGAGTCGATCTTGAGCAAGGTCCCACCTCTTGTTGCTTCGTCCGAGCAGATGCAAGCCGGCCTCTCTGAAGATCCAATCACACTGATATCTGACCGCTACCTCAAGCATCGAAACCGGTTTGTTGCGACATTCGTCGAGAATGGTTTCGCGGTAAATGTTCAGGACGTTGTCGATGTGTAGACTGACGACATCGCTGCATCCATAGACCCGGCCGACCTCGAGCAGCGCATGAACCTCGCACTCGGCATGACGCAGAAGACCTTCATCGCCGTGGTCGGTAGTGGTCGGGACGTGGTACATGAGGTCGAACATCTCTCTGTGGGCCACGATAACGTCGGCTCGCTGGGCGTCAAGTTCGTCGAGATCGACTCTGTCTCACATGCTTTCGTCGGCATATTGCGCTTCTGTTTCGAGATGTTTTGGCACAAGCATCCCGAGCGCGCTTTACTTGTCGAAGCGCAGTTCGTACTCCCACAGGCGCGGCGTGCCGTTGAAAGAGTCTGCTCCCGAAACACCGCTTCATCGTTCGCTCAAGCTGGCTTTGAACCAGGCTGAGTGGAGTACCAGGATCTGGCTATGGAGATTGAAGTCGGGTTTCCACTTGCTGAGAGACATCTTCACGTTGCCATCCGGGAACCATGGGTATGAGTTGGAAGTCATAGCACTTCTCGTTTGTTGACACAGGCCGGAGGATGAACATGTCAGTACGGCGGTTGAAGCAGTATGATTTAGTGGTGCCGTCAATTTGGTCGCGAATGTGGAGACGTGAGCGATAGATCAGTGGGTTGGATATCAGTCGGTTGCGCTTTGTGGTATCCAGGATGACCAAAACCGTATGGCTGCAGTTGATGGCGGTGTTTGGGTTTGAGGCAAGGCCAGGAGAGAAGCTGTTTAGGCGCAAAGAGTGGTGAAAAGCAGAGGCGGGGGCCGGCGAGTCAATTTCAAATTGACATGAGGTCATCTCTTCAACAAGCGCCAAATTCCCATGCATGTGGAAATCGAAAAGTCACGTGCTAGACTTTGGCGATTCTCTTTCTGGCGTGGCCTGCCTAGGCTTAGGTTGTGCAGTCGCCATGCCAGGATCATTGTGATCATCGTCTGTGTGCTGCGAAGGCTTATTTTACATTTCCGGCAGAGGGCTCGTCTTCCAGACCTTAATCGTGTCGAATGGTTCCTCGTGCAACCGGCTCAGTCTGGGAGAAGGCCTGCTGTATAATCCGGATCTGATTCTGTATACTGATGAGAGTACAACACTGTGGAAGACGTTAGAGCAGATCTACTCACTGTCAAGCCCTACCTTATATCCCACCGTCATAGTGTTTGCCATGCCACCCCATCCAGATCAAAGGTCAACCCTGCCTTTAAAGGCACCTTTATTGGACGATGCGTGGCTTGAAGGCAAGCGTGCACAGGGACGTGATGGAAAGAAATCACAGGATGTGTGTTCAGGTCGACGTGATGGAGATGTGGTTAGAAGCTTCATTGCAGCAAGACTACATACGCGTCTCGCCAAAGGCTGATGAACCATGCAAGCACCTCCCGTGGCTTCGTAGCACTTTGAAGTCGTCGCCTCCCATTCGTGCAACGGTAGCCATCGAACCATGCATTCCTTCGACAACCTCCTACTTGAGCGGGATGAAACGCGAAGAGTGCGTAGCACCGATACCTGGCCTTCCGTGCTTGACAGGCTTGCTGCATAGATTGTTAGCGTCGCCGGAGCGTCAATTCTGCCCAGAGTTCCAACTTACTAAGAGATAGAGAACTCAGCAAGATAGTGTCCCACCATCTCCGGCTTAATCTCCACCTGGTTGAACTCCTTGCCAGAGTACACACCCACCACGCTGCCGATCATCTCCGGCACGATGATCATGTCACGCAGGTGCGTCTTGACGGTGTCGGGCTTCTCGTTGGGTTTGGCCTCCTGCTTGGCCTTGCGCAGCTTCTTGATCAGGCCCATGGGCTTGCGCTTGAGACCACGGTTGAACCGGCGGCGGGCGCGGGCGTGGACGACATCGCGGAGTTGCTCGGAGGAGAGGTCGAGGAGTCTGCAATGCGAGAAGGATGAGGTTAGTGACGCTGCCCGTGGTTGTGGTGGTGGGTCGAGGATGTATGGTCGTACTCGTCAAGGTCGATGCCGCGGTAGGAGAACTTGCGGAAGGCTCTCTTCTTCTTCAACTCTGTGATGCGCAACACATTGTATCAGCCGATATCCTATCTTCCTGCGCCCCTTTGTGGCCTGTCCACAGGGTTTTCACTCATGTCTGCGTACCGGCTGCCTCTTCGGCGTTCTGCGAGAGCGTCAGCATGTCTTCCATCGAACAGTGCGAAAGCTGTTCGTACGTATTCCTGATCGGCCATGGTTGCTGTTGTCGTGTGATGCCGTGGGTGGATGTCGTAAGCTGAAGTTCGATGGTTGACGTTGGGTGGTCAAGCAAATTCGAGGTGCGGAGCTTGCCAAGCAATGGATTTCAAGATCACGTGACTTGAGCAGTCATCAAAATTATCACAGGCCGGCGATGTCGTTGCATGAAGATGCATGCATTGGGCAACAATTATAGGCAATTGAAAACGGAGTTGGGAGCAACGGATATGGCGCGAGAGGATCGTGGAGCAACAATAGTCAGGACTCTTGTTCGTCGGAAGCTACGTGCAAAGAACTGTCACGCTGGGAAGACAGTGCAGCACAGCGCATGCAAAGAGCGCCATGTGCACGCAAACCCTTCGTTCTCGACCTTCTTGTAGAGCCTCCTCGGACCATAGACTGATTCCTCCTGCTTTCCTTGCAGCACGCTTAGTCGAACAGACCGAAGCCCATGTCCTCGTCCGACTCCTCCTTCTCCTCTTCCTTCTCCTCCGCCTTCGCAGCCTCTGGCGCAGCATCACCGCCAGCGGCAGCGGCCGGAGCAGCACCACCTGCCGCAGCGCCGCCCGATGGGACGGATGCGAGCTTGGTCTGACCCTCCGAGATCAGCTGGACAATACGTTAGCCTGTTATTCCCTTGAAACTTCGCCGCCCTTGTAGAGCTACTGTTCGCGGATATGTACCTCGTTGATGTCCTTGCCCTCGAGCTCCTTGAGCAGAGAATCGAGACGGTCGCCGTCGGCCTCAACACCGACTGCGGAGAGGACTTCCTTGACATCGCTGGCGGAGGGAGACTCGTTGCCGCCGAGGGTGAGGAGGAGGTATGCTGCGAGGTGCTTCATTTTGGTTGGTGCTGTTCCATGGTCAGTCTTGTCATTTCATAAACTGCAGTTGTGCGCCTGGCATACTTTTTGGGTTGTGGTGTTTCGAACAAGAGAATCAATCAATTTAAGCGCTGACGATGTAGCGCAGACTGAGACTTCGAGTCCTTGATGTAGTTGTGTGGTTCGAGAGAGGTGGTATGAGTCGCAGTCGGCGGTGTCTTGAATTGAAGCCGCCTCGAATTTCGTGCGGGCGATATCTTGGCGAGGCGCTGAGGCGCTAGTCCGGAAGCGGCGGAGCAACGTCGGGTGCAGCGAGACGTCAGCTGTTTGCACTCTACAGCAAACACTCTACTCTACATCATTCTTCTTCTGATCACGAACTTATATT
The DNA here is from genome assembly GCF_035928015.1 of Saxophila tyrrhenica. NCBI lineage: Eukaryota > Fungi > Ascomycota > Dothideomycetes > Mycosphaerellales > Extremaceae > Saxophila > Saxophila tyrrhenica. Next base: position 1,225,026 of record NW_027041734.1, on the reverse strand, counting down.
CTTTATAGTTCCCGCGACCGCCGTCAAGATCACCATGCTCATTCGATAACCCAGACTTCAAAGCTGCAACGAACATGTCGGTAGGTATAATGGGTGACTCCCAACATGCGACCAACGGGATAACGACTGACTCACTTCGGTAGTCCTTCAGCTCCATCCTCCAGTCCCTCGGTGGCCAGCAACAACAGGGAGCACAGCAGGGTCCTGCCAAGCAGCCAGCATCTTCAGCCTCTAGACTGCAGATCAACGGACAACGAGCCCAGTCATCCAGCAATGTTGCGAACGGGGCCAAGCTTACACCAAACAACGCGGCGGCAGGAGTGAAGCGGAAGTCAGCAGAACCGGAGATTGCTGCATCTGCGAAGACTGCGAGAACCACTCCTGCAGGCAGTGCTTCCTCTCGATTCCAGCTCGCGCCAAAAGCTGTCTCACAACAGCGACCAGCAACCACAGCGGCAACCTCTAGCCCAGGGCCACGACAACCGACATCGTCGTCTCAACGTCCGTCCTCGGCAACACCCACATCATCCGCCACAACGAACGCCGCCCCTGCACCAAAACGAGGTTACCTAGCCGCCCTCGAACGCGGCAAAGCAGCCCACCAAGCGACCGCCAAGACCGCCTCAACACCCACCTACAAGAACGAGCCCACAAAACGCATCCCCACAAAACGCGAACGGGAAAGAATGAAAGCCGAAGCAAAAGCACAGCAGCGAGCAGGAGGCAAGAGCCTTGTGGACCGGAGCAGATCCAACACGCCTCTAACAGGCCGAGCAGGCGCCGCCGCCGCTGCAGCGCCGCTACCAAAGAAAGTCCCGAAACCGGAGCTGAGCTACAAAGGCACGATGAAATCCGCCTCAGCTCCCGCGGAACCCGCTCGCCCATCCACACAATCAAAAGCCAAACCCGCGTCTTCCCGCTCCCGAATTAACGAGTACGCCGACTGGGACGAGCTCGATGAAGTCGATGACTACGGGGAGGAGGACGAAGACGAAGGAGGCTACGTTTCAGACGCGTCTTCAGATATGGAAGGCGGGTTTGACGATGTGCAGAAGGAGGAGATGATGTCGCGCAAGCTGGCGCAGAAGGAGGATGAAGAGGCGTTGGCGGAGGAGGAGCGGCTCAAGCGGGAGAAGGAGGCGAGGAGGCGGAGATTGGCGCAGATGAATTCTGCTGCTGCTGCGGGGAGGAAGAGGTACTGAGGAGATTGATGGGCTGGCAACGATGAACGATCAATTGGCTTATGAACCATGATGGTGATATTGAACTGGAATAGAGGGTCCGGGATGAGTCTTTGATTTCATGCATGAATTTGCTCTCTTTAGCGTTCTCATTACACTAGCGTCATGGCGAACCCGAACGCATGGTAGTTACACATATCCACCTGTGACCTCCCTTGATCACTGGACCTTCTCGGACGGAACGCTCTGCAAGTCTGCCACTCAACACCATGAATGCACTCCCCCAATCACGCGGCACATAATATCCATTCTCACATCCCCTCCCCCTTCACCGCCCCATCAACCTTCTCCTCCTCTCCCTCTTTACCCTCCTGAAGCACCTCCGGCCGATACTTCCCCACCATCTTCCCCACCGCCGCCCGTCCCAACTTATTCTCCCGCCATATCCTCACCGCACACTCGACCGCCCCGTTCCTAACAGGCGGCCGCAGCATGGCGAGGTACAGCAGGGTCTGCGCCGCAAGACTCACGCGTTCCGGGTCCTCGGCAAGTTTCTCGATGCGGGTCCAGATGCCGTGGTCTCCTGCACCTGCACTCCCATCGAGTCCAGCGGTGCCTGATGGGAGATAAGGGATCTCGGAGAGTAGGCGAATAAGGTAGCGTCCGTCTTTGGTATCGATGTAGGGGAGTAGGGCGTCGAGGAAGTGGAGCGTGAGGTGCGTGTAGTTGGACATGGCTGAGGATGGGGAGGCGAGTTTCTCGGCGTACCATTCCTCGTTAAGCCAGGCGATGGCGATGTCGAGGCGGCGGCGCCAGTCGTCGAGGATGTAGGTGTGGAAGGCTGCGCGAAGTTTGTCGGGGAGAATCTCATCCTGGAATCCTTGCTTGGTGAGGGCGCGGTCTTCGTTCTCGCGCTTGATCGTGTCGGTGGCGCCGTCGAGGTTCATGTTGGGAGCGCTGGATTCAAAGGCAGGGCGTGTGGCTAGGCGGGTAAGGAGGGCGACCCAGCCGTCGCGGTCTTGGGACCCAGTCGCAGCAAGCTGGCTGAAGCCTTTCTCCTTCTCGTCTCCAGGCTTCTTGGTCCTCTTTGCGGCTTCCGTGTCGAGCTCGTGCAATGTTATGAAGAGTCTGTCCTTTGCTGTTTCCGAGTACGTTGTGCGTTCTTCTTCCGTCAAAGGCGGTGGTGACGGGAAGTGGAAGGGTGCTGTCGCGAGCTCCGGCTGGCCTTGTAGTGGAGGTAGCTGGTCGACCTGGTTCGCGATTTGCTCTCCGTCGCCGAAACCCATATCAGGATCGTAGTCGTCATCTTCTTCGTCTCCAGTCGGCGCTGTGGGAGGTGGACGCCGTTGCATTTCGAGGTACCGCGCCCTTACGACGTTAATTGCGGCTTCAAATTGTGCTGAATTGATCGAAGATAGCAGAGGCGGGATGATCTGAGCGAGGACATGTTGCGGTACGGCCTCGGCGTGAAAGCCTGCCATATTCGAATCGTTCGTGAGAGTCCACAACTGCGCCCCGCTGACGGGTCCAGGTGGCAGCGGTGGGTATTGCTGCTGCTGCGGAGTCATCCCACTTTCAGCCTCACGATCGAGCTTCTGCCTTTTATCATCACTCAGCCCGTCGACTGGCTCGTCCGGTGCACCACGCTTGAGCGGATTGTGCTCGGAGAAGACATCGGTCAGAGTCTGCCGCAGCCGCTCGATTTGGTGCTGTATCCGCCCCGCGAGCGCTTGAGTCGGATTGCGTTTGTACACGTTCGTCAAGAAGGACATGGTGGTGCGTGTCATACTCCTGACCGCGACCTTGTCCTTGCCCTCCAACTTGCCCGTTCCCGCAAGCGTAAGCGGGTTGAATGCCAGAACCGTGGACAGAATCTTCGCGGCAATACTCGGCCGCCTCTGCACAAGCGACGACAGCGCATTCAGGGTCGCCGTCGCAATGAGGGGGTCGCTGATGTTATCCTGCAACACACCCAGCAGACGATCTAGCAACCCAGATGCCTCAGCCTCCAAGTTCGAGTATGAAATAAGCTTGTGGTCACGCGGCACGAGCGCAAGACTGATCTCGTTCTGTTCCGGCCTCCTAGGATCCGCAATGACGCCCTGAGTCTGCACAAGCACCACAGACGCGACGAACTTGATACAGCACACGCGTACACCACCAGGCGCGCTGTCCATCCGCCGCAAGATACTGCTCTTCATGCTCGCCATCTTACCCCACGTCTCCGCGTCGTCGACATTGGTTGCGGTATGCCGGAATACGAGGGGGTATATACTGGCAGCACATTGCACTGCGCTCTTCACGACTGTCCAGTCTTCGTCCTCCCCATTCTCCTCCTTCCGTAATAGGTAGCTCTTCAATGTGTCAAGCACGGTAAAGCACATGCTCTGCTTCTCCTCCGCGCTCACCACCGGCGAGGCGAAGGTCTCTGCGAGGAAGTCGGCACCCCATCTTCGAAGCTCGACGGGGCGCTCGGGGCCAATGACGGGGAGCACGCCGTTGACGACTTGAGGATAGATGGCCGCGTCTTTGAGCACGATGGAGCGCGCCGAGTTGAGCTGGGTGATTGTATCGCTGTTGTCGGCCATGCTGGCGAAGATGGATGGGGGTTATGGGAGGTGCGCGAGGTCACAGCAAACTATCTACGCTAAGCATTTGCCCATGCAGCACAGCACCCATATAGTCCCCTGAGGCGTGCTGTCAGGAGAAGCGTATGGTCGAGCGTAAAGTGGTCAAGCGCAGCTCCAAAGCTGGTATGGCTGATGTGGTGTTGTCGTGAAGTTGCGCGTTAATGGCAGCAGTTGACAGCAGATGTCGTTGAAGCTGTGAGGCGCTGGCTCATGCCAAGCTGTGATTGGCCAGCTAAGCGAGGCTCGATTGGGCGATCATATGTCAAGACTCCGACTTTATGGAAGACTGCATCTCAACTTCAATACAACGATGAGGCCGACACAAAGATTACGAATGCCCTTGGGCAGGTATGGTATAGTCTCATACCACGGTAGAATAATGCTGACCATACCCAGAGCCCCTCAATCATCCTACTACGACCAACAGAACCGACCCGGCACCGCCCTCTACCGCGCCCGCCAACCCTACCTCGTCAAGAACGCCATCACGGGAGTGTGCATAGTCGGCTTCGTCGCCGCTGTCTGTGCGTCGAGAACACCAGAAAGACGTCATGGTAGAAGTATTGGGGCTGATGAGAGACGAGCAGATACGTTCACGATCAAAGCGATCGGACAAGACGACTTCTCCGACGTCCCTATGCCTGATGCACCAGCGCAACCCGCCCATGCGCCGCATATGAGCGCAGTACATAGCGCTGGGAAGTCACAATGAGTAAGGTGGATCGAAAGGCGTTTGAATTGGAGGTATGATGTGCTACGGTACCAGCATTTGGCGGCGTTTGAGAGTCGGGACAACGTCGGGTGAACGTTGCTTTCATCAATATGTGTTATATAGCCCTGTAACGCCTCCGCATCAGACATTGCACGTCCTTCGACAAGATCCACAGCTTTATTGTGCAGCTGTGAGCTGGTGGCGGTGGCTGTGCAAGCTCAGCAAGGCTCGCTGAAGTATTCTTCAACCCTCCACGAACTTGAGTCGATTGTCTTTCCCAAGGGTCAAGCTACATCCATGGCGAGTACTGACGTGCTAATGTCTCAGTCTACAGAAACACCGTCTGGTTCTGGCGACACCAACGCTGCGCAGGACTTCCAGCACACACCGCTCGAGGATGCCGCCAAAGAGATCAAACTTCTCCATATACTACCGGAGACTACCACTGGCCATCTCAACTTCGAGCTGCACGCCTACCAGCGCGATGCGGCACCTCCGTACGCCGCCATCTCCTACGCCTGGGGAGAGCTGAAGTACTGCAAGGCCATCACCATTCAGCACCGCGAATTTCGGGTAACGAGCAACTGTCACTACGCCCTGCAACAGATCGTACATCAACACCTCGCATCGCCGGAGTACGAATACTACTGGATGGACTCGCTCTGCATCAACCAACAGGACAACGAAGAGAAAGGCATCCAGGTCAGGTTGATGTGGGAAACGTTCTCGGAAGCCGCACATGTTTTCTCCTGCGTCGGTCCTCGTGCGGACGACAGCGAATACTTGTTTGAGCTGCTACTACAAGCCTGGCAGTCCGCTCAGAAGATGACAGGACCTCTGGCGACCACGATTCGTGCCGCCTTCGAGCTGACGATCTATCGTAATAGTAGGTCGACCATTCCGCACGTTTCTCCGTTTGGATTAGGCCGCCGTGCCGATGTTGCTCTGGATCCCTTCGTACATCGTGCGTAGTGGCGTCGCCTTTGGATCGTCCAAGAGCTCCACGCTGCTTGCGCGATCACCCTTCTTTGTGGGATATGTCCACATTCGCAACTTCCGGTCGTCGTGGTTACAGCGCACCTCGGCTCACAACACAGTGGGACCTTACAGAACATTGTGAAGGAGGGTCCCCAAGATGGCGCTCCTCGCGTGGAAGTCTGTCTGTGCGGCTCCCGCCATGCCGACTGGAGTCGTTGGACCAACATAAGTAACACTGGGCGCAAACTATGGGTCAACCATCGGTGGGAGGGCTTCCTCCAGTATGACCACATCTTTCTTGCCTTCGCTCGCTTCGAATGTTCAGACTTCCGCGATAGGCTTTACGCGCTACTCAGGCTCATTGAGTGGCCGAAGTGGATACGCTTTGACATGAAAGCCATCGAGCCAGATTACACGATTTCAAGATTCAGTTTGTTGCTACAATGGGCGACCTTTCTGCGCCGGAAAGATGGTTACAGCCGACATGGATGGAGTCTTGCTAGTTGTGTCATTGGTCTCATGGAAGCGCTGGAGATGGACAGCTCCGACCACGAGCTATCAGGCCTTGTGCAATCGAGACTCGCGAGGGATGCGCGGCAGTGGCAGCGGATGGTAGCAGGCACGAAACTAGTGAATGAGTGGGGTGGACCTTCCAGATACGAACCCGAACTAAGGACTGCGACCATGCTAATGCTGACGCCGACATCTTGGAGAGCAGTCTTCCGGGGAGAAGCGGACCGTGGATCGCTCTTTCGTGCTGACTGCCACGTCGAGGTGCATCCGAACAAAGAGTCAGGGAAGACAGTGGTCGTTGAAGCAAAGGAAACTCAGGACGAAAGTGGGTACTGGCTCTTCAAAGGGGGAAAGAACGAATTCCGGGCAATCTGTGGTCTTATCATCACTACTCTTCCTCTGAATACTATCACCCCTGCTTGCTTCGACTGACACACATGAAATACCCGGCACATGGCCATCCTGTAGCTACGTTGATCCGACCGGATGGGGAGCCATGCGGGAAGGTGCACATCGATCCGATGAGGTTGAGCTGGTTGGTAGTGTCCTGGTAAACATCGACAAGCCACCGCGGTGCAAGTTCGGTACGTCTCCCACGACCGTTATAAACTAGACGATGATCAAAATCACGCATCTGCACTGGCGGATCTAGACATTGCTTCGAAGTTAGCCATCTGGACTCGCAGCAACGGGCTCGCGGAACGATTGAAGTTGTCCCAGTCGAGAGGACTTCACATCTCCGTAATGCTGTGGGGTAGCATGGTGCTTTGCAGAGTCTCAGCCGAAACCGTCAAGTAGGGGCAGGGCCGGTCGAATGAGCTTCTGGGTGTCACGGCCCTTAACACCTCCTCGGACGAATGCACGCAGTACTCTGTCATCCACGGAACTTCATTGTTGATGAACGGAATACGACGGCGACCATGGGAGGCTCTGTTTATCTTGTAACTTGACGTACCGGTACAAACACAGTACCGGTTATTGCTTACGAGCGCCGCGACCAGAGCTGGGACGTCTTTGTAGAACGCACTGCGATTCTGTCGCAACAACAAGTGGGCACTGGCAAAAGCAGATGGGGTAGATGGACTTTCAGAGGAAGATTCTAGGAGCAGGTAACGGATGGGTCGGTCGTCATGAGCCTTGCTGGCAGGCTGCGCGATCTTTGTGAGGACCTCTTATTCGTTATCATGAGCCTTGCTGGCAGGGTGGGCGATCTTTGTGAGGATCTTTTGTTCGTCATTATGTCGATTGTTCGAGGAGATGTGGTTCGCATCAGGCAGGAGTATCTAGGCGATAGCAAGGACCGCGCAGCAAACATGGCGACCAGTACAAGAATCAATATGAAGTAGTAAGATCCCCCTTCCCACCCCTCTCAAGACCACATACAGCAACCTGACCTGATATAGCTTCAACTCATGAGCGTACAGTATACTTGCGCGCAGGGCAACTAGCCCGCCACATAGCTTTGTCGAGTGGACAGTTCCATCCGGACAAGTGACCGTTCATTTGCATGTGAATATATTGCGGGCCATACCGCACCTCCTACCTCTTTTGGACCAGGCCCTTCCAGTCCCTTCCTTCACAAAGTTCACCTTCGATACGCCTTGCACCTTGTCACCCCCCTTCCTCACCACACCGCATCTTTCCTGGCATCCTTATACAATTCACAATGCTCGGACAGTTCCCAACGTTCGACGACGGCAACGTTACGATACGCCTGCATACCGACAGCACCCTCAGACTGCATAGCCAGATCCTCGCACTCCATTCCAAATGGTTTGAAGCGAATCTCAGCAAACGATGGACTGGACTGCGGGAAGGTAACTCCCCCGATGCCGCGACCAACCAATTCGCCTACCAGCTACGATTCGATGAGGACTCCGCGCTCGCTATGTACGTTCTCGAAAGCGCCTGTACAGAAGGTGAATTCGTCGATGGCAACGTGCAAGTCGACGAGGAGCAAATGTCAGAGGCGGAAGTAGAGCTGTTGGTCGGGCGGCGCGCCGTCATCAAGGCACACTACGACATGTTCCGGCTCATGTACCACGTCCCAGTGCACACGGTATACAGTCTTGAGAACAGCTTCGTCGAGTTCTTCGAAAAAGACACCCTTGCGCAGCATCAAGTCGGCATGGCGTATAGCTGTGAACACATCTCGGGACCATGGATCGATAAGAGCTTGATCGAACATCGGGCACCGATCCTAGATGCACTGTCGTCGCAGTCCCGTCGACATGCTGGAGATTGCGGTGACGTACAAGTCGAGCTGGATGTTCAAGGAAGCAGCCGGTCATCTCGTCGGCACAAGCAATCAGTCCTGGGTAGATGCGCAAGACCGCCTAGTCGAACTCAAGCTGGGTGATCTGTTCGGCAAGAAGCGGAGCGAATTCATCTCGAAACTCCATTCGACAGATTCAGACCTCTTCAGAATGTCTGTCAAGGCTTCGCATCTCGGAGAAGAGCCCACGCACGCATTCTTCCGGAAATGGCTGGCGATCAAGCTCAACACACACCAAGGCCAGCATTTCCTAGGTGACAGGTACTCAGAGACGTACCGCAGGATCGCGCAAGAAAAGTACGAGGGGAATTCGGTCGATGTCGAGTATGCTCTGGGAATGTACCTGCAGTCACTGTACGGCACCTGGCATAGTAGCGGCGACATTCGGAAGATGTTGGGGTCTCTTCACAAAGTGGCCAGGCATGCCAAAGGTGTTGTAGAGGGCATCGTGCGCAGCAAGACGGAGATTGAGGGTCGGAAGCCGGATGGATGCTCGGATCTCTTCTGTGCGCTGACTTTCGTAGAGATCAAGGATAAGGAGCTTCCTTGGATGCGGCTTGTTAAGGAAGGTGGACGTTGAAAGGATTGAACAGTAGCTCGATAGCATCTCCCGAAGGGCTAAGTTCACCATCGAGCATCTCCTGGTCACAACTACGGCTGCAAAGTACGTTGGACCTGGAGAGTACCGACCGCTGTTGTATGGCGGGATCTTTCGCAGGCACGTTCTGTGGATGAAGAGGGAAAGAATTCTGCTGGAGAGGAACGTTAGCGCCAGCAAAACTAAGCACGTCGGTCCGTTGAGTGGGCAAATGCCGACAAAGGAGGGAGCTTAGATTGAGGACAGTTAATGGGGCTCACAGGCTGAGTAGACTATGAGCATGCTGCCCACCAAAATGACTAGAGAAAGGACGTACCAATTTAAGCCAACTCGTGGATCATTGATTGCTCGCAAATGTTGAATCGCTAACCCCAGGACCACCGCCTAAGCTTGCGCCCGTTGACCATCATCTTGTAGAATCGCCAAATCTATTCATCTATGCATGACCATTCGCAAGCCCACTGGCCAGCCCATTCGTGATCTTAGGTCCAACAACCGCCTTCTCTATTGCTTGGAGCGCATCCGCTACTAGATCGTTACCATCCTCCACACCACAGCTGAGCCGTACAAGATCATCGAACACGCCAGCAACCTCCCTCTGTTCCTTGGGAATGCCAGAGTGTGTCATGCTACTCGGCACTTCGCACAGGCTCTCCACGCCACCGAGCGACTCGGCCAGTGTGAAGATCTGTGTCTCCTGGCAGAAGCGCTCGGCTGCTTCTTGACCTCCCTTGAGCCGGAAAGAGAGCATACCGCCGCCTAGACCGTCTCGGTGCTGCTTCAGCGCGATCTTGCGTTGCTTGTGCGATGGGAGACCCGGGTAGTTGACAGCCTGAACATTCGGTGACCGCGAAAGTGCTTCCGCAACCATCAGACCGTTCCTGCTCGCCTCCTTCGCTCGCAGATGCAGTGTCTTGACACCTCTGTGCGCGAGCCAGCAGTCAAACGCCGAAGGTACGGCACCAATGGCATTCTGCAGAAAGCTCAATCTCGTCCACAGCTCCTCCGAATTGAAAGCCGCCACCCCCATCAAGACATCGGAATGCCCGTTGATGTACTTCGTCACGCTGTGCACCACGATATCCGCGCCATGCTCGAGTGGGTTCTGGATGTACGGCGAGAGGAAGGTGTTGTCCACTACAACCATTATCCCGCTGCGATGCGCGATATCTGCCACCGCTCGGATATCCACAAGCGACAGCGTAGGGTTCGAGGGCGACTCGATCCAGATCAGCTTAGTCTCCGGTGTGATCAACTCCTCGATATCCAGCTCGATGGACGGTGTGAACGTCACCCGCACGCCGTGCGCCGAGGCGACTTTTGTGAAGTATCTGTGTGTTCCACCATACACGTCTGAGACAGATATGACATGGCTGCCAGCCGCTAGACTCTGCAGTATATTTGCTGTCGCCGCCGACCCAGAAGCGTACGCCAGCGCATATCGTCCCCGTTCTAATGCTGCGATCGCCCGCTCAAAGTTGAGTCTGTTCGGGTTCGATGATCGCGTGTATTCATACTCTCCAATCGGCTTGCCTACTGAGCTTTGCGCGTATGTTGTGCTGAGGGAAATGGGTTCTATGACCGCTCCTGTCGTTGGGTCTATGGGAGACCCCGCATGGACGGCGAGGGTACCGAACCGGTGGACTGGCGATGGCGCGCGCGGTGGTGTCTCGATAGGGTGGTCGCCGGGGAGGCTCATGTCAGGCAGACTCGTGGTATGAGCTGCTTGAAAAGTGAGGTGGCGGTATGCTGGCTACAGTGAAGTCAAGCGGTCTGTCGATGGTATGCGGGGGGGGTGGGTCGTGGGGAGTTCGAGTCCGAGGATTGACAGTTGAGAGGACGTCGCAGGTCGAGGATGTCTTTGTAGTAGATGTAGTGCGAATAGGATGGGATTAGATTAATACGTGATCTAGAGACTTTTCCTTAGCAATCGCCTCAATTGCATAATCAATCCATTCTTTTGCGTTGGACATTGCTGGATTCGGGCTGGCGTGAATGATTTGCTGCAGGCACAGCGATCACGACATATCGGGCGGATTCAGGTCCGTCGCTTTGTTGCTTGAAAGATACTCGACAACGACGGGACTGTTGGAAAACGGATACATGGCTACAGGATGGATATTGGCACTGATTGCGTCGAGAGCCTTGCGCTGTCAAACTACAACTCGACAACCCGTCAAACTATTCCCCAGATCCCCACCACAGATCCATGCTGATAATGTTTCCCTTGAGTCCTTGTACGGCCCTTCGAACCTCCTTGTCCTGCAAGAGACAGCCTGCACACGTCGGAGAAAAGCAAAACAACAAGGAGCACGGCTAGAAGACGAAGAAAATGCAAAAAAGAACACCCATGCTTTAGCCACTCATTCTCATCACTTCATCTGTGACTCGGACTCATGTTGAAATGTCGAAAGCATTAGCCAACTAACCGATCGCTTGCACTGGCAGCACTACCGGGTCATCGTTGCCAACTCGCTGTCCCAGGTCTGCCTCAATTCCTAATGAAATTGCGACCGAGCTGGTTGAACTGTCGATGAGATTTGCGGGCCAAGAACAAATGGCCACTAGGACTCGCATTTGATTCTTAACGTCCAGAATTTATGAAAGTAATATAATCCTTGCTGTTGCGCTTCCGAGGTTGGGCCGGGGGATGAGGTGAGGTCGTGAGTGGTTCTTTTGGTTGCTTCTTTGGCCACTCGCATGGAGTGATACTGTTGATTGGAGAAACGGAGAACTTGGAAGGTGTTGCACGAAGTGAGTAACCTGCCTTGAATTTTTGACTTCACTCCTTGCGACAACATCAGAGGCGGCCTCTGCAGTGGATCAAACCACGCGGCATGTCCTCTCCCTTCAATGGCGAGCCGGTCCCAGTCACGTTCCAGCCTGCGAAGGCTCTTATCAAGGAGGCTCTTAGCATCCATTGGGACCTTCTCGTAATGCTCCCTTCTCTCACGGTCTCGAGTATGACGCGCTGCTTGGCAAGTCCTGTGCAGGAGTGTTTTGATGGCCATTACCTCCAGTCGTGTGCATATGTGAGGGACCGTGAGCTTGGAAGGCGTCATCCGCAATGCTTCCTTGATGAGCGAATCACCCGATGGTCTTCGGTGGCACATCACTCATCAGGTAGTTTACCGGTAGCGCCAACAAGCTCCAGCTCTGCCTTGTCAATACGTTTCAGCAAGAACGAAAGAGTGGCATCCCTTGCCTTCTCCAGCATCTTTAGCCGCTCCAGAGGCAGGCTTGTGTAGTCCATCAAAGGCTTCACATCCGCCGCAGGTTGCACATCAGGAACGGGTTTTCCATCCGCTTCTCCACTATCAGGCGCAGCCTTTGCCTGCTTGACCTTCTCCTCCTTCTCCAGCGCCAAAGTCCTGAGCACAGCAATGCTCTGATCCCGCTCAGCAAGCGTCTTGACAAGCCTCTTCGTTTCCGCCTCGTCAGCCTCCATCTTGCGCTTCTTCGCTTGCTCCTCTGCCACAGAGTCCTTCCACTTCTGAACAGCTGCCCTAGCACAAGTCTCAATATGCTCAAACCTCACCGGACCAAGCAGCACACCGCCATACCAGCGCGCCACGACACAAGCTCCCATGACCTGCATCCCATCCAGTACTTTCTCTACCTTCTTCCCGGCATACTTCTCCCCATCATCGTCGTGGTCGGTCGTGTACTTCATGCCGCCCGTGATAGACTGCTGGTTGCTCTCGCGTCGCCATGCTAAGATCTTGTGGCTTGCGCTCTTGATCTCGTCTAGCGATTGTAGTTCCTTGGGCTTTGAAGTGGGCGAGAAGAAGCCGACGAAGGTTGACGAGCGGTCGTCGATCGGAGCAGAGCGGAAGATGGGCGCGGAGTCTGCTGGCTCTTCGGAGCGTTTGCGCTTTTGCGACATGGTTGTTGTTGACCTCACGAGCCATCAGCGGCCCTGCGGTGTAGCGACTACATCTGTGTTAGTGATTGTGAGCGAAAGTGAGGTTGTCCAAAGGAAGTGATGTTTCCGGCTGCGCGGGTGCCTGAGGGTCAAGCAATCACGTGCACGACATTCCGCCGGGTTGCTTTGGTTAGCATCATGTAAGGTTTTCCTCCGGGCATTAAAGGCATGTCATCATCTCTCGCTGATCGGATGAAGCCGGCGTCGAAGAAGCAGGCTGTTCGCGATTCTCTAACCACTAGTTGATTCCTCCAGCAGCGCATAGCAGATTCAATTCTCGTTCAAAGACGAGCTATTGGGTGCCCAACATGGCCGACTCACAAAAGATCGCAAAGATTCTGGTCGAAAGCATCTACAATGCTGGAGTTCGAGTCGTCTTTGGCATTCCTGGTATGACATTGATCATAGAACTAGGACGGAAGCAAAGACTAACGCTTCAGTAGGCGCAAAGATCGATGCCATATTCGATACGCTCTCGGACCATCCGGAGATCAAGTTGATCATCTGCAGGCATGAACAGAACGCGGCCTTCATGGCTCAAGCAGTCGGCCGTATCACGGGCATACCAGGAGTTGCCATCGCCACCTCTGGTCCAGGCGCCGGGAACCTCACTACAGGCCTAGTCACTGCAACGACCGAAGGAGACCCAGTAGTAGCTCTGGTAGGCTCCGTACCGCGACTGCTCAACACCAAGCATACGCATCAGTCTATGAGGGCACTGGATATCCTCAGTCCGACGGCGAAGTCGGCAGCGAGCATCGATGTCGAAGACCAGGCGGCTGAGGTGATACTGGCAGCTTTCCGGACGGCGAACTCGAATCCCAAGGGCAGCGCTGTCATCTCCATACCAATGGATGTTGCATCAGGAAGCTCGAAGATCACTGCATTCGATCCACCAGCCTTTCATGGACCACTGTTTGGCCCTTCTCAAAAGGAGGATGTGCAGAAGGTTGCGAAGATGATTGACAATGCAAAGCTTCCGGTTCTCTTCCTTGGCCAGAGAGCCAGCAGTCCTAGAATCGTGGCAGCTGTGCGTTCAGTGCTCAAGAGACATCCCTTCGCCGTAGTAGAGACCTTCCAGGCCGCAGGTGCGATACCAGAAGATCTGGCGAAGCATGTCTTCTTCGGCAGGGTTGGACTCTTCCGCAACCAGACCGGCGATAGACTACTTCAGCAGTCGGATTTGGTACTCACCCTTGGCTACGATCCTACAGAGTACGACGCCAGTTCTTGGAACCCGAACGGAAAGCTGAACATTATCCACATCGACTTCACTTCTTGTGACTACGGGGCGTACTATCATCCGAACATGGAGCTACTTGGTTCCGTACGGGAGAACATCCTGGCCATCTCCGAGGCAGTCACGCATGTCACAGACCCAGCACAAGACGAGTTCTGCCAGGGCTTGAGCAGAGAGCTCATCTCATGGCAAAAAGATCTCGACAAGACTACCGGCGAGAAGAGCCTGGTGCATCCCTTACGCTTCGTTTCGGCATTGCAGAAACGAGTGTCAAAAGACACAACAGTGACCTGCGATGTCGGAACCGTCTACATATACATGATGCGCTACTTCTTCGCCTACGAGCCACGAAAGCTCTTATGCTCGAACGGCCAACAGACCCTCGGTGTCGGAATGCCGTGGGCTATAGCGGCATCGCTTGTTCAAGACCCACCCTGCTCGGAGAAGGTCGTCTCCCTGAGCGGCGACGGCGGCTTCATGTTCTCAGCACAAGAGCTCTCAACGGCTGTTCAGCAAGGCTGCAACATCACGCACTTCATCTGGAATGATGAGCACTACAACATGGTGGAGTTCCAGGAGGAGATGAAGTATGGGCGGAGCAGTGGCATCTCGCTCGGTGGCGTCGACTTTGTCAAGTTTGCCGAGGCCTTTGGCGGTAAGGGCTTCAGGATCCATGATAACTCCGAAGTCGAGTCGGTGATGGAGCAGGCTCTGGCGCACAAGGGGTTGAGTCTGGTGGATGTGAGGATTGATTATAGTCATGCTAAAAATTTAGCTGGCAATCTCATCCAGGACTCCGTGGGTTGAGGAGGCCTAATGCAAGGGAAAATGGACCGGCTGAGCTCCGTTCATGAAGGAATGTAGCAATCTAACCCTCCACTTCTTTCACCCCAGCATCATCCGTAACCAGTTTCGCCGCATTGAAGTCATCGCTTGTCGGCAGCTCAACATGCACGTTCGACGCCACTGCCATCTGCATCTCCACGTTCTTCGCAGTTATTTCTAGCACATGTCCACCAGCTGTCCGGTCATTCGTGATGAAATGAAGATGCTCACCCGCCACACCAAAACCTTGCCAGTTCTTCGGCGTTCGGAATCCAATAATGGTCCCGTCCACATTCTCATACGTCTCCACAGACTGCTTCTTCCCCAGCTCCGAAAGCGGCTGTCCCTTGTACTCCTGCCCGCGCACGGTTCGGCATTTCAGGTATTCGAAACGGCCATTGATCCGGTAGCTCATGAACAGATTCGCCGCGTGGTCGTTGAACGTGTTGAGAAGGGCATCGATGTCGTTCTTGTCGTCAAGTTGAACCTCCTTGGTCTGCTGAGAGACGAACTGCGTGCTGACAGCGAACGGTATCTGGTCTGTCTCGTCTGCTTCGCGGATGTTGCCTTCGGCTTGCAGTTGGTAGACTTTTCCGTCCAGGAATAAGAGCTCGCCGTTCATTCGTGCGAAGGTGCCGAGGCCTTGGTTGCCTTTTGATGCGAGTTTAAAGACCGATATGCCGGTTTCGCTAACGCCGTCCATCAAGGCGTTGAGGAGGGAGTATTGGTAGATGTGGTTGTCTTCCATGATGTTTTCGTTAGGCCAGGTTTGACGTTAACCAGATTCAGGAGGTCGATGGTATGACGCTCGAGAACTTCTCACAGTGAGCAGCAGAGATATGGAAGAAGGCAAAGATACTAAATCGGAGAAGGAACTATGAAAGGAATGTTGCACTCGAAGATGAAGTTGTGTTCAAGCCGTAAAGTTCCGTGAGCAGAAGTCCACCTTAGGAGAGGTGGGCTGTTCTCGCGATGTCTCATACGTTGGACATGAGAACCTGAGTAGTTGTGTTAACGTCTCGTGTCGGCATAATTGAGCAGCAGCATGCCGTATGATCGAAGGGTCCAACAGGTCATATCGCGTTCATGTGTCGTCAAAAACCGGGACACATGAAAATGGTCTGTGCGTCGGGACGCGCCGCTATGCCGCCTCGCATATATTCTGGGCGCTTCTCTAAACCTCCCACTCATCATTCTTCACCAACCTCTGCACCAACCTGGACCACTACAGAGTATAGCAGGCATCAGCTACAAGCAGGTGAACTAACGACCATAGCATGGACGAAGACACTGCAGCGCTGCAAGCCAGGATCGCGGCCTTGCAAAGCAAAATCAACAACCACAAACAACAGCATGTGCCGCCCACCGCGCCGTATCAGCAGCACTACCAGCCGCACCACCCACACCCCAGCCCGTTCCGCGGCGCACCTCGTCTCGCACCCTACGGCCGTGGACGCGGCGGTGAAAGAGGTGGCTTCACACCTGTGAAGAATCGCAAGCTCGTGCTGAATGGTGCGAACGCGCCTGCAGCGCCCGTGGTAGGCCCTAAGGCCGACAACCTCGTGGCCACGCATCCTCATCAGCTCGTGAACAAGGATGCCCACAACCGTCGCCTGCAGCAGCTTCGCACCGCTAAGAGACAGAAGATCAACCAGCAAGAGCGCACCACACTCAACCAGCACACATCCAGCGAAGGCGGTCGCGAACTCACTATCGAAGGACTGCGCTTCCAGCTCCGTGAAGACGGCAGCAAGCTCGTACGAATCTCTGGTAGGTCCAGGCATGTGACATTCGGCACTACGAAGCTAAAGATTACAGACACCGCTACCAACAGTATGACGACGCCGAAAATGGTCAAGGTTGCAGACGTCGCATTCTACCGCACCAAGGGCGGCAACCTTGTCCGCGCCAATGCTATCAAGGGTCTTGCTAGGTACTCCGCCATACTTGCTAGCCGCCGGCAGAAACACGACTCACGCATTGTGCCATCTAGGACCTCCAACCCCGACACGAAACGCCAGTGCGAGCATTTCACGAAGACTGGTACCCCAAAACCCTCACGGCACTGTTCAGGCTTGATCCTACTGCGGACACCACCCACGAACATGACCGTATCCACTAAGGCTTGTTCAAAACTGACACCCATCGCAGGTAAATGTCCCTTCGGGCGCTCGTGCCACTACGCCCACGATCCCGAAAAAGTCGCCATGTGCCCGGCCTTCCTCAAGAACAAATGCACCTCCGGCGAATACTGTGACCTCAGCCACGTCATGTCTATCAACCGTGTGCCGGCGTGCATTCATTTCCTCCGTGGCAACTGCACGAATGATGCATGCCGCTACCCCCATGTTAACGTTTCCCCTTCAGCTCCTGTCTGTGCTCCTTTCGCACGTCTCGGTCATTGTGCAAACAATGACTGCGACAAGCGTCACGTCTTCGAATGCCCGGACCTTGCAAATAAGGGCGAATGCTCGGACAGCAAATGCCCACTTCCCCATCCCGTTCGTGCTCACGTACTTCGCAAGGCTGCTGCAAAGCAAGCCAAGGTCGGCTCCGAGGAAAAGTCTGACATCTCGAGCGATGAGGAAGATGAGGAGGCTGAGGCTGGCTTCGAGGACATCGACTCCGACGAAGCTGAAGACGTCATTATGGGCAACGGCGACAACTACGGCCACGAGCTCACCCAGCAACAAGATTACGTTCCCTTCTCGTAGACCCATTCGGTCATCTGCAGCATTGCTATGGGCTCTCCCAAGCAGTAACGGGCATCTCGGAATAAAAGAGGATGGAGTTGGGATGAGATATTGCATTCAAGCATGGCGTTAGCATGAGATACCCACCTGAGGTCTGCCTGGTGCTACTTCTGTGGCTAGAAGCATGAATGTATCGATAGGAGAGAAGAATGAAATTACAATTGCATGAATGACTGCCTTCAGCTCCTTCTCGTTCCTTGCGGTCCTGCAGCAATCCATAGCACTTGGCAGGCCGTCAATCCGCAGCGCGCCGTAACCACTTGGCTCCAACACTCAGCCTCAACTGAGAGCGATTATAATTAGGAGTCTTCGTAGTATACAAGAGGCTACCTGCGCAAACGGCTGCTCTTTGCGAAACGTCCGCATCCATACGGTAGGCTTCACATCTTTGTTCTCTACTTCCTGTCAGCACCTTCCACAAGCTTGCGGCACGACCAATAGCACCAAGGAGGCTCCCTTGACCTCAAGACCACGATGCCTGGACTAAAAGACCTTCTGAAGAAGAAAGAGAAGATTGCGCAGGATCCAGAGCCAGTGTCCTCATCCGCACTTGCTGTTCCAGAGTTCAAGATCATAAGAAGCACCACAGAGTCAGAGGAAGTTGTACAACCACCCGATTTCGAAGACGGAGCAACACCTAGCAACGAGAAATCACCGAAGTCGAAGGAGCGGAGACACCATCTAGGGTTTAGGAAGTCCTCGAATGCAGATGTCACGAAAGACCCTACAGCGACGCAAGAGCGGCAACTGCCCATACGCCCAAAAGAGGAGCGGAGAATATCGGGCAGGCTACACTTCCACAGACCCTCCCAGTCACGATCGACTTCTGAGACGAGCGTAATCCTACCACAAGATCTGCCAGATGCGCCGGACGCTGTGGGCTACACGGAGAAAGCGCGAGGGGACATCAACGAGCAGAAAGAGTTGAACCAGCATCGCGAAGCACAATGGGAGAAGCGGGCTACGATACTCGCACAGAGTAATCCGCTACTTGAGCAGCAAGAGAGACAGCGCATGGAGCAGGAACAACAGCAGGCAGCGGAGAAGAAACGCGCGCGATCTCGAAGCCCTAGCATCTCAGACCGACGCGGCGACGACGACATCCAAGAAGCCATCCGCCTGCACGAAATCGGAGAGCTCAAACTCTCCACCGCCATGTTCGGTCGCTTAGGTGACCCGACGGGTGCCAACAACGCTCTCGCCCAAGTCCTCTACGGCCTCGCCTTACGGCACGGCTGGGGCGTCCCCGTAGAGCCGGAGAAAGCGATCCACTACCTCTCCATGGCCGCCTCGAACTCAGCATCAGTAGAGAAGATGGCGCTCGAGAGCGGGATGAAGAAAGGTGGTGCGGCAAAGGGGGAGTTGGTTCTTGCCATCTTTGAGCTGGCGAATTGTTTCCGGCACGGATGGGGGGTGAAGAAGGACGCGGTGGCGGCGAGACAGTATTATGAGACGGCGGCGAATCTGGGGGATACGGATGCGATGGAGGAGGCGGCGTGGTGTTTGATGGAGGGGTTTGGAGGGGCGAAGGATAAGGTACGTACTGATTTCTATCCATTCTATCACCACATCACCATTTCCTATCCTGTCATTGATCATGTGAACGGCGCAAATGCAAGACCGATGATGCCACCTCCCTCCCTATCTCCAAAATCGATCGCAACATCGTCTCAACAACCTCAATCAAAACCCGACAATCCTCGCCTTACTAGTCGGGCATCAACGCACCTCACTTCACCTGCATATCCGCCCCCAATCCCCTTCCCGTCCCTCCACAAAGCAAACAATCACCACGACAAGGCTAACACAGCTCCCACCCACCCACAGTTCAAAGCGGCGCAATACCTCCGGCTCGCCGAAGAAAAGGGCCACAAAACCGTCGGTAACTCTTGGTAAGCCTCTCACCAATTCCCCCTCTCCCCACTCTCTCCACCCTACCCACTTTGGCTTCACGTGCGCGCGGGTCGAAGCTTTGGTTCGTCGAGACGCGGTGCGACACGCGGTTGTCGCGGTATTGATATACCCTGCGGCAAAGGGCCAGATGCACGTCGGCTGCGTACCTGCTTTGGGCGAACTTGTTCAGTGGTTCGGCGAGACGCAGCGCGCCTCGTGTGATGGGCTGCAGGGTTTTTGGGCACAACATGCGCGAGAAGTGGTTTCTGTTTGTCGTATGTGGGATGCTGTGCTGATTACGATGATGCGACAGGATTTGGAAGGATAAGTATAGTCCGAAATAGCGGGAATCGATGATGGGGCCATGGCGACACGCTGGGAGCATGGCGCTTCTGGTTGAGAGGGTTGGGGATGTGCTTATGATTGAGGATGTCATGAAGAATGGAGTTGGGAGTGGAAGTCTCGACTTCGGGTTCAGTGGCGTGTACAAGAGCTATCAACTCAGTCAGCTAGACAGACATCCGTCCACATCCACCTGGACTCCAGCTATCTGCTCGCGCCGAAACGCCTGTGTAGGCCATCGTGTGAACACTCGCTCCAATCCTCCAACATCCAAACAGAGCCGCCGTCGCAGCAATCGCGAAAAGCATCATATAAACAAAGTCGTAGTCGTAGGTAATCTTCCATTTCAGGTGTTGGGGGTATCCAGTATGCACAGTATCTCCAATGCAAAACATCATCATAAAATCATCAAAACATAATCCATCTCACAGGAGGTAAAGCCGAAAGGGGTGTGTGGTGGCAGCATCTCGGCTGCTCGTGTCTGTCGTAGTATACTTCGTCGTACTTCGTCGCATCCAGTCGTCGTGATAAGTGGTATCCGGTCGTCTATTGTTCAGGCTTCATGCAAAAAGCCAGCATATTCTCGTCATCGTGGTCGTCATCATCGTTCATCTGTCTTTGTTGCTGTTGCTGTCGTTGTCGAGATTCGATCTCTTCATGGTCTCGCACCATGTCTTTGAATTGCCGTACAACGTGCTCCGGGACCTTGTCCCAGAGGAGGCTTCGACTGTACACTTCGGATTTGCTCGATTGCATGTATTCCTCGCGGGCGCGGGCCAATGTCTCGGCGAGGTTGGATCTGTGCGCCGGAGTGTGAGGGTGTTGGCTCGAGGAGGCGTGGTTGTCGGCCAAGTTGTCGTCCGCCTCCGAGATACGAGCGTACTGGGCTGGCGTCAAGGAGAACGCCTCGTCTCTTTCCTGCTCCTTGGTCCGCGAGGTAATCTTGCGGTGGAGGCGATCGATCCTGCTATGAGGCCTGGAGTTGATGTTGGGTTGCGCGGAGCTTGCAGGCTCGACCGTGCCATGCTGGATCAATCTCGAAGAAGTTGGCGTTGTCAAAGGCGCTGCGTCGTACAACAGGGTCTTGAGTACGTCTGGCGCTGCCGTTCGGAACTCCTCGGGTACGTCCGGCATCCCAGCTGTGCGCGAAGCGGCCGGCTTCGAGGCGACGAATGCACCACACATCAGCAAGAAGAACAACAGGCCAGTAGCAACAGGCTGGTCCTGGGTAGCATCTGACGTCTGCTTAGGTTCAGTGGTGTTGTTCGTGGTAGGTTGAGCCCTGGGCAAGACGGGCGATGACACAACTGGCTCCGGCTTGAAGTCGAAGAATAAGTCGTTGGAAGTGTCATGAAGGTCACCAAACTGGACGAGGTCGTCCCAACCATTGACAGTGAGTGACTCCATGCCAGCGTTGAACTCGGTGAAGCCAGTGCTGCTCGGCACAGCAGACATGGGAGGCGCCGGTCCAGCTTCCAGCTGATCCCTCATGAGTTGTACCTGCCTACGCAGATGTGAGGTCTCCTCGTTGTGCCTCAACTTCATTTCCCTGTTCTCTTCCTGCAAGACCAGATTCTGATGCTCCATGTTGTGGAAGTTGTGGAGCAGGTTGCGGTGGTTGTGCTCATTGTTCTGCAGAGTAATCTTGAGCCCACTGATTTCTGCCTCCAGATGGTGTACCGCGTTGGTGTAGTCCTTTTCGCGTGTCTCGAGTTCTTCGGTGTGTTTCTTCTTCCGCTGCCGAGAAGCGAGTCTAATGAGATGCCGTCAGTCAATGGCGCAACTGAAACAGAACACTCAATACGTACGCAGCCTCACGATTCCGCAGTAGGCGTTTCTGCTGCTTCAGCTCTTTTATGACGGTTTCATCCTGTTCGCGTTCGAGCTGCTCGTCAATGGTCTGGATGTTGCGCTCCTGAGGAATCTCAATGCGTCCATTCTTCTTGCGGACGCCGGCGCTCCGTTGCATGTCGACACTGGTACATGGCGGACTGTTCGCTCTCATTCGTTTTGCAGCTTGCCTGTGTTCCTGTTCATTGCTGGCCATTGTTTGCCAGTCTTGGTGAGAGTGGGGTGACATCGGCGTCTGGACCTGAGGCGCAGGGATAAAGTGCGAGTCTGTGGGTCCATGGGGGGCGATCATCTGTTGCATAGGCCCCGGATGATGGGGTGCAGGATGGCTGAAGCTTCCACGTGCGCTGTCCGCTCCATGGTGTGGGAACGGCGGGCCGTGGCCGCCATCGTAGTATGCCGCAGGTTCCTGGTTAGCAAAGTACGCGCCAGCAGTGGTGGGCGTACAATGACCGGAGTTGCGGTCGAACATCCACTGTTGCGGCACAGGTTGGCCGACAAAGGTTTGTAGACGCGAAGGTTGCGGTTGAATGAAGCCATTGTGTCCGTCCCGATAAGGTTGATGGGCGCCAGATTCAATCGCCAGATTGCCGCCGTAGTGCTGTTCCCAACCTTGGGACTCCGCAGGCGAGAGGACGCCGTTGCTGTTGGCGACGGATCCTCTGCGTAGTTGAGCTTCTGGACTCGACATGATGTCTGTATCCAGTATGGTCGAGTCGAGGATGCCCGACTCGTCGTCTTCGAAGTAGTTGGGCTGTTTGTTGCTGATCGCACCATCCGCCTGCTGGCGATGATAGCCAAATTGAGTGGTGGCATGCGCCATATTGGGCGCTCTTGTACCGAAGTAACGGTGAGGTTGGCCGACGAGCGGTGTAGACGGCTGCTTCCGGCGATGCTCCGCTCAATGGCGGGTACCAAGATCGCTGACAGCGCTATACCAGTGCCTCTGACTCTCCAACATCCAGCTTGGCGGACAGAGTAAGTGAAGAAGAATGGCAACGATCGACAAGAAGGCGTGAGGGTAAAGAGGATGAGGATGGTCTGGAGCGGTAATCAATGCTGGAACGAGTGCAACGGTGGCGACGAGGACAGGGAACGCTCGCCTTAGATAGCAAGCTGCCTTCTGGGCCTCGACGCGTGCGGCCTGAGGAAGCCCAAAACAAGCAGGGAAATGGAGAGAAAGTCGAGAGAAGCACGAGCTGCGCGGGAGCCAAAGACAAGAATCGTCGGGAGCGTGGTGGCTTGCTGCCCAAAACAAGCGAGCCCGATGGGTCGTCGCTCGGGACCCGACCTCCGCTCGATGTACGACGTGCAGTAGCCGCGCATGAAGCGGCGTGCGAGTCGCATGTGTCGCCGCCCAAGAAGGGTAGCCGGGAAAGATTTGTGTATTCTTGCAAGGACCACTCTCCAGGAAGGAGAAAGGTGAGATGTTCGATAGGACGTCAGCGTCTGAGAGCGACGACTGAGGCCCGATGGTGAGGAGGGGAGGGGGCGCGTGGTGATGCACACAGAGGTGGCTGTCGCTCGTGACGCCGACACCGACGGCCTTTGTCTCACCTGTCTCACTCACCTCGTGCTGTACTCCATGTGATCCGCCGGCGACAGACTTGTTGCGTGATCGGCATGCCTTGATAGAGGACGTGTCGTCGCGAATAGCTACGAGGTAGAGTAGATCGGGCTTGTCCTTGCCGCGAGGCGAGGCGACCGGCTCATCCCGAACCTTTTTGATGTGCTCCACCGAAGGGCATTGTGCATGTGTGGATGCCCAATTCCAAGCACCGTCCACGCCATTAAAAAGCCCCAATGGCCCTCTAAACTAGCAGTCTGACCGCAATATTTGTTGACTCATATCGTCGATTCCGTCATGGCAGAGCGTGGGTGCAGCACAGCTCCAACGCCTCCCTTACGATGACGGGATCAAACATACCGTGCTGCTAGGTCCTTCCAACTCCACGGCGCTACAACATCCTGGCGGCTGGCTACTGGATACCTGTGCTCGAGGCTCCTCATGGGCTTGTCTTGTCTAGCATAGGTCTTCCCTGACGACAACAGCACAACAAACTTGCAAGAGTGGCTATAGTGCGACACACCGCCATTAAAGCCACCTACCCGAGACCGAGCACGACGAGGATGAGATGTGCGCTGGTTCCTCAATCTACCACGCGGTGCTTTCTGTACGCAATGCTGGAGGCTTCGAATGCTGCTGAAGCTGACACACAGGACAGAGGCAAACTTGCTGAGCAGCACTGAGCTTAACGAGATGGCAACTGCCGTGGTCTCAAGCACGAAGAG
This sequence comes from Saxophila tyrrhenica, assembly GCF_035928015.1. Taxonomy (NCBI): domain Eukaryota; kingdom Fungi; phylum Ascomycota; class Dothideomycetes; order Mycosphaerellales; family Extremaceae; genus Saxophila; species Saxophila tyrrhenica. Next base: position 1,201,018 of record NW_027041734.1, on the reverse strand, counting down.
GAATCACCATTATGCACAGCAGCTATAAGTTGGGCAGCTGTGGCTACAAGGCCGACCTATCAGCAAAACTGCAGCTCGAGCTATTGGTCCTCAGCAGCATCACTTTTCAAGGCAAGTAGGGCCGTCCAAGCCTCCTCGCATTCATCGTACAGGAATGGATGTCATCGCACATGGCGAGATCGAAATCGGCAGCCTTGCTCATCAATGGTGCAGTCCTGGTTTCTCTGCTTATTCTGTGCCCAGTATCTGACGAGCAAATAGGCTGTTGTTTCACAGTGGTGAGCTCGCAGCCAATCGAGGAGCTTGGAGCTTCAAATCCCGTGACGCCTGTCACAAAGCAGGTCTGGACAAGCGGAGACGAATCCGCTCCGACAACACGATATTGAGATCGATCGGTTGACGGCGACTTTGGTCTGAACCAGGAAACACGATTGGTAAGAAGAGGAAATAGAAAACGTCAGACCTGGCAACTCTGTTGCGAGACTATTCGCCCTCGTGAGTCCTCGGGATCAGTTGAATTCAGAGTGCTTCGATCTTCACGGCGAAAGATGTGACCTTCCGTGTCGAACGGCTTTCTGTCCACTGTCGCCGTCATACCATGCGCGATCGACGGCAGATGAAGAGCTGTAGAACACCGGTCACCGGCGGCTCCTTGCATTCTGCCTCCAGGCATACACCCATCAGCAAGCACCCGTTCGGCTGCCATGCCGCACGCCATTGCGCGAGTCTTTGACAGCGGGTACCACCTCCTGCCGGAAATCTCCAGCCTTTGAACCCGTCCATCTGCCAAACCAGAAGTTGCCTTGCCAGACGAGTCCACTGGCGTTGAATTGCCTCTGCCACCCACCACAAGTTCGCATTGGTTCAAAATTGCCTTCCCGAGCACGAAACAACTTTGAGCCGTACAACGGCCCCGGTGCCGTGGTTGGCGGCTGTCGTCCTACTGTTCACTGGAAAACGTCTTACGAATGGCGACGCAGTGCATGGCGCTCTGTTTGTACAACCGATCGGTCCGCGT